>NW_028301720.1:327092-654184 GCF_037042655.1 Diuraphis noxia
TATTGAACTAATCATACTTTTTATATTTTTATCGTTAAGTTCACATTATTTTACATCTAAAACACGTATTTACAATACATTTGGGTGAATACAAAAAATAGATAAAAAATTTGGGAAAAAATTTGGAAAAAAATGGTGATAATTCCGCTAAATATCGTTTAAAGTCATTTGTATTGAACTAATCATAATTTTTATATTTTTATCGTTAAGTTCACATAATTTTACATCTAAAACACGTCTTTACAATACATTTGGGTGAATATAAAAGGTCGTAAAAAAATTTTGAAATACAGGTGATGAATCCGCTAAATATCGTCTTAAGTCATTTCTATTAAACTAATCATACTTTTTATATTTTTAACGTTAAGTTCACATTATTTTACATCTAAAAAACGTGTTTACAATACATTTGGGTGAATACAAAAAATAGAAAAAAAATTTGGTAAAAAATGGTGATAATTCCGCTAAATATCGTTTAAAGTCATTTGTATTGAACTAATCATACTTTTTATATTTTTATCGTTAAGTTCACATTATTTTACATCTAAAACACGTCTTTACAATACATTTGGGTGAATATAAAAGGTCGTAAAAAAATTTTGAAATACAGGTGATGAATCCGCTAAATATCGTCTTAAGTCATTTCTATTAAACTAATCATACTTTTTATATTTTTAACGTTAAGTTCACATTATTTTACATCTAAAAAACGTGTTTACAATACATTTGGGTGAATACAAAAAATAGAAAAAAAATTTGGTAAAAAATGGTGATAATTCCGCTAAATATCGTTTAAAGTCATTTGTATTGAACTAATCATACTTTTTATATTTTTATCGTTAAGTTCACATTATTTTACATCTAAAACACATATTTATAATACATTTGGGTGAATATAAAAAATAGAAAAAAAATTTGGGAAAAAATTTGGTAAAAAATGGTGATAATTCCGCTAAATATCGTTTAAAGTCATTTGTATTGAACTAATCATACTTTTTATATTTTTATCGTTAAGTTCACATTATTTTACATCTAAAACACGTCTTTACAATACATTTGGGTGAATATAAAAGGTCGTAAAAAAATTTTGAAATACAGGTGATGAATCCGCTAAATATCGTCTTAAGTCATTTCTATTAAACTAATCATACTTTTTATATTTTTAACGTTAAGTTCACATTATTTTACATCTAAAACACGTGTTTACAATACATTTGGGTGAATACAAAAAATAGAAAAAAATTTTGGTAAAAAATGGTGATAATTCCGCTAATTATCGTTTAAAGTCATTTGTATTGAACTTATCATACTTTTTATATTTTTATCGTTAAGTTCACATTATTTTACATCTAAAACACGTATTTACAATACATTTGGGTGAATACAAAAAATAGATAAAAAATTTGGGAAAAAATTTGGAAAAAAATGGTGATAATTCCGCTAAATATCGTTTAAAGTCATTTTTATTGAACTAATCATACTTTTTATATTTTTATCGTTAAGTTCACATAATTTTACATCTAAAACACGTCTTTACAATACATTTGGGTGAATATAAAAGGTCGTAAAAAAATTTTGAAATACAGGTGATGAATCCGCTAAATATCGTCTTAAGTCATTTCTATTAAACTAATCATACTTTTTATATTTTTAACGTTAAGTTCACATTATTTTACATCTAAAACACGTGTTTACAATACATTTGGGTGAATACAAAAAATAGAAAAAAAATTTGGGAAAAAATTGGGTAATAAATGGTGATAATTCCGCTAAATATCGTTTACAGTCATTTGTATTGAACTAATCATACTTTTTATATTTTTATCGTTAAGTTCACATTATTTTACATCTAAAACACGTATTTACAATACATTTGGGTGAATACAAAAAATAGATAAAAAATTTGGGAAAAAATGGTGATAATTCCGCTAAATATCGTTTAAAGTCATTTGTATTGAACTAATCATACTTTTTATATTTTTATCGTTAAGTTCACATAATTTTACACCTAAAACACGTCTTTACAATACATTTGGGTGAATATAAAAGGTCGTAAAAAAATTTTGAAATACAGGTGATGAATCCGCTAAATATCGTCTTAAGTCATTTCTATTAAACTAATCATACTTTTTATATTTTTAACGTTAAGTTCACATTATTTTACATCTAAAAAACGTGTTTACAATACATTTGGGTGAATACAAAAAATAGAAAAAAAATTTGGTAAAAAATGGTGATAATTCCGCTAAATATCGTTTAAAGTCATTTGTATTGAACTAATCATACTTTTTATATTTTTATCGTTAAGTTCAAATTATTTTACATCTAAAACACGTCTTTACAATACATTTGGGTGAATATAAAAGGTCGTAAAAAAATTTTGAAATACAGGTGATGAATCCGCTAAATATCGTCTTAAGTCATTTCTATTAAACTAATCATACTTTTTATATTTTTAACGTTAAGTTCACATTATTTTACATCTAAAACACGTGTTTACAATACATTTGGGTGAATATAAAAAATAGAAAAAAAATTTGGGAAAAAATTTGGTAAAAAATGGTGATAATTCCGCAAAATATCGTTTAAAGTCATTTGTATTGAACTAATCATACTTTTTATATTTTTATCGTTAAGTTCACATTATTTTACATCTAAAACACGTATTTATAATAAATTTGGGTGAATATAAAAAATAGAAAAAAAATTTGGGAAAAAATTTGGTAAAAAATGGTGATAATTCCGCTAAATATCGTTTAAAGTCATTTGTATTGAACTAATCATACTTTTTATATTTTTATCGTTAAGTTCACATTATTTTACATCTAAAACACGTATTTACAATACATTTGGGTGAATATAAAATGTCGTAAAAAAATTTTGAAATACAGGTGATGAATCCGCTAAATATCGTCTTAAGTCATTTCTATTAAACTAATCATACTTTTTATATTTTTAACGTTAAGTTCACATTATTTTACATCTAAAAAACGTGTTTACAATACATTTGGGTGAATACAAAAAATAGAAAAAAATTTTGGTAAAAAATGGTGATAATTCCGCTAATTATCGTTTAAAGTCATTTGTATTGAACTAATCATACTTTTTATATTTTTATCGTTAAGTTCACATAATTTTACATCTAAAACACGTCTTTACAATACATTTGGGTGAATATAAAAGGTCGTAAAAAAATTTTGAAATACAGGTGATGAATCCGCTAAATATCGTCTTAAGTCATTTCTATTAAACTAATCATACTTTTTATATTTTTAACGTTAAGTTCACATTATTTTACATCTAAAAAACGTGTTTACAATACATTTGGGTGAATACAAAAAATAGAAAAAAAATTTGGTAAAAAATGGTGATAATTCCGCTAAATATCGTTTAAAGTCATTTGTATTGAACTAATCATACTTTTCATATTTTTATCGTTATGTTCACATTATTTACATCTAAAACACGTATTTACAATACATTTGGGTGAATACAAAAAATAGATAAAAAATTTGGGAAAAAATTTGGTAAAAAATGGTGATAATTCCGCTAAATATCGTTTAAAGTCATTTGTATTGAACTAATCATACTTTTTATATTTTTATCGTTAAGTTCACATAATTTTACATCTAAAACACGTCTTTACAATACATTTGGGTGAATATAAAAGGTCGTAAAAAAATTTTGAAATACAGGTGATGAATCCGCTAAATATCGTCTTAAGTCATTTCTATTAAACTAATCATACTTTTTATATTTTTAACGTTAAGTTCACATTATTTTACATCTAAAACACGTGTTTACAATACATTTGGGTGAATACAAAAAATAGAAAAAAAATTTGGGAAAAAATTTGGTAAAAAATGGTGATAATTCCGCTAAATATCGTTTAAAGTCATTTGTATTGAACTACTTATACTTTTTATATTTTTATCGTTAAGTTCACATATTTTTACATCTAAAACTCGTCTTTACAATACATTTGGGTGAATATAAAAGGTCGTAAAAAAATTTTGAAATACAGGTGATGAATCCGCTAAATATCGTCTTAAGTCATTGCTATTAAACTAATCATACTTTTTATATTTTTAACGTTAAGTTCACATTATTTTACATCTAAAAAACGTGTTTACAATACATTTGGGTGAATACAAAAAATAGAAAAAAAATTTGGTAAAAAATGGTGATAATTCCGCTAAATATCGTTTAAAGTCATTTGTATTGAACTAATCATACTTTTTATATTTTTATCGTTAAGTTCACATTATTTTACATCTAAAACACGTATTTACAATACATTTGGGTGAATATAAAAAATAGAAAAAAAATTTGGGAAAAAATTTGGTAAAAAATGGTGATAATTCCGCTAAATATCGTTTAAAGTCATTTGTATTGAACTAATCATACTTTTTATATTTTTATCGTTAAGTTCACATTATTTTACATCTAAAACACGTATTTACAATACATTTGGGTGAATATAAAAGGTCGTAAAAAAATTTTGAAATACAGGTGATGAATCCGCTAAATATCGTCTTAAGTCATTTCTATTAAACTAATCATACTTTTTATATTTTTAACGTTAAGTTCACATTATTTTACATCTAAAACACGTGTTTACAATACATTTGGGTGAATACAAAAAATAGAAAAAAAATTTGGGAAAAAATTGGATAAAAAATGGTGATAATTCCGCTAAATATCGTTTAAAGTCATTTGTATTGAACTAATCATACTTTTTATATTTTTATCGTTAAGTTCACATTATTTTACATCTAAAACACGTATTTACAATACATTTGGGTGAATATAAAAAATAGAAAAAAAATTTGGGAAAAAATTTGGTAAAAAATGGTGATAATTCCGCTAAATATCGTTTAAAGTCATTTGTATTGAACTAATCATACTTTTTATATTTTTATCGTTAAGTTCACATTATTTTACATCTAAAACACGTATTTATAATACATTTGGGTGAATATAAAAGGTCGTAAAAAAATTTTGAAATACAGGTGATGAATCCGCTAAATATCGTCTTAAGTCATTTCTATTAAACTAATCATACTTTTTATATTTTTAACGTTAAGTTCACATTATTTTACATCTAAAAAACGTATTTACAATACATTTGGGTGAATACAAAAAATAGAAAAAAATTTTGGTAAAAAATGGTGATAATTCCGCTAAATATCGTTTAAAGTCATTTGTATTGAACTAATCATACTTTTTATATTTTTATCGTTAAGTTCACATTATTTTACATCTAAAACACGTATTTACAATACATTTGGGTGAATACAAAAAATAGATAAAAAATTTGGGAAAAAATTTGGAAAAAAATGGTGATAATTCCGCTAAATATCGTTTAAAGTCATTTGTATTGAACTAATCATACTTTTTATATTTTTATCGTTAAGTTCACATAATTTTACATCTAAAACACGTCTTTACAATACATTTGGGTGAATATAAAAGGTCGTAAAAAAATTTTGAAATACAGGTGATGAATCCGCTAAATATCGTCTTAAGTCATTTCTATTAAACTAATCATACTTTTTATATTTTTAACGTTAAGTTCACATTATTTTACATCTAAAAAACGTGTTTACAATACATTTGGGTGAATACAAAAAATAGAAAAAAAATTTGGTAAAAAATGGTGATAATTCCGCTAAATATCGTTTATAGTCATTTGTATTGAACTAATCATACTTTTTATATTTTTATCGTTAAGTTCACATTATTTTACATCTAAAACACGTATTTACAATACATTTGGGTGAATATAAAAAATAGAAAAAAAATTTGGGAAAAAATTTGGTAAAAAATGGTGAGAATTCCGCTAAATATCGTTTAAAGTCATTTGTATTGAACTAATCATACTTTTTATATTTTTATCGTTAAGTTCACATTATTTTACATCTAAAACACGTCTTTACAATACATTTGGGTGAATATAAAAGGTCGTAAAAAAATTTTGAAATACAGGTGATGAATCCGCTAAATATCGTCTTAAGTCATTTCTATTAAACTAATCATACTTTTTATATTTTTAACGTTAAGTTCACATTATTTTACATCTAAAAAACGTGTTTACAATACATTTGGGTGAATACAAAAAATAGAAAAAAAATTTGGTAAAAAATTGTGATAATTCCGCTAAATATCGTTTAAAGTCATTTGTATTGAACTAATCATACTTTTTATATTTTTATCGTTAAGTTCACATTATTTTACATCTAAAACACGTATTTACAATACATTTGGGTGAATACAAAAAATAGATAAAAAATTTGGGAAAAAATTTGGAAAAAAATGGTGATAATTCCGCTAAATATCGTTTAAAGTCATTTGTATTGAACTAATCATAATTTTTATATTTTTATCGTTAAGTTCACATAATTTTACATCTAAAACACGTCTTTACAATACATTTGGGTGAATATAAAAGGTCGTAAAAAAATTTTGAAATACAGGTGATGAATCCGCTAAATATCGTCTTAAGTCATTTCTATTAAACTAATCATACTTTTTATATTTTTAACGTTAAGTTCACATTATTTTACATCTAAAAAACGTGTTTACAATACATTTGGGTGAATACAAAAAATAGAAAAAAAATTTGGTAAAAAATGGTGATAATTCCGCTAAATATCGTTTAAAGTCATTTGTATTGAACTAATCATACTTTTTATATTTTTATCGTTAAGTTCACATTATTTTACATCTAAAACACGTCTTTACAATACATTTGGGTGAATATAAAAGGTCGTAAAAAAATTTTGAAATACAGGTGATGAATCCGCTAAATATCGTCTTAAGTCATTTCTATTAAACTAATCATACTTTTTATATTTTTAACGTTAAGTTCACATTATTTTACATCTAAAAAACGTGTTTACAATACATTTGGGTGAATACAAAAAATAGAAAAAAAATTTGGTAAAAAATGGTGATAATTCCGCTAAATATCGTTTAAAGTCATTTGTATTGAACTAATCATACTTTTTATATTTTTATCGTTAAGTTCACATTATTTTACATCTAAAACACATATTTATAATACATTTGGGTGAATATAAAAAATAGAAAAAAAATTTGGGAAAAAATTTGGTAAAAAATGGTGATAATTCCGCTAAATATCGTTTAAAGTCATTTGTATTGAACTAATCATACTTTTTATATTTTTATCGTTAAGTTCACATTATTTTACATCTAAAACACGTCTTTACAATACATTTGGGTGAATATAAAAGGTCGTAAAAAAATTTTGAAATACAGGTGATGAATCCGCTAAATATCGTCTTAAGTCATTTCTATTAAACTAATCATACTTTTTATATTTTTAACGTTAAGTTCACATTATTTTACATCTAAAACACGTGTTTACAATACATTTGGGTGAATACAAAAAATAGAAAAAAATTTTGGTAAAAAATGGTGATAATTCCGCTAATTATCGTTTAAAGTCATTTGTATTGAACTTATCATACTTTTTATATTTTTATCGTTAAGTTCACATTATTTTACATCTAAAACACGTATTTACAATACATTTGGGTGAATACAAAAAATAGATAAAAAATTTGGGAAAAAATTTGGAAAAAAATGGTGATAATTCCGCTAAATATCGTTTAAAGTCATTTTTATTGAACTAATCATACTTTTTATATTTTTATCGTTAAGTTCACATAATTTTACATCTAAAACACGTCTTTACAATACATTTGGGTGAATATAAAAGGTCGTAAAAAAATTTTGAAATACAGGTGATGAATCCGCTAAATATCGTCTTAAGTCATTTCTATTAAACTAATCATACTTTTTATATTTTTAACGTTAAGTTCACATTATTTTACATCTAAAACACGTGTTTACAATACATTTGGGTGAATACAAAAAATAGAAAAAAAATTTGGGAAAAAATTGGGTAATAAATGGTGATAATTCCGCTAAATATCGTTTACAGTCATTTGTATTGAACTAATCATACTTTTTATATTTTTATCGTTAAGTTCACATTATTTTACATCTAAAACACGTATTTACAATACATTTGGGTGAATACAAAAAATAGATAAAAAATTTGGGAAAAAATGGTGATAATTCCGCTAAATATCGTTTAAAGTCATTTGTATTGAACTAATCATACTTTTTATATTTTTATCGTTAAGTTCACATAATTTTACACCTAAAACACGTCTTTACAATACATTTGGGTGAATATAAAAGGTCGTAAAAAAATTTTGAAATACAGGTGATGAATCCGCTAAATATCGTCTTAAGTCATTTCTATTAAACTAATCATACTTTTTATATTTTTAACGTTAAGTTCACATTATTTTACATCTAAAAAACGTGTTTACAATACATTTGGGTGAATACAAAAAATAGAAAAAAAATTTGGTAAAAAATGGTGATAATTCCGCTAAATATCGTTTAAAGTCATTTGTATTGAACTAATCATACTTTTTATATTTTTATCGTTAAGTTCAAATTATTTTACATCTAAAACACGTCTTTACAATACATTTGGGTGAATATAAAAGGTCGTAAAAAAATTTTGAAATACAGGTGATGAATCCGCTAAATATCGTCTTAAGTCATTTCTATTAAACTAATCATACTTTTTATATTTTTAACGTTAAGTTCACATTATTTTACATCTAAAACACGTGTTTACAATACATTTGGGTGAATACAAAAAATAGAAAAAAAATTTGGGAAAAAATTGGGTAAAAAATGGTGATAATTCCGCTAAATATCGTTTAAAGTCATTTGTATTGAACTACTTATACTTTATATATTTTTATCGTTAAGTTCACATATTTTTACATCTAAAACACGTCTTTACAATACATTTGGGTGAATATAAAAGGTCGTAAAAAAATTTTGAAATACAGGTGATGAATCCGCTAAATATCGTCTTAAGTCATTGCTATTAAACTAATCATACTTTTTATATTTTTAACGTTAAGTTCACATTATTTTACATCTAAAAAACGTGTTTACAATACATTTGGGTGAATACAAAAAATAGAAAAAAAATTTGGTAAAAAATGGTGATAATTCCGCTAATTATCGTTTAAAGTCATTTGTATTGAACTAATCATACTTTTTATATTTTTATCGTTAAGTTCACATTATTTTACATCTAAAACACGTATTTACAATACATTTGGGTGAATACAAAAAATAGATAAAAAATTTGGGAAAAAATTTGGAAAAAAATGGTGATAATTCCGCTAAATATCGTTTAAAGTCATTTGTATTGAACTAATCATACTTTTTATATTTTTATCGTTATGTTCACATAATTTTACATCTAAAACACGTCTTTACAATACATTTGGGTGAATATAAAAGGTCGTAAAAAAATTTTGAAATACAGGTGATGAATCCGCTAAATATCGTCTTAAGTCATTTCTATTAAACTAAACATACTTTTTATATTTTTAACGTTAAGTTCACATTATTTTACATCTAAAAAACGTGTTTACAATACATTTGGGTGAATACAAAAAATAGAAAAAAAATTTGGTAAAAAATGGTGATAATTCCGCTAAATATCGTTTAAAGTCATTTGTATTGAACTAATCATACTTTTTATATTTTTATCGTTAAGTTCACATTATTTTACATCTAAAACACGTCTTTACAATACATTTGGGTGAATATAAAAGGTCGTAAAAAAATTTTGAAATACAGGTGATGAATCCGCTAAATATCGTCTTAAGTCATTTCTATTAAACTAATCATACTTTTTATATTTTTAACGTTAAGTTCACATTATTTTACATCTAAAACACGTGTTTACAATACATTTGGGTGAATACAAAAAATAGAAAAAAAATTTGGGAAAAAATGGTGATAATTCCGCTAAATATCGTTTAAAGTCATTTGTATTGAACTAATCATACTTTTTATATTTTTATCGTTAAGTTCACATTATTTTACATCTAAAACACGTATTTACAATACATTTGGATGAATATAAAAAATAGAAAAAAAATTTGGGAAAAAATTTGGTAAAAAATGGTGATAATTCCGCAAAATATCGTTTAAAGTCATTTGTATTGAACTAATCATACTTTTTATATTTTTATCGTTAAGTTCACATTATTTTACATCTAAAACACGTATTTATAATACATTTGGGTGAATATAAAAAATAGAAAAAAAATTTGGGAAAAAATTTGGTAAAAAATGGTGATAATTCCGCTAAATATCGTTTAAAGTCATTTGTATTGAACTAATCATACTTTTTATATTTTTATCGTTAAGTTCACATTATTTTACATCTAAAACACGTATTTACAATACATTTGGGTGAATATAAAATGTCGTAAAAAAATTTTGAAATACAGGTGATGAATCCGCTAAATATCGTCTTAAGTCATTTCTATTAAACTAATCATACTTTTTATATTTTTAACGTTAAGTTCACATTATTTTACATCTAAAAAACGTGTTTACAATACATTTGGGTGAATACAAAAAATAGAAAAAAATTTTGGTAAAAAATGGTGATAATTCCGCTAATTATCGTTTAAAGTCATTTGTATTGAACTAATCATACTTTTTATATTTTTATCGTTAAGTTCACATAATTTTACATCTAAAACACGTCTTTACAATACATTTGGGTGAATATAAAAGGTCGTAAAAAAATTTTGAAATACAGGTGATGAATCCGCTAAATATCGTCTTAAGTCATTTCTATTAAACTAATCATACTTTTTATATTTTTAACGTTAAGTTCACATTATTTTACATCTAAAAAACGTGTTTACAATACATTTGGGTGAATACAAAAAATAGAAAAAAAATTTGGTAAAAAATGGTGATAATTCCGCTAAATATCGTTTAAAGTCATTTGTATTGAACTAATCATACTTTTTATATTTTTATCGTTATGTTCACATTATTTACATCTAAAACACGTATTTACAATACATTTGGGTGAATACAAAAAATAGATAAAAAATTTGGGAAAAAATTTGGTAAAAAATGGTGATAATTCCGCTAAATATCGTTTAAAGTCATTTGTATTGAACTAATCATACTTTTTATATTTTTATCGTTAAGTTCACATAATTTTACATCTAAAACACGTCTTTACAATACATTTGGGTGAATATAAAAGGTCGTAAAAAAATTTTGAAATACAGGTGATGAATCCGCTAAATATCGTCTTAAGTCATTTCTATTAAATTAATCATACTTTTTATATTTTTAACGTTAAGTTCACATTATTTTACATCTAAAACACGTGTTTACAATACATTTGGGTGAATACAAAAAATAGAAAAAAAATTTGGGAAAAAATTTGGTAAAAAATGGTGATAATTCCGCTAAATATCGTTTAAAGTCATTTGTATTGAACTACTTATACTTTTTATATTTTTATCGTTAAGTTCACATATTTTTACATCTAAAACACGTCTTTACAATACATTTGGGTGAATATAAAAGGTCGTAAAAAAATTTTGAAATACAGGTGATGAATCCGCTAAATATCGTCTTAAGTCATTGCTATTAAACTAATCATACTTTTTATATTTTTAACGTTAAGTTCACATTATTTTACATCTAAAAAACGTGTTTACAATACATTTGGGTGAATACAAAAAATAGAAAAAAAATTTGGTAAAAAATGGTGATAATTCCGCTAAATATCGTTTAAAGTCATTTGTATTGAACTAATCATACTTTTTATATTTTTATCGTTAAGTTCACATTATTTTACATCTAAAACACGTATTTACAATACATTTGGGTGAATATAAAAAATAGAAAAAAAATTTGGGAAAAAATTTGGTAAAAAATGGTGATAATTCCGCTAAATATCGTTTAAAGTCATTTGTATTGAACTAATCATACTTTTTATATTTTTATCGTTAAGTTCACATTATTTTACATCTAAAACACGTATTTACAATACATTTGGGTGAATATAAAAGGTCGTAAAAAAATTTTGAAATACAGGTGATGAATCCGCTAAATATCGTCTTAAGTCATTTCTATTAAACTAATCATACTTTTTATATTTTTAACGTTAAGTTCACATTATTTTACATCTAAAACACGTGTTTACAATACATTTGGGTGAATACAAAAAATAGAAAAAAAATTTGGGAAAAAATTGGATAAAAAATGGTGATAATTCCGCTAAATATCGTTTAAAGTCATTTGTATTGAACTAATCATACTTTTTATATTTTTATCGTTAAGTTCACATAATTTTACATCTAAAACACGTCTTTACAATACATTTGGGTGAATATAAAAGGTCGTAAAAAAATTTTGAAATACAGGTGATGAATCCGCTATATATCGTCTTAAGTCATTTCTATTAAACTAATCATACTTTTTATATTTTTAACGTTAAGTTCACATTATTTTACATCTAAAAATCGTGTTTACAATACATTTGGGTGAATACAAAAAATAGAAAAAAAATTTGGTAAAAAATGGTGATAATTCCGCTAAATATCGTTTAAAGTCATTTGTATTGAACTAATCATACTTTTTATATTTTTATCGTTAAGTTCAAATTATTTTACATCTAAAACACGTCTTTACAATACATTTGGGTGAATATAAAAGGTCGTAAAAAAATTTTGAAATACAGGTGATGAATCCGCTAAATATCGTCTTAAGTCATTTCTATTAAACTAATCATACTTTTTATATTTTTAACGTTAAGTTCACATTATTTTACATCTAAAACACGTGTTTACAATACATTTGGGTGAATACAAAAAATAGAAAAAAAATTTGGGAAAAAATTGGGTAAAAAATGGGTAAAAAATGGTGATAATTCCGATAAATATCGTTTAAAGTCATTTTTATTGAACTAATCATACTTTTTATATTTTTAACGTTAAGTTCACATTATTTTACATCTAAAAAACGTGTTTACAATACATTTGGGTGAATACAAAAAATAGAAAAAAATTTTGGTAAAAAATGGTGATAATTCCGCTAAATATCGTTTAAAGTCATTTGTATTGAACTAATCATACTTTTTATATTTTTAACGTTAAGTTCACATTATTTTACATCTAAAACACGTGTTTACAATACATTTGGGTGAATACAAAAAATAGAAAAAAAATTTGGGAAAAAATTGGGTAAAAAATGGGTAAAAAATGGTGATAATTCCGCTAAATATCGTTTAAAGTCATTTGTATTGAACTAATCATACTTTTTATATTTTTAACGTTAAGTTCACATTATTTTACATCTAAAAAACGTGTTTACAATACATTTGGGTGAATATAAAAGGTCGTAAAAAAATTTTGAAATACAGGTGATGAATCCGCTAAATATCGTCTTAAGTCATTTCTATTAAACTAATCATACTTTTTATATTTTTAACGTTAAGTTCACATTATTTTACATCTAAAAAACGTGTTTACAATACATTTGGGTGAATACAAAAAATAGAAAAAAAATTTGGTAAAAAATGGTGATAATTCCGCTAAATATCGTTTAAAGTCATTTGTATTGAACTAATCATACTTTTTATATTTTTATCGTTATGTTCACATTATTTACATCTAAAACACGTATTTACAATACATTTGGGTGAATACAAAAAATAGATAAAAAATTTGGGAAAAAATTTGGTAAAAAATGGTGATAATTCCGCTAAATATCGTCTTAAGTCATTTCTATTAAACTAATCATACTTTTTATATTTTTAACGTTAAGTTCACATTATTTTACATCTAAAACACGTGTTTACAATACATTTGGGTGAATACAAAAAATAGAAAAAAAATTTGGGAAAAAATTTGGTAAAAAATGGTGATAATTCCGCTAAATATCGTTTAAAGTCATTTGTATTGAACTAATCATACTTTTTATATTTTTATCGTTAAGTTCACATAATTTTACATCTAAAACACGTCTTTACAATACATTTGGGTGAATATAGAAGGTCGTAAAAAAATTTTGAAATACAGGTGATGAATCCGCTAAATATCGTCTTAAGTCATTTCTATTAAACTAATCATACTTTTTATATTTTTAACGTTAAGTTCACATTATTCTACATCTAAAAAACGTGTTTACAATACATTTGGGTGAATACAAAAAATAGAAAAAAAATTTGGTAAAAAATGGTGATAATTCCGCTAAATATCGTTTAATGTCATTTGTATTAAACTAATCATACTTTTTATATTTTTAACGTTAAGTTCACATTATTTTACATCTAAAACACGTGTTTACAATACATTTGGGTGAATACAAAAAATAGAAAAAAAATTTGGGAAAAAATTGGGTAAAAAATGGTGATAATTCCGCTAAATATCGTTTAAAGTCATTTGTATTGAACTACTCATACTTTTTATATTTTTATCGTTAAGTTCACATAATTTTACATCTAAAACACGTCTTTACAATACATTTGGGTGAATATAAAAGGTCGTAAAAAAATTTTGAAATACAGGTGATGAATCCGCTAAATATCGTCTTAAGTCATTTCTATTAAACTAATCATACTTTTTATATTTTTAACGTTAAGTTCACATTATTTTACATCTAAAAAACGTGTTTACAATACATTTGGGTGAATACAAAAAATAGAAAAAAAATTTGGGAAAAAATTGGGTAAAAAATGGTGATAATTCCGCTAAATATCGTTTAAAGTCATTTGTATTGAACTACTTATACTTTTTATATTTTTATCGTTAAGTTCACATATTTTTACATCTAAAACACGTCTTTACAATACATTTGGGTGAATATAAAAGGTCGTAAAAAAATTTTGAAATACAGGTGATGAATCCGCTAAATATCGTCTTAAGTCATTGCTATTAAACTAATCATACTTTTTATATTTTTAACGTTAAGTTCACATTATTTTACATCTAAAAAACGTGTTTACAATACATTTGGGTGAATACAAAAAATAGAAAAAAAATTTGGTAAAAAATGGTGATAATTCCGCTAAATATCGTTTAAAGTCATTTGTATTGAACTAATCATACTTTTTATATTTTTATCGTTAAGTTCACATTATTTTACATCTAAAACACGTATTTACAATACATTTGGGTGAATATAAAAAATAGAAAAAAAATTTGGGAAAAAATTTGGTAAAAAATGGTGATAATTCCGCTAAATATCGTTTAAAGTCATTTGTATTGAACTAATCATACTTTTTATATTTTTATCGTTAAGTTCACATTATTTTACATCTAAAACACGTATTTACAATACATTTGGGTGAATATAAAAGGTCGTAAAAAAATTTTGAAATACAGGTGATGAATCCGCTAAATATCGTCTTAAGTCATTTCTATTAAACTAATCATACTTTTTATATTTTTAACGTTAAGTTCACATTATTTTACATCTAAAACACGTGTTTACAATACATTTGGGTGAATACAAAAAATAGAAAAAAAATTGGGTAATAAATGGTGATAATTCCGCTAAATATCGTTTACAGTCATTTGTATTGAACTAATCATACTTTTTATATTTTTATCGTTATGTTCACATTATTTTACATCTAAAACACGTATTTACAATACATTTGGGTGAATACAAAAAATAGATAAAAAATTTGGGAAAAAATTTGGTAAAAAATGGTGATAATTCCGCTAAATATCGTTTAAAGTCATTTGTATTGAACTAATCATACTTTTTATATTTTTATCGTTAAGTTCACATAATTTTACATCTAAAACACGTCTTTACAATACATTTGGGTGAATAAAAAAGGTCGTAAAAAAATTTTGAAATACAGGTGATGAATCCGCTAAATATCGTCTTAAGTCATTTCTATTAAACTAATCATACTTTTTATATTTTTAACGTTAAGTTCACATTATTTTACATCTAAAACACGTATTTACAATACATTTGGGTGAATACAAAAAATAGAAAAAAAATTTGGGAAAAAATTTGGTAAAAAATGGTGATAATTCCGCTAAATATCGTTTAAAGTCATTTGTATTGAACTAATCATACTTTTTATATTTTTATCGTTAAGTTCACATAATTTTACATCTAAAACACGTCTTTACAATACATTTGGGTGAATACAAAAAATAGATAAAAAATTTGGGAAAAAATTTGGTAAAAAATGGTGATAATTCCGCTAAATATCGTTTAAAGTCATTTGTATTGAACTAATCATACTTTTTATATTTTTATCGTTAAGTTCACATAATTTTACATCTAAAACACGTCTTTACAATACATTTGGGTGAATAAAAAAGGTCGTAAAAAAATTTTGAAATACAGGTGATGAATCCGCTAAATATCGTCTTAAGTCATTTCTATTAAACTAATCATACTTTTTATATTTTTAACGTTAAGTTCACATTATTTTACATCTAAAACACGTATTTACAATACATTTGGGTGAATACAAAAAATAGAAAAAAAATTTGGGAAAAAATTTGGTAAAAAAGGGTGATAATTCCGCTAAATATCGTTTAAAGTCATTTGTATTGAACTAATCATACTTTTTATATTTTTATCGTTAAGTTCACATAATTTTACATCTAAAACACGTCTTTACAATACATTTGGGTGAATATAAAAGGTCGTAAAAAAATTTTGAATTACAGGTGATGAATCCGCTAAATATCGTCTTAAGTCATTTCTATTAAACTAATCATACTTTTTATATTTTTAACGTTAAGTTCACATTATTTTACATCTAAAAAACGTGTTTACAATACATTTGGGTGAATACAAAAAATAGAAAAAAAATTTGGTAAAAAATGGTGATAATTCCGCTAAATATCGTTTAATGTCATTTGTATTAAACTAATCATACTTTTTATATTTTTAACGTTAAGTTCACATTATTTTACATCTAAAACACGTGTTTACAATACATTTGGGTGAATACAAAAAATAGAAAAAAAATTTGGGAAAAAATTGGGTAAAAAATGGTGATAATTCCGCTAAATATCGTTTAAAGTCATTTGTATTGAACTACTCATACTTTTTATATTTTTATCGTTAAGTTCACATAATTTTACATCTAAAACACGTCTTTACAATACATTTGGGTGAATATAAAAGGTCGTAAAAAAATTTTGAAATACAGGTGATGAATCCGCTAAATATCGTCTTAAGTCATTTCTATTAAACTAATCATACTTTTTATATTTTTAACGTTAAGTTCACATTATTTTACATCTAAAAAACGTGTTTACAATACATTTGGGTGAATACAAAAAATAGAAAAAAAATTTGGTAAAAAATGGTGATAATTCCGCTAAATATCGTTTAAAGTCATTTGTATTGAACTAATCATACTTTTTATATTTTTATCGTTAAGTTCACATAATTTTACATCTAAAACACGTCTTTACAATACATTTGGGTGAATATAAAAGGTCGTAAAAAAATTTTGAAATACAGGTGATGAATCCGCTAAATATCGTCTTAAGTCATTTCTATTAAACTAATCATACTTTTTATATTTTTAACGTTAAGTTCACATTATTTTACATCTAAAAAACGTGTTTACAATACATTTGGGTGAATACAAAAAATAGAAAAAAAATTTGGTAAAAAATGGTGATAATTCCGCTAAATATCGTTTAAAGTCATTTGTATTGAACTAATCATACTTTTTATATTTTTATCGTTAAGTTCACATAATTTTACATCTAAAACACGTCTTTACAATACATTTGGGTGAATATAAAAGGTCGTAAAAAAATTTTGAAATACAGGTGATGAATCCGCTAAATATCGTCTTAAGTCATTTCTATTAAACTAATCATACTTTTTATATTTTTAACGTTAAGTTCACATTATTTTACATCTAAAACACGTGTTTACAATACATTTGGGTGAATACAAAAAATAGAAAAAAAATTGGGTAAAAAATGGTGATAATTCCGCTAAATATCGTTTAAAGTCATTTGTATTGAACTAATCATACTTTTTATATTTTTATCGTTAAGTTCACATAATTTTACATCTAAAACACGTCTTTACAATACATTTGGGTGAATATAAAAGGTCGTAAAAAAATTTTGAAATACAGGTGATGAATCCGCTAAATATCGTCTTAAGTCATTTGTATTGAACTAATCATACTTTTTATATTTTTATCGTTAAGTTCACATAATTTTACATCTAAAACACGTCTTTACAATACATTTGGGTGAATACAAAAAATAGATAAAAAATTTGGGAAAAAATTTGGTAAAAAATGGTGATAATTCCGCTAAATATCGTTTAAAGTCATTTGTATTGAACTAATCATACTTTTTATATTTTTATCGTTAAGTTCACATAATTTTACATCTAAAACACGTCTTTACAATACATTTGGGTGAATAAAAAAGGTCGTAAAAAAATTTTGAAATACAGGTGATGAATCCGCTAAATATCGTCTTAAGTCATTTCTATTAAACTAATCATACTTTTTATATTTTTAACGTTAAGTTCACATTATTTTACATCTAAAACACGTATTTACAATACATTTGGGTGAATACAAAAAATAGAAAAAAAATTTGGGAAAAAATTTGGTAAAAAATGGTGATAATTCCGCTAAATATCGTTTAAAGTCATTTGTATTGAACTAATCATACTTTTTATATTTTTATCGTTAAGTTCACATAATTTTACATCTAAAACACGTCTTTACAATACATTTGGGTGAATATAAAAGGTCGTAAAAAAATTTTGAAATACAGGTGATGAATCCGCTAAATATCGTCTTAAGTCATTTCTATTAAACTAATCATACTTTTTATATTTTTAACGTTAAGTTCACATTATTTTACATCTAAAAAACGTGTTTACAATACATTTGGGTGAATACAAAAAATAGAAAAAAAATTTGGTAAAAAATGGTGATAATTCCGCTAAATATCGTTTAATGTCATTTGTATTAAACTAATCATACTTTTTATATTTTTAACGTTAAGTTCACATTATTTTACATCTAAAACACGTGTTTACAATACATTTGGGTGAATACAAAAAATAGAAAAAAAATTTGGGAAAAAATTGGGTAAAAAATGGTGATAATTCTGCTACATATCGTTTAAAGTCATTTGTATTGAACTACTCATACTTTTTATATTTTTATCGTTAAGTTCACATAATTTTACATCTAAAACACGTCTTTACAATACATTTGGGTGAATATAAAAGGTCGTAAAAAAATTTTGAAATACAGGTGATGAATCCGCTAAATATCGTCTTAAGTCATTTCTATTAAACTAATCATACTTTTTATATTTTTAACGTTAAGTTCACATTATTTTACATCTAAAAAACGTGTTTACAATACATTTGGGTGAATACAAAAAATAGAAAAAAAATTTGGTAAAAAATGGTGATAATTCCGCTAAATATCGTTTAAAGTCATTTGTATTGAACTAATCATACTTTTTATATTTTTATCGTTAAGTTCACATAATTTTACATCTAAAACACGTCTTTACAATACATTTGGGTGAATATAAAAGGTCGTAAAAAAATTTTGAAATACAGGTGATGAATCCGCTAAATATCGTCTTAAGTCATTTCTATTAAACTAATCATACTTTTTATATTTTTAACGTTAAGTTCACATTATTTTACATCTAAAAAACGTGTTTACAATACATTTGGGTGAATACAAAAAATAGAAAAAAAATTTGGTAAAAAATGGTGATAATTCCGCTAAATATCGTTTAAAGTCATTTGTATTGAACTAATCATACTTTTTATATTTTTATCGTTAAGTTCACATAATTTTACATCTAAAACACGTCTTTACAATACATTTGGGTGAATATAAAAGGTCGTAAAAAAATTTTGAAATACAGGTGATGAATCCGCTAAATATCGTCTTAAGTCATTTCTATTAAACTAATCATACTTTTTATATTTTTAACGTTAAGTTCACATTATTTTACATCTAAAACACGTGTTTACAATACATTTGGGTGAATACAAAAAATAGAAAAAAAATTGGGTAAAAAATGGTGATAATTCCGCTAAATATCGTTTAAAGTCATTTGTATTGAACTAATCATACTTTTTATATTTTTATCGTTAAGTTCACATAATTTTACATCTAAAACACGTCTTTACAATACATTTGGGTGAATATAAAAGGTCGTAAAAAAATTTTGAAATACAGGTGATGAATCCGCTAAATATCGTCTTAAGTCATTTCTATTAAACTAATCATACTTTTTATATTTTTAACGTTAAGTTCACATTATTTTACATCTAAAAATCGTGTTTACAATACATTTGGGTGAATACAAAAAATAGAAAAAAAATTTGGTAAAAAATGGTGATAATTCCGCTAAATATCGTTTAAAGTCATTTGTATTGAACTAATCATACTTTTTATATTTTTATCGTTAAGTTCAAATTATTTTACATCTAAAACACGTCTTTACAATACATTTGGGTGAATATAAAAGGTCGTAAAAAAATTTTGAAATACAGGTGATGAATCCGCTAAATATCGTCTTAAGTCATTTCTATTAAACTAATCATACTTTTTATATTTTTAACGTTAAGTTCACATTATTTTACATCTAAAACACGTGTTTACAATACATTTGGGTGAATACAAAAAATAGAAAAAAAATTTGGGAAAAAATTGGGTAAAAAATGGGTAAAAAATGGTGATAATTCCGCTAAATATCGTTTAAAGTCATTTGTATTGAACTAATCATACTTTTTATATTTTTAACGTTAAGTTCACATTATTTTACATCTAAAAAACGTGTTTACAATACATTTGGGTGAATACAAAAAATAGAAAAAAATTTTGGTAAAAAATGGTGGTAATTCCGCTAAATATCGTTTAAAGTCATTTGTATTGAACTAATCATACTTTTTATATTTTTATCGTTAAGTTCACATAATTTTACATCTAAAACACGTCTTTACAATACATTTGGGTGAATATAAAAGGTCGTAAAAAAATTTTGAAATACAGGTGATGAATCCGCTAAATATCGTCTTAAGTCATTTCTATTAAACTAATCATACTTTTTATATTTTTAACGTTAAGTTCACATAATTTTACATCTAAAACACGTCTTTACAATACATTTGGGTGAATATAAAAGGTCGTAAAAAAATTTTGAAATACAGGTGATGAATCCGCTAAATATCGTCTTAAGTCATTTCTATTAAACTAATCATACTTTTTATATTTTTAACGTTAAGTTCACATTATTTTACATCTAAAAAACGTGTTTACAATACATTTGGGTGAATACAAAAAATAGAAAAAAAATTTGGTAAAAAATGGTGATAATTCCGCTAAATATCGTTTAAAGTCATTTGTATTGAACTAATCATACTTTTTATATTTTTATCGTTAAGTTCACATAATTTTACATCTAAAACACGTCTTTACAATACATTTGGGTGAATATAAAAGGTCGTAAAAAAATTTTGAAATACAGGTGATGAATCCGCTAAATATCGTCTTAAGTCATTTCTATTAAACTAATCATACTTTTTATATTTTTAACGTTAAGTTCACATTATTTTACATCTAAAACACGTGTTTACAATACATTTGGGTGAATACAAAAAATAGAAAAAAAATTGGGTAAAAAATGGTGATAATTCCGCTAAATATCGTTTAAAGTCATTTGTATTGAACTAATCATACTTTTTATATTTTTATCGTTAAGTTCACATAATTTTACATCTAAAACACGTCTTTACAATACATTTGGGTGAATATAAAAGGTCGTAAAAAAATTTTGAAATACAGGTGATGAATCCGCTAAATATCGTCTTAAGTCATTTCTATTAAACTAATCATACTTTTTATATTTTTAACGTTAAGTTCACATTATTTTACATCTAAAAATCGTGTTTACAATACATTTGGGTGAATACAAAAAATAGAAAAAAAATTTGGTAAAAAATGGTGATAATTCCGCTAAATATCGTTTAAAGTCATTTGTATTGAACTAATCATACTTTTTATATTTTTATCGTTAAGTTCAAATTATTTTACATCTAAAACACGTCTTTACAATACATTTGGGTGAATATAAAAGGTCGTAAAAAAATTTTGAAATACAGGTGATGAATCCGCTAAATATCGTCTTAAGTCATTTCTATTAAACTAATCATACTTTTTATATTTTTAACGTTAAGTTCACATTATTTTACATCTAAAACACGTGTTTACAATACATTTGGGTGAATACAAAAAATAGAAAAAAAATTTGGGAAAAAATTGGGTAAAAAATGGGTAAAAAATGGTGATAATTCCGCTAAATATCGTTTAAAGTCATTTGTATTGAACTAATCATACTTTTTATATTTTTAACGTTAAGTTCACATTATTTTACATCTAAAAAACGTGTTTACAATACATTTGGGTGAATACAAAAAATAGAAAAAAATTTTGGTAAAAAATGGTGGTAATTCCGCTAAATATCGTTTAAAGTCATTTGTATTGAACTAATCATACTTTTTATATTTTTATCGTTAAGTTCACATTATTTTACATCTAAAACACGTATTTACAATACATTTGGGTGAATACAAAAAATAGAAAAAAAATTTGGGAAAAAATTTGGAAAAAAATGGTGATAATTCCGCTAAATATCGTTTAAAGTCATTTGTATTGAACTAATCATACTTTTTATATTTTTATCGTTAAGTTCACATAATTTTACATCTAAAACACGTCTTTACAATACATTTGGGTGAATATAAAAGGTCGTAAAAAAATTTTGAAATACAGGTGATGAATCCGCTAAATATCGTCTTAAGTCATTTCTATTAAACTAATCATACTTTTTATATTTTTAACGTTAAGTTCACATTATTTTACATCTAAAACACGTGTTTACAATACATTTGGGTGAATACAAAAAATAGAAAAAAAATTTGGGAAAAAATTTGGTAAAAAATGGTGATAATTCCGCTAAATATCGTTTAAAGTCATTTGTATTGAACTAATCATACTTTTTATATTTTTATCGTTAAGTTCACATAATTTTACATCTAAAACACGTCTTTACAATACATTTGGGTGAATATAAAAGGTCGTAAAAAAATTTTGAAATACAGGTGATGAATCCGCTAAATATCGTCTTAAGTCATTTCTATTAAACTAATCATACTTTTTATATTTTTAACGTTAAGTTCACATTATTTTACATCTAAAAAACGTGTTTACAATACATTTGGGTGAATACAAAAAATAGAAAAAAAATTTGGTAAAAAATGGTGATAATTCCGCTAAATATCGTTTAATGTCATTTGTATTAAACTAATCATACTTTTTATATTTTTAACGTTAAGTTCACATTATTTTACATCTAAAACACGTGTTTACAATACATTTGGGTGAATACAAAAAATAGAAAAAAAATTTGGGAAAAAATTGGGTAAAAAATGGTGATAATTCCGCTAAATATCGTTTAAAGTCATTTGTATTGAACTACTCATACTTTTTATATTTTTATCGTTAAGTTCACATAATTTTACATCTAAAACACGTCTTTACAATACATTTGGGTGAATATAAAAGGTCGTAAAAAAATTTTGAAATACAGGTGATGAATCCGCTAAATATCGTCTTAAGTCATTTCTATTAAACTAATCATACTTTTTATATTTTTAACGTTAAGTTCACATTATTTTACATCTAAAAAACGTGTTTACAATACATTTGGGTGAATACAAAAAATAGAAAAAAAATTTGGTAAAAAATGGTGATAATTCCGCTAAATATCGTTTAAAGTCATTTGTATTGAACTAATCATACTTTTTATATTTTTATCGTTAAGTTCACATAATTTTACATCTAAAACACGTCTTTACAATACATTTGGGTGAATATAAAAGGTCGTAAAAAAATTTTGAAATACAGGTGATGAATCCGCTAAATATCGTCTTAAGTCATTTCTATTAAACTAATCATACTTTTTATATTTTTAACGTTAAGTTCACATTATTTTACATCTAAAACACGTGTTTACAATACATTTGGGTGAATACAAAAAATAGAAAAAAAATTTGGGAAAAAATGGTGATAATTCCGCTAAATATCGTTTAAAGTCATTTGTATTGAACTAATCATACTTTTTATATTTTTATCGTTAAGTTCACATAATTTTACATCTAAAACACGTCTTTACAATACATTTGGGTGAATATAAAAGGTCGTAAAAAAATTTTGAAATACAGGTGATGAATCCGCTAAATATCGTCTTAAGTCATTTCTATTAAACTAATCATACTTTTTATATTTTTAACGTTAAGTTCACATTATTTTACATCTAAAACACGTGTTTACAATACATTTGGGTGAATACAAAAAATAGAAAAAAAATTGGGTAATAAATGGTGATAATTCCGCTAAATATCGTTTACAGTCATTTGTATTGAACTAATCATACTTTTTATATTTTTATCGTTATGTTCACATTATTTTACATCTAAAACACGTATTTACAATACATTTGGGTGAATACAAAAAATAGATAAAAAATTTGGGAAAAAATTTGGTAAAAAATGGTGATAATTCCGCTAAATATCGTTTAAAGTCATTTGTATTGAACTAATCATACTTTTTATATTTTTATCGTTAAGTTCACATAATTTTACATCTAAAACACGTCTTTACAATACATTTGGGTGAATAAAAAAGGTCGTAAAAAAATTTTGAAATACAGGTGATGAATCCGCTAAATATCGTCTTAAGTCATTTCTATTAAACTAATCATACTTTTTATATTTTTAACGTTAAGTTCACATTATTTTACATCTAAAACACGTATTTACAATACATTTGGGTGAATACAAAAAATAGAAAAAAAATTTGGGAAAAAATTTGGTAAAAAATGGCGATAATTCCGCTAAATATCGTTTAAAGTCATTTGTATTGAACTAATCATACTTTTTATATTTTTATCGTTAAGTTCACATAATTTTACATCTAAAACACGTCTTTACAATACATTTGGGTGAATACAAAAAATAGATAAAAAATTTGGGAAAAAATTTGGTAAAAAATGGTGATAATTCCGCTAAATATCGTTTAAAGTCATTTGTATTGAACTAATCATACTTTTTATATTTTTATCGTTAAGTTCACATAATTTTACATCTAAAACACGTCTTTACAATACATTTGGGTGAATAAAAAAGGTCGTAAAAAAATTTTGAAATACAGGTGATGAATCCGCTAAATATCGTCTTAAGTCATTTCTATTAAACTAATCATACTTTTTATATTTTTAACGTTAAGTTCACATTATTTTACATCTAAAACACGTATTTACAATACATTTGGGTGAATACAAAAAATAGAAAAAAAATTTGGGAAAAAATTTGGTAAAAAATGGTGATAATTCCGCTAAATATCGTTTAAAGTCATTTGTATTGAACTAATCATACTTTTTATATTTTTATCGTTAAGTTCACATAATTTTACATCTAAAACACGTCTTTACAATACATTTGGGTGAATATAAAAGGTCGTAAAAAAATTTTGAAATACAGGTGATGAATCCGCTAAATATCGTCTTAAGTCATTTCTATTAAACTAATCATACTTTTTATATTTTTAACGTTAAGTTCACATTATTTTACATCTAAAAAACGTGTTTACAATACATTTGGGTGAATACAAAAAATAGAAAAAAAATTTGGTAAAAAATGGTGATAATTCCGCTAAATATCGTTTAATGTCATTTGTATTAAACTAATCATACTTTTTATATTTTTAACGTTAAGTTCACATTATTTTACATCTAAAACACGTGTTTACAATACATTTGGGTGAATACAAAAAATAGAAAAAAAATTTGGGAAAAAATTGGGTAAAAAATGGTGATAATTCCGCTAAATATCGTTTAAAGTCATTTGTATTGAACTACACATACTTTTTATATTTTTATCGTTAAGTTCACATAATTTTACATCTAAAACACGTCTTTACAATACATTTGGGTGAATATAAAAGGTCGTAAAAAAATTTTGAAATACAGGTGATGAATCCGCTAAATATCGTCTTAAGTCATTTCTATTAAACTAATCATACTTTTTATATTTTTAACGTTAAGTTCACATTATTTTACATCTAAAAAACGTGTTTACAATACATTTGGGTGAATACAAAAAATAGAAAAAAAATTTGGTAAAAAATGGTGATAATTCCGCTAAATATCGTTTAATGTCATTTGTATTGAACTAATCATACTTTTTATATTTTTATCGTTAAGTTCACATAATTTTACATCTAAAACACGTCTTTACAATACATTTGGGTGAATATAAAAGGTCGTAAAAAAATTTTGAAATACAGGTGATGAATCCGCTAAATATCGTCTTAAGTCATTTCTATTAAACTAATCATACTTTTTATATTTTTAACGTTAAGTTCACATTATTTTACATCTAAAAAACGTGTTTACAATACATTTGGGTGAATACAAAAAATAGAAAAAAAATTTGGTAAAAAATGGTGATAATTCCGCTAAATATCGTTTAAAGTCATTTGTATTGAACTAATCATACTTTTTATATTTTTATCGTTAAGTTCACATAATTTTACATCTAAAACACGTCTTTACAATACATTTGGGTGAATAAAAAAGGTCGTAAAAAAATTTTGAAATACAGGTGATGAATCCGCTAAATATCGTCTTAAGTCATTTCTATTAAACTAATCATACTTTTTATATTTTTAACGTTAAGTTCACATTATTTTACATCTAAAAAACGTGTTTACAATACATTTGGGTGAATACAAAAAATAGAAAAAAAATTTGGTAAAAAATGGTGATAATTCCGCTAAATATCGTTTAATGTCATTTGTATTAAACTAATCATACTTTTTATATTTTTAACGTTAAGTTCACATTATTTTACATCTAAAACACGTGTTTACAATACATTTGGGTGAATACAAAAAATAGAAAAAAAATTTGGGAAAAAATTGGGTAAAAAATGGTGATAATTCCGCTAAATATCGTTTAAAGTCATTTGTATTGAACTACACATACTTTTTATATTTTTATCGTTAAGTTCACATAATTTTAGATCTAAAACACGTCTTTACAATACATTTGGGTGAATATAAAAGGTCGTAAAAAAATTTTGAAATACAGGTGATGAATCCGCTAAATATCGTCTTAAGTCATTTCTATTAAACTAATCATACTTTTTATATTTTTAACGTTAAGTTCACATTATTTTACATCTAAAAAACGTGTTTACAATACATTTGGGTGAATACAAAAAATAGAAAAAAAATTT
Source organism: Diuraphis noxia (assembly GCF_037042655.1). NCBI lineage: Eukaryota > Metazoa > Arthropoda > Insecta > Hemiptera > Aphididae > Diuraphis > Diuraphis noxia. The sequence continues at coordinate 354,345 of NW_028301720.1, forward strand.
GGTAAAAAATGGTGATAATTCCGCTAAATATCGTTTAATGTCATTTGTATTGAACTAATCATACTTTTTATATTTTTATCGTTAAGTTCACATAATTTTACATCTAAAACACGTCTTTACAATACATTTGGGTGAATATAAAAGGTCGTAAAAAAATTTTGAAATACAGGTGATGAATCCGCTAAATATCGTCTTAAGTCATTTCTATTAAACTAATCATACTTTTTATATTTTTAACGTTAAGTTCACATTATTTTACATCTAAAAAACGTGTTTACAATACATTTGGGTGAATACAAAAAATAGAAAAAAAATTTGGTAAAAAATGGTGATAATTCCGCTAAATATCGTTTAAAGTCATTTGTATTGAACTAATCATACTTTTTATATTTTTATCGTTAAGTTCACATAATTTTACATCTAAAACACGTCTTTACAATACATTTGGGTGAATATAAAAGGTCGTAAAAAAATTTTGAAATACAGGTGATGAATCCGCTAAATATCGTCTTAAGTCATTTCTATTAAACTAATCATACTTTTTATATTTTTAACGTTAAGTTCACATTATTTTACATCTAAAACACGTGTTTACAATACATTTGGGTGAATACAAAAAATAGAAAAAAAATTGGGTAAAAAATGGTGATAATTCCGCTAAATATCGTTTAAAGTCATTTGTATTGAACTAATCATACTTTTTATATTTTTATCGTTAAGTTCACATAATTTTACATCTAAAACACGTCTTTACAATACATTTGGGTGAATATAAAAGGTCGTAAAAAAATTTTGAAATACAGGTGATGAATCCGCTAAATATCGTCTTAAGTCATTTCTATTAAACTAATCATACTTTTTATATTTTTAACGTTAAGTTCACATTATTTTACATCTAAAAATCGTGTTTACAATACATTTGGGTGAATACAAAAAATAGAAAAAAAATTTGGTAAAAAATGGTGATAATTCCGCTAAATATCGTTTAAAGTCATTTGTATTGAACTAATCATACTTTTTATATTTTTATCGTTAAGTTCAAATTATTTTACATCTAAAACACGTCTTTACAATACATTTGGGTGAATATAAAAGGTCGTAAAAAAATTTTGAAATACAGGTGATGAATCCGCTAAATATCGTCTTAAGTCATTTCTATTAAACTAATCATACTTTTTATATTTTTAACGTTAAGTTCACATTATTTTACATCTAAAACACGTGTTTACAATACATTTGGGTGAATACAAAAAATAGAAAAAAAATTTGGGAAAAAATTGGGTAAAAAATGGGTAAAAAATGGTGATAATTCCGCTAAATATCGTTTAAAGTCATTTGTATTGAACTAATCATACTTTTTATATTTTTAACGTTAAGTTCACATTATTTTACATCTAAAAAACGTGTTTACAATACATTTGGGCGAATACAAAAAATAGAAAAAAATTTTGGTAAAAAATGGTGATAATTCCGCTAAATATCGTTTAAAGTCATTTGTATTGAACTAATCATACTTTTTATATTTTTATCGTTAAGTTCACATTATTTTACATCTAAAACACGTATTTACAATACATTTGGGTGAATACAAAAAATAGAAAAAAAATTTGGGAAAAAATTTGGAAAAAAATGGTGATAATTCCGCTAAATATCGTTTAAAGTCATTTGTATTGAACTAATCATACTTTTTATATTTTTATCGTTAAGTTCACATAATTTTACATCTAAAACACGTCTTTACAATACATTTGGGTGAATATAAAAGGTCGTAAAAAAATTTTGAAATACAGGTGATGAATCCGCTAAATATCGTCTTAAGTCATTTCTATTAAACTAATCATACTTTTTATATTTTTAACGTTAAGTTCACATTATTTTACATCTAAAAATCGTGTTTACAATACATTTGGGTGAATACAAAAAATAGAAAAAAAATTTGGTAAAAAATGGTGATAATTCCGCTAAATATCGTTTAAAGTCATTTGTATTGAACTAATCATACTTTTTATATTTTTATCGTTAAGTTCAAATTATTTTACATCTAAAACACGTCTTTACAATACATTTGGGTGAATATAAAAGGTCGTAAAAAAATTTTGAAATACAGGTGATGAATCCGCTAAATATCGTCTTAAGTCATTTCTATTAAACTAATCATACTTTTTATATTTTTAACGTTAAGTTCACATTATTTTACATCTAAAACACGTGTTTACAATACATTTGGGTGAATACAAAAAATAGAAAAAAAATTTGGGAAAAAATTGGGTAAAAAATGGGTAAAAAATGGTGATAATTCCGCTAAATATCGTTTAAAGTCATTTGTATTGAACTAATCATACTTTTTATATTTTTAACGTTAAGTTCACATTATTTTACATCTAAAAAACGTGTTTACAATACATTTGGGCGAATACAAAAAATAGAAAAAAATTTTGGTAAAAAATGGTGATAATTCCGCTAAATATCGTTTAAAGTCATTTGTATTGAACTAATCATACTTTTTATATTTTTATCGTTAAGTTCACATTATTTTACATCTAAAACACGTATTTACAATACATTTGGGTGAATACAAAAAATAGAAAAAAAATTTGGGAAAAAATTTGGAAAAAAATGGTGATAATTCCGCTAAATATCGTTTAAAGTCATTTGTATTGAACTAATCATACTTTTTATATTTTTATCGTTAAGTTCACATAGTTTTACATCTAAAACACGTCTTTACAATACATTTGGGTGAATATAAAAGGTCGTAAAAAAATTTTGAAATACAGGTGATGAATCCGCTAAATATCGTCTTAAGTCATTTCTATTAAACTAATCATACTTTTTATATTTTTAACGTTAAGTTCACATTATTTTACATCTAAAACACGTGTTTACAATACATTTGGGTGAATACAAAAAATAGAAAAAAAATTTGGGAAAAAATTTGGTAAAAAATGGTGATAATTCCGCTAAATATCGTTTAAAGTCATTTGTATTGAACTAATCATACTTTTTATATTTTTATCGTTAAGTTCACATAATTTTACATCTAAAACACGTCTTTACAATACATTTGGGTGAATATAAAAGGTCGTAAAAAAATTTTGAAATACAGGTGATGAATCCGCTAAATATCGTCTTAAGTCATTTCTATTAAACTAATCATACTTTTTATATTTTTAACGTTAAGTTCACATTATTTTACATCTAAAAAACGTGTTTACAATACATTTGGGTGAATACAAAAAATAGAAAAAAAATTTGGTAAAAAATGGTGATAATTCCGCTAAATATCGTTTAATGTCATTTGTATTAAACTAATCATACTTTTTATATTTTTAACGTTAAGTTCACATTATTTTACATCTAAAACACGTGTTTACAATACATTTGGGTGAATACAAAAAATAGAAAAAAAATTTGGGAAAAAATTGGGTAAAAAATGGTGATAATTCCGCTAAATATCGTTTAAAGTCATTTGTATTGAACTACTCATACTTTTTATATTTTTATCGTTAAGTTCACATAATTTTACATCTAAAACACGTCTTTACAATACATTTGGGTGAATATAAAAGGTCGTAAAAAAATTTTGAAATACAGGTGATGAATCCGCTAAATATCGTCTTAAGTCATTTCTATTAAACTAATCATACTTTTTATATTTTTAACGTTAAGTTCACATTATTTTACATCTAAAAAACGTGTTTACAATACATTTGGGTGAATACAAAAAATAGAAAAAAAATTTGGTAAAAAATGGTGATAATTCCGCTAAATATCGTCTTAAGTCATTTCTATTAAACTAATCATACTTTTTATATTTTTAACGTTAAGTTCACATTATTTTACATCTAAAACACGTGTTTACAATACATTTGGGTGAATACAAAAAATAGAAAAAAAATTTGGGAAAAAATTGGGTAAAAAATGGTGATAATTCCGCTAAATATCGTTTAAAGTCATTTGTATTGAACTACTTATACTTTTTATATTTTTATCGTTAAGTTCACATATTTTTACATCTAAAACACGTCTTTACAATACATTTGGGTGAATATAAAAGGTCGTAAAAAAATTTTGAAATACAGGTGATGAATCCGCTAAATATCGTCTTAAGTCATTGCTATTAAACTAATCATACTTTTTATATTTTTAACGTTAAGTTCACATTATTTTACATCTAAAAAACGTGTTTACAATACATTTGGGTGAATACAAAAAATAGAAAAAAAATTTGGTAAAAAATGGTGATAATTCCGCTAAATATCGTTTAAAGTCATTTGTATTGAACTAATCATACTTTTTATATTTTTATCGTTAAGTTCACATTATTTTACATCTAAAACACGTATTTACAATACATTTGGGTGAATATAAAAAATAGAAAAAAAATTTGGGAAAAAATTTGGTAAAAAATGGTGATAATTCCGCTAAATATCGTTTAAAGTCATTTGTATTGAACTAATCATACTTTTTATATTTTTATCGTTAAGTTCACATTATTTTACATCTAAAACACGTATTTACAATACATTTGGGTGAATATAAAAGGTCGTAAAAAAATTTTGAAATACAGGTGATGAATCCGCTAAATATCGTCTTAAGTCATTTCTATTAAACTAATCATACTTTTTATATTTTTAACGTTAAGTTCACATTATTTTACATCTAAAACACGTGTTTACAATACATTTGGGTGAATACAAAAAATAGAAAAAAAATTTGGGAAAAAATTGGATAAAAAATGGTGATAATTCCGCTAAATATCGTTTAAAGTCATTTGTATTGAACTAATCATACTTTTTATATTTTTATCGTTAAGTTCACATAATTTTACATCTAAAACACGTCTTTACAATACATTTGGGTGAATATAAAAGGTCGTAAAAAAATTTTGAAATACAGGTGATGAATCCGCTAAATATCGTCTTAAGTCATTTCTATTAAACTAATCATACTTTTTATATTTTTAACGTTAAGTTCACATTATTTTACATCTAAAACACGTGTTTACAATACATTTGGGTGAATACAAAAAATAGAAAAAAAATTGGGTAAAAAATGGTGATAATTCCGCTAAATATCGTTTAAAGTCATTTGTATTGAACTAATCATACTTTTTATATTTTTATCGTTAAGTTCACATAATTTTACATCTAAAACACGTCTTTACAATACATTTGGGTGAATATAAAAGGTCGTAAAAAAATTTTGAAATACAGGTGATGAATCCGCTAAATATCGTCTTAAGTCATTTCTATTAAACTAATCATACTTTTTATATTTTTAACGTTAAGTTCACATTATTTTACATCTAAAACACGTGTTTACAATACATTTGGGTGAATACAAAAAATAGAAAAAAAATTGGGTAATAAATGGTGATAATTCCGCTAAATATCGTTTACAGTCATTTGTATTGAACTAATCATACTTTTTATATTTTTATCGTTATGTTCACATTATTTTACATCTAAAACACGTATTTACAATACATTTGGGTGAATACAAAAAATAGATAAAAAATTTGGGAAAAAATTTGGTAAAAAATGGTGATAATTCCGCTAAATATCGTTTAAAGTCATTTGTATTGAACTAATCATACTTTTTATATTTTTATCGTTAAGTTCACATAATTTTACATCTAAAACACGTCTTTACAATACATTTGGGTGAATAAAAAAGGTTGTAAAAAAATTTTGAAATACAGGTGATGAATCCGCTAAATATCGTCTTAAGTCATTTCTATTAAACTAATCATACTTTTTATATTTTTAACGTTAAGTTCACATTATTTTACATCTAAAACACGTATTTACAATACATTTGGGTGAATACAAAAAATAGAAAAAAAATTTGGGAAAAAATTTGGTAAAAAATGGTGATAATTCCGCTAAATATCGTTTAAAGTCATTTGTATTGAACTAATCATACTTTTTATATTTTTATCGTTAAGTTCACATAATTTTACATCTAAAACACGTCTTTACAATACATTTGGGTGAATACAAAAAATAGATAAAAAATTTGGGAAAAAATTTGGTAAAAAATGGTGATAATTCCGCTAAATATCGTTTAAAGTCATTTGTATTGAACTAATCATACTTTTTATATTTTTATCGTTAAGTTCACATAATTTTACATCTAAAACACGTCTTTACAATACATTTGGGTGAATAAAAAAGGTCGTAAAAAAATTTTGAAATACAGGTGATGAATCCGCTAAATATCGTCTTAAGTCATTTCTATTAAACTAATCATACTTTTTATATTTTTAACGTTAAGTTCACATTATTTTACATCTAAAACACGTATTTACAATACATTTGGGTGAATACAAAAAATAGAAAAAAAATTTGGGAAAAAATTTGGTAAAAAATGGTGATAATTCCGCTAAATATCGTTTAAAGTCATTTGTATTGAACTAATCATACTTTTTATATTTTTATCGTTAAGTTCACATAATTTTACATCTAAAACACGTCTTTACAATACATTTGGGTGAATATAAAAGGTCGTAAAAAAATTTTGAAATACAGGTGATGAATCCGCTAAATATCGTCTTAAGTCATTTCTATTAAACTAATCATACTTTTTATATTTTTAACGTTAAGTTCACATTATTTTACATCTAAAAAACGTGTTTACAATACATTTGGGTGAATACAAAAAATAGAAAAAAAATTTGGTAAAAAATGGTGATAATTCCGCTAAATATCGTTTAATGTCATTTGTATTAAACTAATCATACTTTTTATATTTTTAACGTTAAGTTCACATTATTTTACATCTAAAACACGTGTTTACAATACATTTGGGTGAATACAAAAAATAGAAAAAAAATTTGGGAAAAAATTGGGTAAAAAATGGTGATAATTCCGCTAAATATCGTTTAAAGTCATTTGTATTGAACTACTCATACTTTTTATATTTTTATCGTTAAGTTCACATAATTTTACATCTAAAACACGTCTTTACAATACATTTGGGTGAATATAAAAGGTCGTAAAAAAATTTTGAAATACAGGTGATGAATCCGCTAAATATCGTCTTAAGTCATTTCTATTAAACTAATCATACTTTTTATATTTTTAACGTTAAGTTCACATTATTTTACATCTAAAAAACGTGTTTACAATACATTTGGGTGAATACAAAAAATAGAAAAAAAATTTGGTAAAAAATGGTGATAATTCCGCTAAATATCGTTTAAAGTCATTTGTATTGAACTAATCTTACTTTTTATATTTTTATCGTTAAGTTCACATAATTTTACATCTAAAACACGTCTTTACAATACATTTGGGTGAATATAAAAGGTCGTAAAAAAATTTTGAAATACAGGTGATGAATCCGCTAAATATCGTCTTAAGTCATTTCTATTAAACTAATCATACTTTTTATATTTTTAACGTTAAGTTCACATTATTTTACATCTAAAAAACGTGTTTACAATACATTTGGGTGAATACAAAAAATAGAAAAAAAATTTGGTAAAAAATGGTGATAATTCCGCTAAATATCGTTTAATGTCATTTGTATTAAACTAATCATACTTTTTATATTTTTAACGTTAAGTTCACATTATTTTACATCTAAAACACGTGTTTACAATACATTTGGGTGAATACAAAAAATAGAAAAAAAATTTGGGAAAAAATTGGGTAAAAAATGGTGATAATTCCGCTAAATATCGTTTAAAGTCATTTGTATTGAACTACTCATACTTTTTATATTTTTATCGTTAAGTTCACATAATTTTACATCTAAAACACGTCTTTACAATACATTTGGGTGAATATAAAAGGTCGTAAAAAAATTTTGAAATACAGGTGATGAATCCGCTAAATATCGTCTTAAGTCATTTCTATTAAACTAATCATACTTTTTATATTTTTAACGTTAAGTTCACATTATTTTACATCTAAAAAACGTGTTTACAATACATTTGGGTGAATACAAAAAATAGAAAAAAAATTTGGTAAAAAATGGTGATAATTCCGCTAAATATCGTTTAAAGTCATTTGTATTGAACTAATCATACTTTTTATATTTTTATCGTTAAGTTCAAATTATTTTACATCTAAAACACGTCTTTACAATACATTTGGGTGAATATAAAAGGTCGTAAAAAAATTTTGAAATACAGGTGATGAATCCGCTAAATATCGTCTTAAGTCATTTCTATTAAACTAATCATACTTTTTATATTTTTAACGTTAAGTTCACATTATTTTACATCTAAAACACGTGTTTACAATACATTTGGGTGAATACAAAAAATAGAAAAAAAATTTGGGAAAAAATTTGGTAAAAAATGGTGATAATTCCGCTAAATATCGTTTAAAGTCATTTGTATTGAACTAATCATACTTTTTATATTTTTATCGTTAAGTTCACATAATTTTACATCTAAAACACGTCTTTACAATACATTTGGGTGAATATAAAAGATCGTAAAAAAATTTTGAAATACAGGTGATGAATCCGCTAAATATCGTCTTAAGTCATTTCTATTAAACTAATCATACTTTTTATATTTTTAACGTTAAGTTCACATTATTTTACATCTAAAAAACGTGTTTACAATACATTTGGGTGAATACAAAAAATAGAAAAAAAATTTGGTAAAAAATGGTGATAATTCCGCTAAATATCGTTTAATGTCATTTGTATTAAACTAATCATACTTTTTATATTTTTAACGTTAAGTTCACATTATTTTACATCTAAAACACGTGTTTACAATACATTTGGGTGAATACAAAAAATAGAAAAAAAATTTGGGAAAAAATTGGGTAAAAAATGGTGATAATTCCGCTAAATATCGTTTAAAGTCATTTGTATTGAACTACTCATACTTTTTATATTTTTATCGTTAAGTTCACATAATTTTACATCTAAAACACGTCTTTACAATACATTTGGGTGAATATAAAAGGTCGTAAAAAAATTTTGAAATACAGGTGATGAATCCGCTAAATATCGTCTTAAGTCATTTCTATTAAACTAATCATACTTTTTATATTTTTAACGTTAAGTTCACATTATTTTACATCTAAAAAACGTGTTTACAATACATTTGGGTGAATACAAAAAATAGAAAAAAAATTTGGTAAAAAATGGTGATAATTCCGCTAAATATCGTTTAAAGTCATTTGTATTGAACTAATCATACTTTTTATATTTTTATCGTTAAGTTCAAATTATTTTACATCTAAAACACGTCTTTACAATACATTTGGGTGAATATAAAAGGTCGTAAAAAAATTTTGAAATACAGGTGATGAATCCGCTAAATATCGTCTTAAGTCATTTCTATTAAACTAATCATACTTTTTATATTTTTAACGTTAAGTTCACATTATTTTACATCTAAAACACGTGTTTACAATACATTTGGGTGAATACAAAAAATAGAAAAAAAATTTGGGAAAAAATTGGGTAAAAAATGGTGATAATTCCGCTAAATATCGTTTAAAGTCATTTGTATTGAACTACTTATACTTTTTATATTTTTATCGTTAAGTTCACATATTTTTACATCTAAAACACGTCTTTACAATACATTTGGGTGAATATAAAAGGTCGTAAAAAAATTTTGAAATACAGGTGATGAATCCGCTAAATATCGTCTTAAGTCATTGCTATTAAACTAATCATACTTTTTATATTTTTAACGTTAAGTTCACATTATTTTACATCTAAAAAACGTGTTTACAATACATTTGGGTGAATACAAAAAATAGAAAAAAAATTTGGTAAAAAATGGTGATAATTCCGCTAAATATCGTTTAAAGTCATTTGTATTGAACTAATCATACTATTTATATTTCTATCGTTAAGTTCACATTATTTTACATCTAAAACACGTATTTACAATACATTTGGGTGAATATAAAAAATAGAAAAAAAATTTGGGAAAAAATTTGGTAAAAAATGGTGATAATTCCGCTAAATATCGTTTAAAGTCATTTGTATTGAACTAATCATACTTTTTATATTTTTATCGTTAAGTTCACATTATTTTACATCTAAAACACGTATTTACAATACATTTGGGTGAATATAAAAGGTCGTAAAAAAATTTTGAAATACAGGTGATGAATCCGCTAAATATCGTCTTAAGTCATTTCTATTAAACTAATCATACTTTTTATATTTTTAACGTTAAGTTCACATTATTTTACATCTAAAACACGTGTTTACAATACATTTGGGTGAATACAAAAAATAGAAAAAAAATTTGGGAAAAAATTGGATAAAAAATGGTGATAATTCCGCTAAATATCGTTTAAAGTCATTTGTATTGAACTAATCATACTTTTTATATTTTTATCGTTAAGTTCACATAATTTTACATCTAAAACACGTCTTTACAATACATTTGGGTGAATATAAAAGGTCGTAAAAAAATTTTGAAATACAGGTGATGAATCCGCTAAATATCGTCTTAAGTCATTTCTATTAAACTAATCATACTTTTTATATTTTTAACGTTAAGTTCACATTATTTTACATCTAAAACACGTGTTTACAATACATTTGGGTGAATACAAAAAATAGAAAAAAAATTGGGTAAAAAATGGTGATAATTCCGCTAAATATCGTTTAAAGTCATTTGTATTGAACTAATCATACTTTTTATATTTTTATCGTTAAGTTCACATAATTTTACATCTAAAACACGTCTTTACAATACATTTGGGTGAATATAAAAGGTCGTAAAAAAATTTTGAAATACAGGTGATGAATCCGCTAAATATCGTCTTAAGTCATTTCTATTAAACTAATCATACTTTTTATATTTTTAACGTTAAGTTCACATTATTTTACATCTAAAACACGTGTTTACAATACATTTGGGTGAATACAAAAAATAGAAAAAAAATTGGGTAATAAATGGTGATAATTCCGCTAAATATCGTTTACAGTCATTTGTATTGAACTAATCATACTTTTTATATTTTTATCGTTATGTTCACATTATTTTACATCTAAAACACGTATTTACAATACATTTGGGTGAATACAAAAAATAGATAAAAAATTTGGGAAAAAATTTGGTAAAAAATGGTGATAATTCCGCTAAATATCGTTTAAAGTCATTTGTATTGAACTAATCATACTTTTTATATTTTTATCGTTAAGTTCACATAATTTTACATCTAAAACACGTCTTTACAATACATTTGGGTGAATAAAAAAGGTCGTAAAAAAATTTTGAAATACAGGTGATGAATCCGCTAAATATCGTCTTAAGTCATTTCTATTAAACTAATCATACTTTTTATATTTTTAACGTTAAGTTCACATTATTTTACATCTAAAACACGTATTTACAATACATTTGGGTGAATACAAAAAATAGAAAAAAAATTTGGGAAAAAATTTGGTAAAAAATGGTGATAATTCCGCTAAATATCGTTTAAAGTCATTTGTATTGAACTAATCATACTTTTTATATTTTTATCGTTAAGTTCACATTATTTTACATCTAAAAAACGTGTTTACAATACATTTGGGTGAATACAAAAAATAGAAAAAAAATTTGGTAAAAAATGGTGATAATTCCGCTAAATATCGTTTAATGTCATTTGTATTAAACTAATCATACTTTTTATATTTTTAACGTTAAGTTCACATTATTTTACATCTAAAACACGTGTTTACAATACATTTGGGTGAATACAAAAAATAGAAAAAAAATTTGGGAAAAAATTGGGTAAAAAATGGTGATAATTCCGCTAAATATCGTTTAAAGTCATTTGTATTGAACTACTCATACTTTTTATATTTTTATCGTTAAGTTCACATAATTTTACATCTAAAACACGTCTTTACAATACATTTGGGTGAATATAAAAGGTCGTAAAAAAATTTTGAAATACAGGTGATGAATGCGCTAAATATCGTCTTAAGTCATTTCCATTAAACTAATCATACTTTTTATATTTTTAACGATAAGTTCACATTATTTTACATCTAAAAAACGTGTTTACAATACATTTGGGTGAATACAAAAAATAGAAAAAAAATTTGGGAAAAAATTGGGTAAAAAATGGTGATAATTCCGCTAAATATCGTTTAAAGTCATTTGTATTGAACTAATCATACTTTTTATATTTTTATCGTTAAGTTCACATAATTTTACATCTAAAACACGTCTTTACAATACATTTGGGTGAATATAAAAGGTCGTAAAAAAATTTTGAAATACAGGTGATGAATCCGCTAAATATCGTCTTAAGTCATTTCTATTAAACTAATCATACTTTTTATATTTTTAACGTTAAGTTCACATTATTTTACATCTAAAACACGTGTTTACAATACATTTGGGTGAATACAAAAAATAGAAAAAAAATTTGGGAAAAAATTGGGTAATAAATGGTGATAATTCCGCTAAATATCGTTTACAGTCATTTGTATTGAACTAATCATACTTTTTATATTTTTATCGTTAAGTTCACATAATTTTACATCTAAAACACGTCTTTACAATACATTTGGGTGAATATAAAAGGTCGTAAAAAAATTTTGAAATACAGGTGATGAATCCGCTAAATATCGTCTTAAGTCATTTCTATTAAACTAATCATACTTTTTATATTTTTAACGTTAAGTTCACATTATTTTACATCTAAAAAACGTGTTTACAATACATTTGGGTGAATACAAAAAATAGAAAAAAAATTTGGTAAAAAATGGTGATAATTCCGCTAAATATCGTTTAAAGTCATTTGTATTGAACTAATCATACTTTTTATATTTTTATCGTTAAGTTCACATTATTTTACATCTAAAACACGTATTTTCAATACATTTGGGTGAATACAAAAAATAGAAAAAAAATTTGGGAAAAAATTTGGTAAAAAATGGTGATAATTCCGCTAAATATCGTTTAAAGTCATTTGTATTGAACTAATCATACTTTTTATATTTTTATCGTTAAGTTCACATAATTTTACATCTAAAACACGTCTTTACAATACATTTGGGTGAATATAAAAGGTCGTAAAAAAATTTTGAAATACAGGTGATGAATCCGCTAAATATCGTCTTAAGTCATTTCTATTAAACTCATCATACTTTTTATATTTTTAACGTTAAGTTCACATTATTTTACATCTAAAAAACGTGTTTACAATACATTTGGGTGAATACAAAAAATAGAAAAAAAATTTGGTAAAAAATGGTGATAATTCCGCTAAATATCGTTTAAAGTCATTTGTATTAAACTAATCATACTTTTTATATTTTTAACGTAAAGTTCACATTATTTTACATCTAAAACACGTGTTTACAATACATTTGGGTGAATACAAAAAATAGAAAAAAAATTTGGGAAAAAATTGGGTAAAAAATGGTGATAATTCCGCTAAATATCGTTTAAAGTCATTTGTATTGAACTAATCATACTTTTTATATTTTTATCGTTAAGTTCACATTATTTTACATCTAAAACACGTATTTATAATACATTTGGGTGAATATAAAAGGTCGTAAAAAAATTTTGAAATACAGGTGATGAATCCGCTAAATATCGTCTTAAGTCATTTGTATTGAACTAATCATACTTTTTATATTTTTATCGTTAAGTTCACATTATTTTACATCTAAAAAACGTGTTTACAATACATTTGGGTGAATACAAAAAATAGAAAAAAAATTTGGTAAAAAATGGTGATAATTCCGCTAAATATCGTTTAATGTCATTTGTATTAAACTAATCATACTTTTTATATTTTTAACGTTAAGTTCACATTATTTTACATCTAAAACACGTGTTTACAATACATTTGGGTGAATACAAAAAATAGAAAAAAAATTTGGGAAAAAATTGGGTAAAAAATGGTGATAATTCCGCTAAATATCGTTTAAAGTCATTTGTATTGAACTACTCATACTTTTTATATTTTTATCGTTAAGTTCACATAATTTTACATCTAAAACACGTCTTTACAATACATTTGGGTGAATAGAAAAGGTCGTAAAAAAATTTTGAAATACAGGTGATGAATGCGCTAAATATCGTCTTAAGTCATTTCCATTAAACTAATCATACTTTTTATATTTTTAACGTTAAGTTCACATTATTTTACATCTAAAAAACGTGTTTACAATACATTTGGGTGAATACAAAAAATAGAAAAAAAATTTGGGAAAAAATTGGGTAAAAAATGGTGATAATTCCGCTAAATATCGTTTAAAGTCATTTGTATTGAACTAATCATACTTTTTATATTTTTATCGTTAAGTTCACATAATTTTACATCTAAAACACGTCTTTACAATACATTTGGGTGAATATAAAAGGTCGTAAAAAAATTTTGAAATACAGGTGATGAATCCGCTAAATATCGTCTTAAGTCATTTCTATTAAACTAATCATACTTTTTATATTTTTAACGTTAAGTTCACATTATTTTACATCTAAAAAACGTGTTTACAATACATTTGGGTGAATACAAAAAATAGAAAAAAAATTTGGTAAAAAATGGTGATAATTCCGCTAAATATCGTTTAAAGTCATTTGTATTGAACTAATCATACTTTTTACATTTTTATCGTTAAGTTCACATTATTTTACATCTAAAACACGTATTTTCAATACATTTGGGTGAATACAAAAAATAGAAAAAAAATTTGGGAAAAAATTTGGTAAAAAATGGTGATAATTCCGCTAAATATCGTTTAAAGTCATTTGTATTGAACTAATCATACTTTTTATATTTTTATCGTTAAGTTCACATAATTTTACATCTAAAACACGTCTTTACAATACATTTGGGTGAATATAAAAGGTCGTAAAAAAATTTTGAAATACAGGTGATGAATCCGCTAAATATCGTCTTAAGTCATTTCTATTAAACTAATCATACTTTTTATATTTTTAACGTTAAGTTCACATTATTTTACATCTAAAAAACGTGTTTACAATACATTTGGGTGAATACAAAAAATAGAAAAAAAATTTGGTAAAAAATGGTGATAATTCCGCTAAATATCGTTTAAAGTCATTTGTATTAAACTAATCATACTTTTTATATTTTTAACGTTAAGTTCACATTATTTTACATCTAAAACACGTGTTTACAATACATTTGGGTGAATACAAAAAATAGAAAAAAATTTTGGTAAAAAATTGGGTAAAAAATGGTGATAATTCCGCTAAATATCGTTTAAAGTCATTTGTATTGAACTAATCATACTTTTTATATTTTTATCGTTAAGTTCACATTATTTTACATCTAAAACACGTATTTATAATACATTTGGGTGAATATAAAAGGTCGTAAAAAAATTTTGAAATACAGGTGATGAATCCGCTAAATATCGTCTTAAGTCATTTCTATTAAACTAATCATAATTTTTATATTTTTAACGTTAAGTTCACATTATTTTACATCTAAAAAACGTGTTTACAATACATTTGGGTGAATACAAAAAATAGAAAAAAATTTTGGTAAAAAATTGGGTAAAAAATGGTGATAATTCCGCTAAATATCGTTTAAAGTCATTTGTATTGAACTAATCATACTTTTTATATTTTTATCGTTAAGTTCACATAATTTTACATCTAAAACACGTCTTTACAATACATTTGGGTGAATATAAAAGGTCGTAAAAAAATTTTGAAATACAGGTGATGAATCCGCTAAATATCGTCTTAAGTCATTTCTATTAAACTAATCATACTTTTTATATTTTTAACGTTAAGTTCACATTATTTTACATCTAAAACACGTGTTTACAATACATTTGGGTGAATACAAAAAATAGAAAAAAAATTTGGGAAAAAATTGGGTAATAAATGGTGATAATTCCGCTAAATATCGTTTACAGTCATTTGTATTGAACTAATCATACTTTTTATATTTTTATCGTTAAGTTCACATAATTTTACATCTAAAACACGTCTTTACAATACATTTGGGTGAATATAAAAGGTCGTAAAAAAATTTTGAAATACAGGTGATGAATCCGCTAAATATCGTCTTAAGTCATTTCTATTAAACTAATCTTACTTTTTATATTTTTAACGTTAAGTTCACATTATTTTACATCTAAAAAACGTGTTTACAATACATTTGGGTGAATACAAAAAATAGAAAAAAAATTTGGTAAAAAATGGTGATAATTCCGCTAAATATCGTTTAAAGTCATTTGTATTGAACTAATCATACTTTTTATATTTTTATCGTTAAGTTCACATAATTTTACATCTAAAACACGTCTTTACAATACATTTGGGTGAATATAAAAGGTCGTAAAAAAATTTTGAAATACAGGTGATGAATCCGCTAAATATCGTCTTAAGTCATTTCTATTAAACTAATCATACTTTTTATATTTTTAACGTTAAGTTCACATTATTTTACATCTAAAAAACGTGTTTACAATACATTTGGGTGAATACAAAAAATAGAAAAAAAATTTGGGAAAAAATTGGGTAATAAATGGTGATAATTCCGCTAAATATCGTTTACAGTCATTTGTATTGAACTAATCATACTTTTTATATTTTTATCGTTAAGTTCACATAATTTTACATCTAAAACACGTCTTTACAATACATTTGGGTGAATATAAAAGGTCGTAAAAAAATTTTGAAATACAGGTGATGAATCCGCTAAATATCGTCTTAAGTCATTTCTATTAAACTAATCTTACTTTTTATATTTTTAACGTTAAGTTCACATTATTTTACATCTAAAAAACGTGTTTACAATACATTTGGGTGAATACAAAAAATAGAAAAAAAATTTGGTAAAAAATGGTGATAATTCCGCTAAATATCGTTTAAAGTCATTTGTATTGAACTAATCATACTTTTTATATTTTTATCGTTAAGTTCACATAATTTTACATCTAAAACACGTCTTTACAATACATTTGGGTGAATATAAAAGGTCGTAAAAAAATTTTGAAATACAGGTGATGAATCCGCTAAATATCGTCTTAAGTCATTTCTATTAAACTAATCATACTTTTTATATTTTTAACGTTAAGTTCACATTATTTTACATCTAAAAAACGTGTTTACAATACATTTGGGTGAATACAAAAAATAGAAAAAAATTTTGGTAAAAAATTGGGTAAAAAATGGTGATAATTCCGCTAAATATCGTTTAAAGTCATTTGTATTGAACTAATCATACTTTTTATATTTTTATCGTTAAGTTCACATAATTTTACATCTAAAACACGTCTTTACAATACATTTGGGTGAATATAAAAGGTCGTAAAAAAATTTTGAAATACAGGTGATGAATCCGCTAAATATCGTCTTAAGTCATTTCTATTAAACTAATCATACTTTTTATATTTTTAACGTTAAGTTCACATTATTTTACATCTAAAACACGTGTTTACAATACATTTGGGTGAATACAAAAAATAGAAAAAAAATTTGGGAAAAAATTGGGTAATAAATGGTGATAATTCCGCTAAATATCGTTTACAGTCATTTGTATTGAACTAATCATACTTTTTATATTTTTATCGTTAAGTTCACATAATTTTACATCTAAAACACGTCTTTACAATACATTTGGGTGAATATAAAAGGTCGTAAAAAAATTTTGAAATACAGGTGATGAATCCGCTAAATATCGTCTTAAGTCATTTCTATTAAACTAATCTTACTTTTTATATTTTTAACGTTAAGTTCACATTATTTTACATCTAAAAAACGTGTTTACAATACATTTGGGTGAATACAAAAAATAGAAAAAAAATTTGGTAAAAAATGGTGATAATTCCGCTAAATATCGTTTAAAGTCATTTGTATTGAACTAATCATACTTTTTATATTTTTATCGTTAAGTTCACATAATTTTACATCTAAAACACGTCTTTACAATACATTTGGGTGAATATAAAAGGTCGTAAAAAAATTTTGAAATACAGGTGATGAATCCGCTAAATATCGTCTTAAGTCATTTCTATTAAACTAATCATACTTTTTATATTTTTAACGTTAAGTTCACATTATTTTACATCTAAAAAACGTGTTTACAATACATTTGGGTGAATACAAAAAATAGAAAAAAAATTTGGTAAAAAATGGTGATAATTCCGCTAAATATCGTTTAAAGTCATTTGTATTGAACTAATCATACTTTTTATATTTTTATCGTTAAGTTCACATTATTTTACATCTAAAACACGTCTTTACAATACATTTGGGTGAATATAAAAGGTCGTAAAAAAATTTTGAAATACAGGTGATGAATCCGCTAAATATCGTCTTAAGTCATTTCTATTAAACTAATCATACTTTTTATATTTTTAACGTTAAGTTCACATTATTTTACATCTAAAACACGTGTTTACAATACATTTGGGTGAATACAAAAAATAGAAAAAAAATTTGGGAAAAAATTGGGTAAAAAATGGTGATAATTCCGCTAAATATCGTTTAAAGTCATTTGTATTGAACTACTCATACTTTTTATATTTTTATCGTTAAGTTCACATAATTTTACATCCAAAACACGTCTTTACAATACATTTGGGTGAATATAAAAGGTCGTAAAAAAATTTTGAAATACAGGTGATGAATCCGCTAAATATCGTCTTAAGTCATTTCCATTAAACTAATCATACTTTTTATATTTTTAACGTTAAGTTCACATTATTTTACATCTAAAAAACGTGTTTACAATACATTTGGGTGAATACAAAAAATAGAAAAAAAATTTGGGAAAAAATTGGGTAAAAAATGGTGATAATTCCGCTAAATATCGTTTAAAGTCATTTGTATTGAACTAATCATACTTTTTATATTTTTATCGTTAAGTTCACATAATTTTACATCTAAATCACGTCTTTACAATACATTTGGGTGAATATAAAAGGTCGTAAAAAAATTTTGAAATACAGGTGATGAATCCGCTAAATATCGTCTTAAGTCATTTCTATTAAACTAATCATACTTTTTATATTTTTAACGTTAAGTTCACATTATTTTACATCTAAAACACGTGTTTACAATACATTTGGGTGAATACAAAAAATAGAAAAAAAATTGGGTAAAAAATGGTGATAATTCCGCTAAATATCGTTTAAAAGCCATTTGTATTGAACTAATCATACTTTTTATATTTTTATCGTTAAGTTCACATAATTTTACATCTAAAACACGTCTTTACAATACATTTGGGTGAATATAAAAGGTCGTAAAAAAATTTTGAAATACAGGTGATGAATCCGCTAAATATCGTCTTAAGTCATTTCTATTAAACTAATCATACTTTTTATATTTTTAACGTTAAGTTCACATTATTTTACATCTAAAAAACGTGTTTACAATACATTTGGGTGAATACAAAAAATAGAAAAAAATTTTGGTAAAAAATGGTGATAATTCCGCTAAATATCGTTTAAAGTCATTTGTATTGAACTAATCATACTTTTTATATTTTTATCGTTAAGTTCACATTATTTTACATCTAAAACACGTATTTACAATACATTTGGGTGAATACACAAAATAGAAAAAAAATTTGGGAAAAAATTTGGTAAAAAATGGTGATAATTCCGCTAAATATCGTTTAAAGTCATTTGTATTGAACTAATCATACTTTTTATATTTTTATCGTTAAGTTCACATAATTTTACATCTAAAACACGTCTTTACAATACATTTGGGTGAATATAAAAGGTCGTAAAAAAATTTTGAAATACAGGTGATGAATCCGCTAAATATCGTCTTAAGTCATTTCTATTAAACTAATCATACTTTTTATATTTTTAACGTTAAGTTCACATTATTTTACATCTAAAACACGTGTTTACAATACATTTGGGTGAATACAAAAAATAGAAAAAAAATTGGGTAAAAAATGGTGATAATTCCGCTAAATATCGTTTAAAGTCATTTGTATTGAACTAATCATACTTTTTATATTTTTATCGTTAAGTTCACATAATTTTACATCTAAAACACGTCTTTACAATACATTTGGGTGAATATAAAAGGTCATAAAAAAATTTTGAAATACAGGTGATGAATCCGCTAAATATCGTCTTAAGTCATTTCTATTAAACTAATCATACTTTTTATATTTTTAACGTTAAGTTCACATTATTTTACATCTAAAAAACGTGTTTACAATACATTTGGGTGAATACAAAAAATAGAAAAAAATTTTGGTAAAAAATGGTGATAATTCCGCTAAATATCGTTTAAAGTCATTTGTATTGAACTAATCATACTTTTTATATTTTTATCGTTAAGTTCACATAATTTTACATCTAAAACACGTCTTTACAATACATTTGGGTGAATATAAAAGGTCGTAAAAAAATTTTGAAATACAGGTGATGAATCCGCTAAATATCGTCTTAAGTCATTTCTATTAAACTAATCATACTTTTTATATTTTTATCGTTAAGTTCACATTATTTTACATCTAAAACACGTATTTACAATACATTTGGGTGAATACAAAAAATAGAAAAAAAATTTGGGAAAAAATTTGGTAAAAAATGGTGATAATTCCGCTAAATATCGTTTAAAGTCATTTGTATTGAACTAATCATACTTTTTATATTTTTATCGTTAAGTTCACATTATTTTACATCTAAAACACGTATTTACAATACATTTGGGTGAATACAAAAAATAGAAAAAAAATTTGGGAAAAAATTTGGTAAAAAATGGTGATAATTCCGCTAAATATCGTTTAAAGTCATTTGTATTGAACTAATCATACTTTTTATATTTTTATCGTTAAGTTCACATAGTTTTACATCTAAAACACGTCTTTACAATATATTTGGGTGAATAAAAAAGGTCGTAAAAAAATTTTGAAATACAGGTGATGAATCCGCTAAATATCGTCTTAAGTCATTTCTATTAAACTAATCATACTTTTTATATTTTTAACGTTAAGTTCACATTATTTTACATCTAAAACACGTGTTTACAATACATTTGGGTGAATACAAAAAATAGAAAAAAAATTGGGTAAAAAATGGTGATAATTCCGCTAAATATCGTTTAAAGTCATTTGTATTGAACTAATCATACTTTTTATATTTTTATCGTTAAGTTCACATTATTTTACATCTAAAACACGTATTTACAATACATTTGGGTGAATACAAAAAATAGAAAAAAAATTTGGGAAAAAATTTGGTAAAAAATGGTGATAATTCCGCTAAATATCGTTTAAAGTCATTTGTATTGAACTAATCATACTTTTTATATTTTTATCGTTAAGTTCACATAATTTTACATCTAAAACACGTCTTTACAATACATTTGGGTGAATATAAAAGGTCGTAAAAAAATTTTGAAATACAGGTGATGAATCCGCTAAATATCGTCTTAAGTCATTTCTATTAAACTAATCATACTTTTTATATTTTTAACGTTAAGTTCACATTATTTTACATCTAAAACACGTGTTTACAATACATTTGGGTGAATACAAAAAATAGAAAAAAAATTGGGTAAAAAATGGTGATAATTCCGCTAAATATCGTTTAAAGTCATTTGTATTGAACTAATCATACTTTTTATATTTTTATCGTTAAGTTCACATAATTTTACATCTAAAACACGTCTTTACAATACATTTGGGTGAATATAAAAGGTCGTAAAAAAATTTTGAAATACAGGTGATGAATCCGCTAAATATCGTCTTAAGTCATTTCTATTAAACTAATCATACTTTTTATATTTTTAACGTTAAGTTCACATTATTTTACATCTAAAAAACGTGTTTACAATACATTTGGGTGAATACAAAAAATAGAAAAAAATTTTGGTAAAAAATGGTGATAATTCCGCTAAATATCGTTTAAAGTCATTTGTATTGAACTAATCATACTTTTTATATTTTTATCGTTAAGTTCACATAATTTTACATCTAAAACACGTCTTTACAATACATTTGGGTGAATATAAAAGGTCGTAAAAAAATTTTGAAATACAGGTGATGAATCCGCTAAATATCGTCTTAAGTCATTTCTATTAAACTAATCATACTTTTTATATTTTTATCGTTAAGTTCACATTATTTTACATCTAAAACACGTATTTAAAATACATTTGGGTGAATACAAAAAATAGAAAAAAAATTTGGGAATAAATTTGGTAAAAAATGGTGATAATTCCGCTAAATATCGTTTAAAGTCATTTGTATTGAACTAATCATACTTTTTATATTTTTATCGTTAAGTTCACATTATTTTACATCTAAAACACGTATTTACAATACATTTGGGTGAATACAAAAAATAGAAAAAAAATTTGGGAAAAAATTTGGTAAAAAATGGTGATAATTCCGCTAAATATCGTTTAAAGTCATTTGTATTGAACTAATCATACTTTTTATATTTTTATCGTTAAGTTCACATAGTTTTACATCTAAAACACGTCTTTACAATACATTTGGGTGAATAAAAAAGGTCGTAAAAAAATTTTGAAATACAGGTGATGAATCCGCTAAATATCGTCTTAAGTCATTTCTATTAAACTAATCATACTTTTTATATTTTTAACGTTAAGTTCACATTATTTTACATCTAAAACACGTATTTACAATACATTTGGGTGAATACAAAAAATAGAAAAAAAATTTGGGAAAAAATTTGGTAAAAAATGGTGATAATTCCGCTAAATATCGTTTAAAGTCATTTGTATTGAACTAATCATACTTTTTATATTTTTATCGTTAAGTTCACATAATTTTACATCTAAAACACGTCTTTACAATACATTTGGGTGAATATAAAAGGTCGTAAAAAAATTTTGAAATACAGGTGATGAATCCGCTAAATATCGTCTTAAGTCATTTCTATTAAACTAATCATACTTTTTATATTTTTAACGTTAAGTTCACATTATTTTACATCTAAAAAACGTGTTTACAATACATTTGGGTGAATACGAAAAATAGAAAAAAATTTTGGTAAAAAATGGTGATAATTCCGCTAAATATTGTTTAAAGTCATTTGTATTGAACTAATCATACTTTTTATATTTTTATCGTTAAGTTCACATAATTTTACATCTAAAACACGTCTTTACAATACATTT
This sequence comes from Diuraphis noxia, assembly GCF_037042655.1. Lineage (NCBI taxonomy): Eukaryota > Metazoa > Arthropoda > Insecta > Hemiptera > Aphididae > Diuraphis > Diuraphis noxia. Next base: position 377,398 of record NW_028301720.1, read on the forward strand.
GGGTGAATATAAAAGGTCGTAAAAAAATTTTGAAATACAGGTGATGAATCCGCTAAATATCGTCTTAAGTCATTTCTATTAAACTAATCATACTTTTTATATTTTTAACGTTAAGTTCACATTATTTTACATCTAAAAAACGTGTTTACAATACATTTGGGTGAATACAAAAAATAGAAAAAAATTTTGGTAAAAAATGGTGATAATTCCGCTAAATATCGTTTAAAGTCATTTGTATTGAACTAATCATACTTTTTATATTTTTAACGTTAAGTTCACATTATTTTACATCTAAAAAACGTGTTTACAATACATTTGGGTGAATACAAAAAATAGAAAAAAATTTTGGTAAAAAATGGTGATAATTCCGCTAAATATCGTTTAAAGTCATTTGTATTGAACTAATCATACTTTTTATATTTTTATCGTTATGTTCACATTATTTTACATCTAAAACACGTATTTACAATACATTTGGGTGAATACAAAAAATAGATAAAAAATTTGGGAAAAAATTTGGTAAAAAATGGTGATAATTCCGCTAAATATCGTTTAAAGTCATTTGTATTGAACTAATCATACTTTTTATATTTTTATCGTTAAGTTCACATAATTTTACATCTAAAACACGTCTTTACAATACATTTGGGTGAATATAAAAGGTCGTAAAAAAATTTTGAAATACAGGTGATGAATCCGCTAAATATCGTCTTAAGTCATTTCTATTAAACTAATCATACTTTTTATATTTTTAACGTTAAGTTCACATTATTTTACATCTAAAACACGTGTTTACAATACATTTGGGTGAATACAAAAAATAGAAAAAAAATTGGGTAAAAAATGGTGATAATTCCGCTAAATATCGTTTAAAGTCATTTGTATTGAACTAATCATACTTTTTATATTTTTATCGTTAAGTTCACATTATTTTACATCTAAAACACGTATTTACAATACATTTGGGTGAATACAAAAAATAGAAAAAAAATTTGGGAAAAAATTTGGTAAAAAATGGTGATAATTCCGCTAAATATCGTTTAAAGTCATTTGTATTGAACTAATCATACTTTTTATATTTTTATCGTTAAGTTCACATAATTTTACATCTAAAACACGTCTTTACAATACATTTGGGTGAATATAAAAGGTCGTAAAAAAATTTTGAAATACAGGTGATGAATCCGCTAAATATCGTCTTAAGTCATTTCTATTAAACTAATCATACTTTTTATATTTTTAACGTTAAGTTCACATTATTTTACATCTAAAACACGTGTTTACAATACATTTGGGTGAATACAAAAAATAGAAAAAAAATTGGGTAAAAAATGGTGATAATTCCGCTAAATATCGTTTAAAGTCATTTGTATTGAACTAATCATACTTTTTATATTTTTATCGTTAAGTTCACATAATTTTACATCTAAAACACGTCTTTACAATACATTTGGGTGAATATAAAAGGTCGTAAAAAAATTTTGAAATACAGGTGATGAATCCGCTAAATATCGTCTTAAGTCATTTCTATTAAACTAATCATACTTTTTATATTTTTAACGTTAAGTTCACATTATTTTACATCTAAAAAACGTGTTTACAATACATTTGGGTGAATACAAAAAATAGAAAAAAATTTTGGTAAAAAATGGTGATAATTCCGCTAAATATCGTTTAAAGTCATTTGTATTGAACTAATCATACTTTTTATATTTTTATCGTTAAGTTCACATAATTTTACATCTAAAACACGTCTTTACAATACATTTGGGTGAATATAAAAGGTCGTAAAAAAATTTTGAAATACAGGTGATGAATCCGCTAAATATCGTCTTAAGTCATTTCTATTAAACTAATCATACTTTTTATATTTTTATCGTTAAGTTCACATTATTTTACATCTAAAACACGTATTTACAATACATTTGGGTGAATACAAAAAATAGAAAAAAATTTTGGTAAAAAATGGTGATAATTCCGCTAAATATCGTTTAAAGTCATTTGTATTGAACTAATCATACTTTTTATATTTTTATCGTTATGTTCACATTATTTTACATCTAAAACACGTATTTACAATACATTTGGGTGAATACAAAAAATAGATAAAAAATTTGGGAAAAAATTTGGTAAAAAATGGTGATAATTCCGCTAAATATCGTTTAAAGTCATTTGTATTGAACTAATCATACTTTTTATATTTTTATCGTTAAGTTCACATAGTTTTACATCTAAAACACGTCTTTACAATACATTTGGGTGAATAAAAAAGGTCGTAAAAAAATTTTGAAATACAGGTGATGAATCCGCTAAATATCGTCTTAAGTCATTTCTATTAAACTAATCATACTTTTTATATTTTTAACGTTAAGTTCACATTATTTTACATCTAAAACACGTGTTTACAATACATTTGGGTGAATACAAAAAATAGAAAAAAAATTGGGTAAAAAATGGTGATAATTCCGCTAAATATCGTTTAAAGTCATTTGTATTGAACTAATCATACTTTTTATATTTTTATCGTTAAGTTCACATTATTTTACATCTAAAACACGTATTTACAATACATTTGGGTGAATACAAAAAATAGAAAAAAAATTTGGGAAAAAATTTGGTAAAAAATGGTGATAATTCCGCTAAATATCGTTTAAAGTCATTTGTATTGAACTAATCATACTTTTTATATTTTTATCGTTAAGTTCACATAATTTTACATCTAAAACACGTCTTTACAATACATTTGGGTGAATATAAAAGGTCGTAAAAAAATTTTGAAATACAGGTGATGAATCCGCTAAATATCGTCTTAAGTCATTTCTATTAAACTAATCATACTTTTTATATTTTTAACGTTAAGTTCACATTATTTTACATCTAAAACACGTGTTTACAATACATTTGGGTGAATACAAAAAATAGAAAAAAAATTGGGTAAAAAATGGTGATAATTCCGCTAAATATCGTTTAAAGTCATTTGTATTGAACTAATCATACTTTTTATATTTTTATCGTTAAGTTCACATAATTTTACATCTAAAACACGTCTTTACAATACATTTGGGTGAATATAAAAGGTCGTAAAAAAATTTTGAAATACAGGTGATGAATCCGCTAAATATCGTCTTAAGTCATTTCTATTAAACTAATCATACTTTTTATATTTTTAACGTTAAGTTCACATTATTTTACATCTAAAAAACGTGTTTACAATACATTTGGGTGAATACAAAAAATAGAAAAAAATTTTGGTAAAAAATGGTGATAATTCCGCTAAATATCGTTTAAAGTCATTTGTATTGAACTAATCATACTTTTTATATTTTTATCGTTAAGTTCACATAATTTTACATCTAAAACACGTCTTTACAATACATTTGGGTGAATATAAAAGGTCGTAAAAAAATTTTGAAATACAGGTGATGAATCCGCTAAATATCGTCTTAAGTCATTTCTATTAAACTAATCATACTTTTTATATTTTTATCGTTAAGTTCACATTATTTTACATCTAAAACACGTATTTACAATACATTTGGGTGAATACAAAAAATAGAAAAAAAATTTGGGAAAAAATTTGGTAAAAAATGGTGATAATTCCGCTAAATATCGTTTAAAGTCATTTGTATTGAACTAATCATACTTTTTATATTTTTATCGTTATGTTCACATTATTTTACATCTAAAACACGTATTTACAATACATTTGGGTGAATACAAAAAATAGAAAAAAAATTTGGGAAAAAATTTGGTAAAAAATGGTGATAATTCCGCTAAATATCGTTTAAAGTCATTTGTATTGAACTAATCATACTTTTTATATTTTTATCGTTAAGTTCACATAGTTTTACATCTAAAACACGTCTTTACAATACATTTGGGTGAATAAAAAAGGTCGTAAAAAAATTTTGAAATACAGGTGATGAATCCGCTAAATATCGTCTTAAGTCATTTCTATTAAACTAATCATACTTTTTATATTTTTAACGTTAAGTTCACATTATTTTACATCTAAAACACGTATTTACAATACATTTGGGTGAATACAAAAAATAGAAAAAAAATTTGGGAAAAAATTTGGTAAAAAATGGTGATAATTCCGCTAAATATCGTTTAAAGTCATTTGTATTGAACTAATCATACTTTTTATATTTTTATCGTTAAGTTCACATAATTTTACATCTAAAACACGTCTTTACAATACATTTGGGTGAATATAAAAGGTCGTAAAAAAATTTTGAAATACAGGTGATGAATCCGCTAAATATCGTCTTAAGTCATTTCTATTAAACTAATCATACTTTTTATATTTTTAACGTTAAGTTCACATTATTTTACATCTAAAAAACGTGTTTACAATACATTTGGGTGAATACGAAAAATAGAAAAAAATTTTGGTAAAAAATGGTGATAATTCCGCTAAATATTGTTTAAAGTCATTTGTATTGAACTAATCATACTTTTTATATTTTTATCGTTAAGTTCACATAATTTTACATCTAAAACACGTCTTTACAATACATTTGGGTGAATATAAAAGGTCGTAAAAAAATTTTGAAATACAGGTGATGAATCCGCTAAATATCGTCTTAAGTCATTTCTATTAAACTAATCATACTTTTTATATTTTTAACGTTAAGTTCACATTATTTTACATCTAAAAAACGTGTTTACAATACATTTGGGTGAATACAAAAAATAGAAAAAAATTTTGGTAAAAAATGGTGATAATTCCGCTAAATATCGTTTAAAGTCATTTGTATTGAACTAATCATACTTTTTATATTTTTAACGTTAAGTTCACATTATTTTACATCTAAAAAACGTGTTTACAATACATTTGGGTGAATACAAAAAATAGAAAAAAATTTTGGTAAAAAATGGTGATAATTCCGCTAAATATCGTTTAAAGTCATTTGTATTGAACTAATCATACTTTTTATATTTTTATCGTTATGTTCACATTATTTTACATCTAAAACACGTATTTACAATACATTTGGGTGAATACAAAAAATAGATAAAAAATTTGGGAAAAAATTTGGTAAAAAATGGTGATAATTCCGCTAAATATCGTTTAAAGTCATTTGTATTGAACTAATCATACTTTTTATATTTTTATCGTTAAGTTCACATAATTTTACATCTAAAACACGTCTTTACAATACATTTGGGTGAATATAAAAGGTCGTAAAAAAATTTTGAAATACAGGTGATGAATCCGCTAAATATCGTCTTAAGTCATTTCTATTAAACTAATCATACTTTTTATATTTTTAACGTTAAGTTCACATTATTTTACATCTAAAAAACGTGTTTACAATACATTTGGGTGAATACAAAAAATAGAAAAAAAATTTGGTAAAAAATGGTGATAATTCCGCTAAATATCGTTTAAAGTCATTTGTATTGAACTAATCATACTTTTTATATTTTTATCGTTAAGTTCACATTATTTTACATCTAAAACACGTATTTACAATACATTTGGGTGAATACAAAAAATAGAAAAAAAATTTGGGAAAAAATTTGGTAAAAAATGGTGATAATTCCGCTAAATATCGTTTAAAGTCATTTGTATTGAACTAATCATACTTTTTATATTTTTATCGTTAAGTTCACATAGTTTTACATCTAAAACACGTCTTTACAATACATTTGGGTGAATAAAAAAGGTCGTAAAAAAATTTTGAAATACAGGTGATGAATCCGCTAAATATCGTCTTAAGTCATTTCTATTAAACTAATCATACTTTTTATATTTTTAACGTTAAGTTCACATTATTTTACATCTAAAACACGTGTTTACAATACATTTGGGTGAATACAAAAAATAGAAAAAAAATTGGGTAAAAAATGGTGATAATTCCGCTAAATATCGTTTAAAGTCATTTGTATTGAACTAATCATACTTTTTATATTTTTATCGTTAAGTTCACATTATTTTACATCTAAAACACGTATTTACAATACATTTGGGTGAATACAAAAAATAGAAAAAAAATTTGGGAAAAAATTTGGTAAAAAATGGTGATAATTCCGCTAAATATCGTTTAAAGTCATTTGTATTGAACTAATCATACTTTTTATATTTTTATCGTTAAGTTCACATAATTTTACATCTAAAACACGTCTTTACAATACATTTGGGTGAATATAAAAGGTCGTAAAAAAATTTTGAAATACAGGTGATGAATCCGCTAAATATCGTCTTAAGTCATTTCTATTAAACTAATCATACTTTTTATATTTTTAACGTTAAGTTCACATTATTTTACATCTAAAACACGTGTTTACAATACATTTGGGTGAATACAAAAAATAGAAAAAAAATTGGGTAAAAAATGGTGATAATTCCGCTAAATATCGTTTAAAGTCATTTGTATTGAACTAATCATACTTTTTATATTTTTATCGTTAAGTTCACATAATTTTACATCTAAAACACGTCTTTACAATACATTTGGGTGAATATAAAAGGTCGTAAAAAAATTTTGAAATACAGGTGATGAATCCGCTAAATATCGTCTTAAGTCATTTCTATTAAACTAATCATACTTTTTATATTTTTAACGTTAAGTTCACATTATTTTACATCTAAAAAACGTGTTTACAATACATTTGGGTGAATACAAAAAATAGAAAAAAATTTTGGTAAAAAATGGTGATAATTCCGCTAAATATCGTTTAAAGTCATTTGTATTGAACTAATCATACTTTTTATATTTTTATCGTTAAGTTCACATAATTTTACATCTAAAACACGTCTTTACAATACATTTGGGTGAATATAAAAGGTCGTAAAAAAATTTTGAAATACAGGTGATGAATCCGCTAAATATCGTCTTAAGTCATTTCTATTAAACTAATCATACTTTTTATATTTTTATCGTTAAGTTCACATTATTTTACATCTAAAACACGTATTTACAATACATTTGGGTGAATACAAAAAATAGAAAAAAAATTTGGGAAAAAATTTGGTAAAAAATGGTGATAATTCCGCTAAATATCGTTTAAAGTCATTTGTATTGAACTAATCATACTTTTTATATTTTTATCGTTAAGTTCACATTATTTTACATCTAAAACACGTATTTACAATACATTTGGGTGAATACAAAAAATAGAAAAAAAATTTGGGAAAAAATTTGGTAAAAAATGGTGATAATTCCGCTAAATATCGTTTAAAGTCATTTGTATTGAACTAATCATACTTTTTATATTTTTATCGTTAAGTTCACATAGTTTTACATCTAAAACACGTCTTTACAATACATTTGGGTGAATAAAAAAGGTCGTAAAAAAATTTTGAAATACAGGTGATGAATCCGCTAAATATCGTCTTAAGTCATTTCTATTAAACTAATCATACTTTTTATATTTTTAACGTTAAGTTCACATTATTTTACATCTAAAACACGTATTTACAATACATTTGGGTGAATACAAAAAATAGAAAAAAAATTTGGGAAAAAATTTGGTAAAAAATGGTGATAATTCCGCTAAATATCGTTTAAAGTCATTTGTATTGAACTAATCATACTTTTTATATTTTTATCGTTAAGTTCACATAATTTTACATCTAAAACACGTCTTTACAATACATTTGGGTGAATATAAAAGGTCGTAAAAAAATTTTGAAATACAGGTGATGAATCCGCTAAATATCGTCTTAAGTCATTTCTATTAAACTAATCATACTTTTTATATTTTTAACGTTAAGTTCACATTATTTTACATCTAAAAAACGTGTTTACAATACATTTGGGTGAATACGAAAAATAGAAAAAAATTTTGGTAAAAAATGGTGATAATTCCGCTAAATATTGTTTAAAGTCATTTGTATTGAACTAATCATACTTTTTATATTTTTATCGTTAAGTTCACATAATTTTACATCTAAAACACGTCTTTACAATACATTTGGGTGAATATAAAAGGTCGTAAAAAAATTTTGAAATACAGGTGATGAATCCGCTAAATATCGTCTTAAGTCATTTCTATTAAACTAATCATACTTTTTATATTTTTAACGTTAAGTTCACATTATTTTACATCTAAAAAACGTGTTTACAATACATTTGGGTGAATACAAAAAATAGAAAAAAATTTTGGTAAAAAATGGTGATAATTCCGCTAAATATCGTTTAAAGTCATTTGTATTGAACTAATCATACTTTTTATATTTTTAACGTTAAGTTCACATTATTTTACATCTAAAAAACGTGTTTACAATACATTTGGGTGAATACAAAAAATAGAAAAAAATTTTGGTAAAAAATGGTGATAATTCCGCTAAATATCGTTTAAAGTCATTTGTATTGAACTAATCATACTTTTTATATTTTTATCGTTATGTTCACATTATTTTACATCTAAAACACGTATTTACAATACATTTGGGTGAATACAAAAAATAGATAAAAAATTTGGGAAAAAATTTGGTAAAAAATGGTGATAATTCCGCTAAATATCGTTTAAAGTCATTTGTATTGAACTAATCATACTTTTTATATTTTTATCGTTAAGTTCACATAATTTTACATCTAAAACACGTCTTTACAATACATTTGGGTGAATATAAAAGGTCGTAAAAAAATTTTGAAATACAGGTGATGAATCCGCTAAATATCGTCTTAAGTCATTTCTATTAAACTAATCATACTTTTTATATTTTTAACGTTAAGTTCACATTATTTTACATCTAAAACACGTGTTTACAATACATTTGGGTGAATACAAAAAATAGAAAAAAAATTGGGTAAAAAATGGTGATAATTCCGCTAAATATCGTTTAAAGTCATTTGTATTGAACTAATCATACTTTTTATATTTTTATCGTTAAGTTCACATTATTTTACATCTAAAACACGTATTTACAATACATTTGGGTGAATACAAAAAATAGAAAAAAAATTTGGGAAAAAATTTGGTAAAAAATGGTGATAATTCCGCTAAATATCGTTTAAAGTCATTTGTATTGAACTAATCATACTTTTTATATTTTTATCGTTAAGTTCACATAATTTTACATCTAAAACACGTCTTTACAATACATTTGGGTGAATATAAAAGGTCGTAAAAAAATTTTGAAATACAGGTGATGAATCCGCTAAATATCGTCTTAAGTCATTTCTATTAAACTAATCATACTTTTTATATTTTTAACGTTAAGTTCACATTATTTTACATCTAAAAAACGTGTTTACAATACATTTGGGTGAATACAAAAAATAGAAAAAAATTTTGGTAAAAAATGGTGATAATTCCGCTAAATATCGTTTAAAGTCATTTGTATTGAACTAATCATACTTTTTATATTTTTATCGTTAAGTTCACATAATTTTACATCTAAAACACGTCTTTACAATACATTTGGGTGAATATAAAAGGTCGTAAAAAAATTTTGAAATACAGGTGATGAATCCGCTAAATATCGTCTTAAGTCATTTCTATTAAACTAATCATACTTTTTATATTTTTATCGTTAAGTTCACATTATTTTACATCTAAAACACGTATTTACAATACATTTGGGTGAATACAAAAAATAGAAAAAAAATTTGGGAAAAAATTTGGTAAAAAATGGTGATAATTCCGCTAAATATCGTTTAAAGTCATTTGTATTGAACTAATCATACTTTTTATATTTTTATCGTTAAGTTCACATTATTTTACATCTAAAACACGTATTTACAATACATTTGGGTGAATACAAAAAATAGAAAAAAAATTTGGGAAAAAATTTGGTAAAAAATCGTGATAATTCCGCTAAATATCGTTTAAAGTCATTTGTATTGAACTAATCATACTTTTTATATTTTTATCGTTAAGTTCACATAGTTTTACATCTAAAACACGTCTTTACAATACATTTGGGTGAATAAAAAAGGTCGTAAAAAAATTTTGAAATACAGGTGATGAATCCGCTAAATATCGTCTTAAGTCATTTCTATTAAACTAATCATACTTTTTATATTTTTAACGTTAAGTTCACATTATTTTACATCTAAAACACGTATTTACAATACATTTGGGTGAATACAAAAAATAGAAAAAAAATTTGGGAAAAAATTTGGTAAAAAATGGTGATAATTCCGCTAAATATCGTTTAAAGTCATTTGTATTGAACTAATCATACTTTTTATATTTTTATCGTTAAGTTCACATAATTTTACATCTAAAACACGTCTTTACAATACATTTGGGTGAATATAAAAGGTCGTAAAAAAATTTTGAAATACAGGTGATGAATCCGCTAAATATCGTCTTAAGTCATTTCTATTAAACTAATCATACTTTTTATATTTTTAACGTTAAGTTCACATTATTTTACATCTAAAAAACGTGTTTACAATACATTTGGGTGAATACGAAAAATAGAAAAAAATTTTGGTAAAAAATGGTGATAATTCCGCTAAATATTGTTTAAAGTCATTTGTATTGAACTAATCATACTTTTTATATTTTTATCGTTAAGTTCACATAATTTTACATCTAAAACACGTCTTTACAATACATTTGGGTGAATATAAAAGGTCGTAAAAAAATTTTGAAATACAGGTGATGAATCCGCTAAATATCGTCTTAAGTCATTTCTATTAAACTAATCATACTTTTTATATTTTTAACGTTAAGTTCACATTATTTTACATCTAAAAAACGTGTTTACAATACATTTGGGTGAATACAAAAAATAGAAAAAAATTTTGGTAAAAAATGGTGATAATTCCGCTAAATATCGTTTAAAGTCATTTGTATTGAACTAATCATACTTTTTATATTTTTAAAGTTAAGTTCACATTATTTTACATCTAAAAAACGTGTTTACAATACATTTGGGTGAATACAAAAAATAGAAAACAATTTTGGTAAAAAATGGTGATAATTCCGCTAAATATCGTTTAAAGTCATTTGTATTGAACTAATCATACTTTTTATATTTTTATCGTTATGTTCACATTATTTTACATCTAAAACACGTATTTACAATACATTTGGGTGAATACAAAAAATAGATAAAAAATTTGGGAAAAAATTTGGTAAAAAATGGTGATAATTCCGCTAAATATCGTTTAAAGTCATTTGTATTGAACTAATCATACTTTTTATATTTTTATCGTTAAGTTCACATAATTTTACATCTAAAACACGTCTTTACAATACATTTGGGTGAATATAAAAGGTCGTAAAAAAATTTTGAAATACAGGTGATGAATCCGCTAAATATCGTCTTAAGTCATTTCTATTAAACTAATCATACTTTTTATATTTTTAACGTTAAGTTCACATTATTTTACATCTAAAAAACGTGTTTACAATACATTTGGGTGAATACAAAAAATAGAAAAAAAATTTGGTAAAAAATGGTGATAATTCCGCTAAATATCGTTTAAAGTCATTTGTATTGAACTAATCATACTTTTTATATTTTTATCGTTAAGTTCACATTATTTTACATCTAAAACACGTATTTACAATACATTTGGGTGAATACAAAAAATAGAAAAAAAATTTGGGAAAAAATTTGGTAAAAAATGGTGATAATTCCGCTAAATATCGTTTAAAGTCATTTGTATTGAACTAATCATACTTTTTATATTTTTATCGTTAAGTTCACATAGTTTTACATCTAAAACACGTCTTTACAATACATTTGGGTGAATAAAAAAGGTCGTAAAAAAATTTTGAAATACAGGTGATGAATCCGCTAAATATCGTCTTAAGTCATTTCTATTAAACTAATCATACTTTTTATATTTTTAACGTTAAGTTCACATTATTTTACATCTAAAACACGTGTTTACAATACATTTGGGTGAATACAAAAAATAGAAAAAAAATTGGGTAAAAAATGGTGATAATTCCGCTAAATATCGTTTAAAGTCATTTGTATTGAACTAATCATACTTTTTATATTTTTATCGTTAAGTTCACATAATTTTACATCTAAAACACGTCTTTACAATACATTTGGGTGAATATAAAAGGTCGTAAAAAAATTTTGAAATACAGGTGATGAATCCGCTAAATATCGTCTTAAGTCATTTCTATTAAACTAATCATACTTTTTATATTTTTAACGTTAAGTTCACATTATTTTACATCTAAAAAACGTGTTTACAATACATTTGGGTGAATACAAAAAATAGAAAAAAATTTTGGTAAAAAATGGTGATAATTCCGCTAAATATCGTTTAAAGTCATTTGTATTAAACTAATCATACTTTTTATATTTTTATCGTTATGTTCACATTATTTTACATCTAAAACACGTATTTACAATACATTTGGGTGAATACAAAAAATAGATAAAAAATTTGGGAAAAAATTTGGTAAAAAATTGTGATAATTCCGCTAAATATCGTTTAAAGTCATTTGTATTGAACTAATCATACTTTTTATATTTTTATCGTTAAGTTCACATAATTTTACATCTAAAACACGTCTTTACAATACATTTGGGTGAATATAAAAGGTTGTAAAAAAATTTTGAAATACAGGTGATGAATCCGCTAAATATCGTCTTAAGTCATTTCTATTAAACTAATCATACTTTTTATATTTTTAACGTTAAGTTCACATTATTTTACATCTAAAAAACGTGTTTACAATACATTTGGGTGAATACAAAAAATAGAAAAAAAATTTGGTAAAAAATGGTGATAATTCCGCTAAATATCGTTTAAAGTCATTTGTATTGAACTAATCATACTTTTTATATTTTTATCGTTAAGTTCACATTATTTTACATCTAAAACACGTATTTACAATACATTTGGGTGAATACAAAAAATAGAAAAAAAATTTGGGAAAAAATTTGGTAAAAAATGGTGATAATTCCGCTAAATATCGTTTAAAGTCATTTGTATTGAACTAATCATACTTTTTATATTTTTATCGTTAAGTTCACATAATTTTACATCTAAAACACGTCTTTACAATACATTTGGGTGAATAAAAAAGGTCGTAAAAAAATTTTGAAATACAGGTGATGAATCCGCTAAATATCGTCTTAAGTCATTTCTATTAAACTAATCATACTTTTTATATTTTTAACGTTAAGTTCACATTATTTTACATCTAAAACACGTATTTACAATACATTTGGGTGAATACAAAAAATAGAAAAAAAATTTGGGAAAAAATTTGGTAAAAAATGGTGATAATTCCGCTAAATATCGTTTAAAGTCATTTGTATTGAACTAATCATACTTTTTATATTTTTATCGTTAAGTTCACATAATTTTACATCTAAAACACGTCTTTACAATACATTTGGGTGAATATAAAAGGTCGTAAAAAAATTTTGAAATACAGGTGATGAATCCGCTAAATATCGTCTTAAGTCATTTCTATTAAACTAATCATACTTTTTATATTTTTAACGTTAAGTTCACATTATTTTACATCTAAAAAACGTGTTTACAATACATTTGGGTGAATACAAAAAATAGAAAAAATTTTTGGTAAAAAATGGTGATAATTCCGCTAAATATCGTTTAAAGTCATTTGTATTGAACTAATCATACTTTTTATATTTTTATCGTTAAGTTCACATTATTTTACATCTAAAACACGTATTTACAATACATTTGGGTGAATACAAAAAATAGAAAAAAAATTTGGGAAAAAATTTGGTAAAAAATGGTGATAATTCCGCTAAATATCGTTTAAAGTCATTTGTATTGAACTAATCATACTTTTTATATTTTTATCGTTAAGTTCACATAATTTTACATCTAAAACACGTCTTTACAATACATTTGGGTGAATATAAAAGGTCGTAAAAAAATTTTGAAATACAGGTGATGAATCCGCTAAATATCGTCTTAAGTCATTTCTATTAAACTAATCATACTTTTTATATTTTTAACGTTAAGTTCACATTATTTTACATCTAAAACACGTGTTTACAATACATTTGGGTGAATACAAAAAATAGAAAAAAAATTGGGTAAAAAATGGTGATAATTCCGCTAAATATCGTTTAAAGTCATTTGTATTGAACTAATCATACTTTTTATATTTTTATCGTTAAGTTCACATAATTTTACATCTAAAACACGTCTTTACAATACATTTGGGTGAATATAAAAGGTCGTAAAAAAATTTTGAAATACAGGTGATGAATCCGCTAAATATCGTCTTAAGTCATTTCTATTAAACTAATCATACTTTTTATATTTTTAACGTTAAGTTCACATTATTTTACATCTAAAAAACGTGTTTACAATACATTTGGGTGAATACAAAAAATAGAAAAAAATTTTGGTAAAAAATGGTGATAATTCCGCTAAATATCGTTTAAAGTCATTTGTATTGAACTAATCATACTTTTTATATTTTTATCGTTAAGTTCACATTATTTTACATCTAAAACACGTATTTACAATACATTTGGGTGAATACAAAAAATAGAAAAAAAATTTGGGAAAAAATTTGGTAAAAAATGGTGATAATTCCGCTAAATATCGTTTAAAGTCATTTGTATTGAACTAATCATACTTTTTATATTTTTATCGTTAAGTTCACATAGTTTTACATCTAAAACACGTCTTTACAATACATTTGGGTGAATAAAAAAGGTCGTAAAAAAATTTTGAAATACAGGTGATGAATCCGCTAAATATCGTCTTAAGTCATTTCTATTAAACTAATCATACTTTTTATATTTTTAACGTTAAGTTCACATTATTTTACATCTAAAACACGTATTTACAATACATTTGGGTGAATACAAAAAATAGAAAAAAAATTTGGGAAAAAATTTGGTAAAAAATGGTGATAATTCCGCTAAATATCGTTTAAAGTCATTTGTATTGAACTAATCATACTTTTTATATTTTTATCGTTAAGTTCACATAATTTTACATCTAAAACACGTCTTTACAATACATTTGGGTGAATATAAAAGGTCGTAAAAAAATTTTGAAATACAGGTGATGAATCCGCTAAATATCATCTTAAGTCATTTCTATTAAACTAATCATACTTTTTATATTTTTAACGTTAAGTTCACATTATTTTACATCTAAAACACGTGTTTACAATACATTTGGGTGAATACAAAAAATAGAAAAAATGTTTGGTAAAAAATGGTGAT
Source organism: Diuraphis noxia (assembly GCF_037042655.1). Taxonomy (NCBI): domain Eukaryota; kingdom Metazoa; phylum Arthropoda; class Insecta; order Hemiptera; family Aphididae; genus Diuraphis; species Diuraphis noxia. The sequence goes on from NW_028301720.1 coordinate 392,507, forward strand.
AATTCCGCTAAATATCGTTTAAAGTCATTTGTATTGAACTAATCATACTTTTTATATTTTTATCGTTAAGTTCACATTATTTTACATCTAAAACACGTATTTACAATACATTTGGGTGAATACAAAAAATAGAAAAAAAATTTGGGAAAAAATTTGGTAAAAAATGGTGATAATTCCGCTAAATATCGTTTAAAGTCATTTGTATTGAACTAATCATACTTTTTATATTTTTATCGTTAAGTTCACATAATTTTACATCTAAAACACGTCTTTACAATACATTTGGGTGAATATAAAAGGTCGTAAAAAAATTTTGAAATACAGGTGATGAATCCGCTAAATATCGTCTTAAGTCATTTCTATTAAACTAATCATACTTTTTATATTTTTAACGTTAAGTTCACATTATTTTACATCTAAAACACGTGTTTACAATACATTTGGGTGAATACAAAAAATAGAAAAAAAATTGGGTAAAAAATGGTGATAATTCCGCTAAATATCGTTTAAAGTCATTTGTATTGAACTAATCATACTTTTTATATTTTTATCGTTAAGTTCACATAATTTTACATCTAAAACACGTCTTTACAATACATTTGGGTGAATATAAAAGGTCGTAAAAAAATTTTGAAATACAGGTGATGAATCCGCTAAATATCGTCTTAAGTCATTTCTATTAAACTAATCATACTTTTTATATTTTTAACGTTAAGTTCACATTATTTTACATCTAAAAAACGTGTTTACAATACATTTGGGTGAATACAAAAAATAGAAAAAAATTTTGGTAAAAAATGGTGATAATTCCGCTAAATATCGTTTAAAGTCATTTGTATTGAACTAATCATACTTTTTATATTTTTATCGTTAAGTTCACATTATTTTACATCTAAAACACGTATTTACAATACATTTGGGTGAATACAAAAAATAGAAAAAAAATTTGGGAAAAAATTTGGTAAAAAATGGTGATAATTCCGCTAAATATCGTTTAAAGTCATTTGTATTGAACTAATCATACTTTTTATATTTTTATCGTTAAGTTCACATAGTTTTACATCTAAAACACGTCTTTACAATACATTTGGGTGAATAAAAAAGGTCGTAAAAAAATTTTGAAATACAGGTGATGAATCCGCTAAATATCGTCTTAAGTCATTTCTATTAAACTAATCATACTTTTTATATTTTTAACGTTAAGTTCACATTATTTTACATCTAAAACACGTATTTACAATACATTTGGGTGAATACAAAAAATAGAAAAAAAATTTGGGAAAAAATTTGGTAAAAAATGGTGATAATTCCGCTAAATATCGTTTAAAGTCATTTGTATTGAACTAATCATACTTTTTATATTTTTATCGTTAAGTTCACATAATTTTACATCTAAAACACGTCTTTACAATACATTTGGGTGAATATAAAAGGTCGTAAAAAAATTTTGAAATACAGGTGATGAATCCGCTAAATATCATCTTAAGTCATTTCTATTAAACTAATCATACTTTTTATATTTTTAACGTTAAGTTCACATTATTTTACATCTAAAACACGTGTTTACAATACATTTGGGTGAATACAAAAAATAGAAAAAAAATTGGGTAAAAAATGGTGATAATTCCGCTAAATATCGTTTAAAGTCATTTGTATTGAACTAATCATACTTTTTATATTTTTATCGTTAAGTTCACATAATTTTACATCTAAAACACGTCTTTAAAATACATTTGGGTGAATATAAAAGGTCGTAAAAAAATTTTGAAATACAGGTGATGAATCCGCTAAATATCGTCTTAAGTCATTTCTATTAAACTACTCATACTTTTTATATTTTTAACGTTAAGTTCACATTATTTTACATCTAAAAAACGTGTTTACAATACATTTGGGTGAATACAAAAAATAGAAAAAAATTTTGGTAAAAAATGGTGATAATTCCGCTAAATATCGTTTAAAGTCATTTGTATTGAACTAATCATACTTTTTATATTTTTATCGTTAAGTTCACATAATTTTACATCTAAAACACGTCTTTACAATACATTTGGGTGAATATAAAAGGTCGTAAAAAAATTTTGAAATACAGGTGATGAATCCGCTAAATATCGTCTTAAGTCATTTCTATTAAACTAATCATACTTTTTATATTTTTAACGTTAAGTTCACATTATTTTACATCTAAAACACGTGTTTACAATACATTTGGGTGAATACAAAAAATAGAAAAAAAATTGGGTAAAAAATGGTGATAATTCCGCTAAATATCGTTTAAAGTCATTTGTATTGAACTAATCATACTTTTTATATTTTTATCGTTAAGTTCACATAATTTTACATCTAAAACACGTCTTTACAATACATTTGGGTGAATATAAAAGGTCGTAAAAAAATTTTGAAATACAGGTGATGAATCCGCTAAATATCGTCTTAAGTCATTTCTATTAAACTAATCATACTTTTTATATTTTTAACGTTAAGTTCACATTATTTTACATCTAAAAAACGTGTTTACAATACATTTGGGTGAATACAAAAAATAGAAAAAAATTTTGGTAAAAAATGGTGATAATTCCGCTAAATATCGTTTAAAGTCATTTGTATTGAACTAATCATACTTTTTATATTTTTATCGTTAAGTTCACATTATTTTACATCTAAAACACGTATTTACAATACATTTGGGTGAATACAAAAAATAGAAAAAAAATTTGGGAAAAAATTTGGTAAAAAATGGTGATAATTCCGCTAAATATCGTTTAAAGTCATTTGTATTGAACTAATCATACTTTTTATATTTTTATCGTTAAGTTCACATAATTTTACATCTAAAACACGTCTTTACAATACATTTGGGTGAATATAAAAGGTCGTAAAAAAATTTTGAAATACAGGTGATGAATCCGCTAAATATCGTCTTAAGTCATTTCTATTAAACTAATCATACTTTTTATATTTTTAACGTTAAGTTCACATTATTTTACATCTAAAACACGTGTTTACAATACATTTGGGTGAATACAAAAAATAGAAAAAAAATTTGGGAAAATATTGGGTAATAAATGGTGATAATTCCGCTAAATATCGTTTACAGTCATTTGTATTGAACTAATCATACTTTTTATATTTTTATCGTTATGTTCACATTATTTTACATCTAAAACACGTATTTACAATACATTTGGGTGAATACAAAAAATAGATAAAAAATTTGGGAAAAAATTTGGTAAAAAATGGTGAAAATTCCGCTAAATATCGTTTAAAGTCATTTGTATTGAACTAATCATACTTTTTATATTTTTATCGTTAAGTTCACATTATTTTACATCTAAAACACGAATTTACAATACATTTGGGTGAATATAAAAGGTCGTAAAAAAATTTTGAAATACAGGTGATGAATCCGCTAAATATCGTCTTAAGTCATTTCTATTAAACTAATCATACTTTTTATATTTTTAACGTTAAGTTCACATTATTTTACATCTAAAACACGTATTTACAATACATTTGGGTGAATACAAAAAATAGAAAAAAAATTTGGGAAAAAATTTGGTAAGAAATGGTGATAATTCCGCTAAATATCGTTTAAAGTCATTTGTATTGAACTAATCATACTTTTTATATTTTTATCGTTAAGTTCACATAATTTTACATCTAAAACACGTCTTTACAATACATTTGGGTGAATATAAAAGGTCGTAAAAAAATTTTGAAATACAGGTGATGAATCCGCTAAATATCGTCTTAAGTCATTTCTATTAAACTAATCATACTTTTTATATTTTTAACGTTAAGTTCACATTATTTTACATCTAAAAAACGTGTTTACAATACATTTGGGTGAATACAAAAAATAGAAAAAAATTTTGGTAAAAAATGGTGATAATTCCGCTAAATATCGTTTAAAGTCATTTGTATTGAACTAATCATACTTTTTATATTTTTATCGTTAAGTTCACATTATTTTACATCTAAAACACGTATTTACAATACATTTGGGTGAATACAAAAAATAGAAAAAAAATTTGGGAAAAAATTTGGTAAAAAATGGTGATAATTCCGCTAAATATCGTTTAAAGTCATTTGTATTGAACTAATCATACTTTTTATATTTTTATCGTTAAGTTCACATAATTTTACATCTAAAACACGTCTTTACAATACATTTGGGTGAATATAAAAGGTCGTAAAAAAATTTTGAAATACAGGTGATGAATCCGCTAAATATCGTCTTAAGTCATTTCTATTAAACTAATCATACTTTTTATATTTTTAACGTTAAGTTCACATTATTTTACATCTAAAAAACGTGTTTACAATACATTTGGGTGAATACAAAAAATAGAAAAAAATTTTGGTAAAAAATGGTGATAATTCCGCTAAATATCGTTTAAAGTCATTTGTATTGAACTAATCATACTTTTTATATTTTTATCGTTATGTTCACATTATTTTACATCTAAAACACGTATTTACAATACATTTGGGTGAATACAAAAAATAGAAAAAAAATTTGGGAAAAAATTTGGTAAAAAATGGTGATAATTCCGCTAAATATCGTTTAAAGTCATTTGTATTGAACTAATCATACTTTTTATATTTTTATCGTTAAGTTCACATAATTTTACATCTAAAACACGTCTTTACAAAACATTTGGGTGAATATAAAAGGTCGTAAAAAAATTTTGAAATACAGGTGATGAATCCGCTAAATATCGTCTTAAGTCATTTCTATTAAACTAATCATACTTTTTATATTTTTAACGTTAAGTTCACATTATTTTACATCTAAAACACGTGTTTACAATACATTTGGGTGAATACAAAAAATAGAAAAAAAATTTGGGAAAAATTGGGTAATAAATGGTGATAATTCCGCTAAATATCGTTTACAGTCATTTGTATTAAACTAATCATACTTTTTATATTTTTAACGTTAAGTTCACATTATTTTACATCTAAAACACGTATTTACAATACATTTGGGTGAATACAAAAAATAGAAAAAAAATTTGGGAAAAAATTTGGGAAAAAATTTGGTAAAAAATGGTGATAATTCCGCTAAATATCGTTTAAAGTCATTTTTATTGAACTAATCATACTTTTTATATTTTTATCGTTAAGTTCACATAATTTTACATCTAAAACACGTCTTTACAATACATTTGGGTGAATATAAAAGGTCGTAAAAAAATTTTGAAATACAGGTGATGAATCCGCTAAATATCGTCTTAAGTCATTTCTATTAAACTAATCATACTTTTTATATTTTTAACGTTAAGTTCACATTATTTTACATCTAAAAAACGTGTTTACAATACATTTGGGTGAATACAAAAAATAGAAAAAAAATTTGGTAAAAAATGGTGATAATTCCGCTAAATATCGTTTAAAGTCATTTGTATTGAACTAATCATACTTTTTATATTTTTATCGTTAAGTTCACATTATTTTACATCTAAAACACGTATTTACAATACATTTGGGTGAATACAAAAAATAGAAAAAAAATTTGGGAAAAAATTTGGTAAAAAATGGTGATAATTCCGCTAAATATCGTTTAAAGTCATTTGTATTGAACTAATCATACTTTTTATATTTTTATCGTTAAGTTCACATAATTTTACATCTAAAACATGTCTTTACAATACATTTGGGTGAATATAAAAGGTCGTAAAAAAATTTTGAAATACAGGTGATGAATCCGCTAAATATCGTCTTAAGTCATTTCTATTAAACTAATCATACTTTTTATATTTTTAACGTTAAGTTCACATTATTTTACATCTAAAAAACGTGTTTACAATACATTTGGGTGAATACAAAAAATAGAAAAAAATTTTGGTAAAAAATGGTGATAATTCCGCTAAATATCGTTTAAAGTCATTTGTATTGAACTAATCATACTTTTTATATTTTTATCGTTAAGTTCACATTATTTTACATCTAAAACACGTATTTACAATACATTTGGGTGAATACAAAAAATAGAAAAAAAATTTGGGAAAAAATTTGGTAAAAAATGGTGATAATTCCGCTAAATATCGTTTAAAGTCATTTGTATTGAACTAATCATACTTTTTATATTTTTATCGTTAAGTTCACATAATTTTACATCTAAAACACGTCTTTACAATACATTTGGGTGAATATAAAAGGTCGTAAAAAAATTTTGAAATACAGGTGATGAATCCGCTAAATATCGTCTTAAGTCATTTCTATTAAACTAATCATACTTTTTATATTTTTAACGTTAAGTTCACATTATTTTACATCTAAAAAACGTGTTTACAATACATTTGGGTGAATACAAAAAATAGAAAAAAATTTTGGTAAAAAATGGTGATAATTCCGCTAAATATCGTTTAAAGTCATTTGTATTGAACTAATCATACTTTTTATATTTTTATCGTTATGTTCACATTATTTTACATCTAAAACACGTATTTACAATACATTTGGGTGAATACAAAAAATAGAAAAAAAATTTGGGAAAAAATTTGGTAAAAAATGGTGATAATTCCGCTAAATATCGTTTAAAGTCATTTGTATTGAACTAATCATACTTTTTATATTTTTATCGTTAAGTTCACATAATTTTACATCTAAAACACGTCTTTACAAAACATTTGGGTGAATATAAAAGGTCGTAAAAAAATTTTGAAATACAGGTGATGAATCCGCTAAATATCGTCTTAAGTCATTTCTATTAAACTAATCATACTTTTTATATTTTTAACGTTAAGTTCACATTATTTTACATCTAAAACACGTGTTTACAATACATTTGGGTGAATACAAAAAATAGAAAAAAAATTTGGGAAAAAATTGGGTAATAAATGGTGATAATTCCGCTAAATATCGTTTACAGTCATTTGTATTAAACTAATCATACTTTTTATATTTTTAACGTTAAGTTCACATTATTTTACATCTAAAACACGTATTTACAATACATTTGGGTGAATACAAAAAATAGAAAAAAAATTTGGGAAAAAATTTGGGAAAAAATTTGGTAAAAAATGGTGATAATTCCGCTAAATATCGTTTAAAGTCATTTTTATTGAACTAATCATACTTTTTATATTTTTATCGTTAAGTTCACATAATTTTACATCTAAAACACGTCTTTACAATACATTTGGGTGAATATAAAAGGTCGTAAAAAAATTTTGAAATACAGGTGATGAATCCGCTAAATATCGTCTTAAGTCATTTCTATTAAACTAATCATACTTTTTATATTTTTAACGTTAAGTTCACATTATTTTACATCTAAAAAACGTGTTTACAATACATTTGGGTGAATACAAAAAATAGAAAAAAAATTTGGTAAAAAATGGTGATAATTCCGCTAAATATCGTTTAAAGTCATTTGTATTGAACTAATCATACTTTTTATATTTTTATCGTTAAGTTCACATTATTTTACATCTAAAACACGTATTTACAATACATTTGGGTGAATACAAAAAATAGAAAAAAAATTTGGGAAAAAATTTGGTAAAAAATGGTGATAATTCCGCTAAATATCGTTTAAAGTCATTTGTATTGAACTAATCATACTTTTTATATTTTTATCGTTAAGTTCACATAATTTTACATCTAAAACACGTCTTTACAATACATTTGGGTGAATATAAAAGGTCGTAAAAAAATTTTGAAATACAGGTGATGAATCCGCTAAATATCGTCTTAAGTCATTTCTATTAAACTAATCATACTTTTTATATTTTTAACGTTAAGTTCACATTATTTTACATCTAAAAAACGTGTTTACAATACATTTGGGTGAATACAAAAAATAGAAAAAAATTTTGGTAAAAAATGGTGATAATTCCGCTAAATATCGTTTAAAGTCATTTGTATTGAACTAATCATACTTTTTATATTTTTATCGTTAAGTTCACATTATTTTACATCTAAAACACGTATTTACAATACATTTGGGTGAATACAAAAAATAGAAAAAAAATTTGGGAAAAAATTTGGTAAAAAATGGTGATAATTCCGCTAAATATCGTTTAAAGTCATTTGTATTGAACTAATCATACTTTTTATATTTTTATCGTTAAGTTCACATAATTTTACATCTAAAACACGTCTTTACAATACATTTGGGTGAATATAAAAGGTCGTAAAAAAATTTTGAAATACAGGTGATGAATCCGCTAAATATCGTCTTAAGTCATTTCTATTAAACTAATCATACTTTTTATATTTTTAACGTTAAGTTCACATTATTTTACATCTAAAAAACGTGTTTACAATACATTTGGGTGAATACAAAAAATAGAAAAAAATTTTGGTAAAAAATGGTGATAATTCCGCTAAATATCGTTTAAAGTCATTTGTATTGAACTAATCATACTTTTTATATTTTTATCGTTAAGTTCACATTATTTTACATCTAAAACACGTATTTACAATACATTTGGGTGAATACAAAAAATAGAAAAAAAATTTGGGAAAAAATTTGGTAAAAAATGGTGATAATTCCGCTAAATATCGTTTAAAGTCATTTGTATTGAACTAATCATACTTTTTATATTTTTATCGTTAAGTTCACATAATTTTACATCTAAAACACGTCTTTACAATACATTTGGGTGAATATAAAAGGTCGTAAAAAAATTTTGAAATACAGGTGATGAATCCGCTAAATATCGTCTTAAGTCATTTCTATTAAACTAATCATACTTTTTATATTTTTAACGTTAAGTTCACATTATTTTACATCTAAAACACGTGTTTACAATACATTTGGGTGAATACAAAAAATAGAAAAAAAATTTGGGAAAAAATTGGCTAATAAATGGTGATAATTCCGCTAAATATCGTTTACAGTCATTTGTATTAAACTAATCATACTTTTTATATTTTTAACGTTAAGTTCACATTATTTTACATCTAAAACACGTATTTACAATACATTTGGGTGAATACAAAAAATAGAAAAAAAATTTGGGAAAAAATTTGGGAAAAAATTTGGTAAAAAATGGTGATAATTCCGCTAAATATCGTTTAAAGTCATTTTTATTGAACTAATCATACTTTTTATATTTTTATCGTTAAGTTCACATAATTTTACATCTAAAACACGTCTTTACAATACATTTGGGTGAATATAAAAGGTCGTAAAAAAATTTTGAAATACAGGTGATGAATCCGCTAAATATCGTCTTAAGTCATTTCTATTAAACTAATCATACTTTTTATATTTTTAACGTTAAGTTCACATTATTTTACATCTAAAACACGTGTTTACAATACATTTGGGTGAATACAAAAAATAGAAAAAAAATTTGGGAAAATATTGGGTAATAAATGGTGATAATTCCGCTAAATATCGTTTACAGTCATTTGTATTGAACTAATCATACTTTTTATATTTTTATCGTTATGTTCACATTATTTTACATCTAAAACACGTATTTACAATACATTTGGGTGAATACAAAAAATAGATAAAAAATTTGGGAAAAAATTTGGTAAAAAATGGTGATAATTCCGCTAAATATCGTTTAAAGTCATTTGTATTGAACTAATCATACTTTTTATATTTTTATCGTTAAGTTCACATTATTTTACATCTAAAACACGAATTTACAATACATTTGGGTGAATATAAAAGGTCGTAAAAAAATTTTGAAATACAGGTGATGAATCCGCTAAATATCGTCTTAAGTCATTTCTATTAAACTAATCATACTTTTTATATTTTTAACGTTAAGTTCACATTATTTTACATCTAAAACACGTATTTACAATACATTTGGGTGAATACAAAAAATAGAAAAAAAATTTGGGAAAAAATTTGGTAAAAAATGGTGATAATTCCGCTAAATATCGTTTAAAGTCATTTGTATTGAACTAATCATACTTTTTATATTTTTATCGTTAAGTTCACATAATTTTACATCTAAAACACGTCTTTACAATACATTTGGGTGAATATAAAAGGTCGTAAAAAAATTTTGAAATACAGGTGATGAATCCGCTAAATATCGTCTTAAGTCATTTCTATTAAACTAATCATACTTTTTATATTTTTAACGTTAAGTTCACATTATTTTACATCTAAAACATGTGTTTACAATACATTTGGGTGAATACAAAAAATAGAAAAAAAATTGGGTAAGAAATGGTGATAATTCCGCTAAATATCGTTTAAAGTCATTTGTATTGAACTAATCATACTTTTTATATTTTTATCGTTAAGTTCACATAATTTTACATCTAAAACACGTCTTTACAATACATTTGGGTGAATATAAAAGGTCGTAAAAAAATTTTGAAATACAGGTGATGAATCCGCTAAATATCGTCTTAAGTCATTTCTATTAAACTAATCATACTTTTTATATTTTTAACGTTAAGTTCACATTATTTTACATCTAAAAAACGTGTTTACAATACATTTGGGTGAATACAAAAAATAGAAAAAAATTTTGATAAAAAATGGTGATAATTCCGCTAAATATCGTTTAAAGTCATTTGTATTGAACTAATCATACTTTTTATATTTTTATCGTTAAGTTCACATTATTTTACATCTAAAACACGTATTTACAATACATTTGGGTGAATACAAAAAATAGAAAAAAAATTTGGGAAAAAATTTGGTAAAAAATGGTGATAATTCCGCTAAATATCGTTTAAAGTCATTTGTATTGAACTAATCATACTTTTTATATTTTTATCGTTAAGTTCACATAATTTTACATCTAAAACACGTCTTTACAATACATTTGGGTGAATATAAAAGGTCGTAAAAAAATTTTGAAATACAGGTGATGAATCCGCTAAATATCGTCTTAAGTCATTTCTATTAAACTAATCATACTTTTTATATTTTTAACGTTAAGTTCACATTATTTTACATCTAAAACACGTGTTTACAATACATTTAGGTGAATACAAAAAATAGAAAAAAAATTGGGTAAAAAATGGTGATAATTCCGCTAAATATCGTTTAAAGTCATTTGTATTGAACTAATCATACTTTTTATATTTTTATCGTTAAGTTCACATAATTTTACATCTAAAACACGTCTTTACAATACATTTGGGTGAATATAAAAGGTCGTAAAAAAATTTTGAAATACAGGTGATGAATCCGCTAAATATCGTCTTAAGTCATTTCTATTAAACTAATCATACTTTTTATATTTTTAACGTTAAGTTCACATTATTTTACATCTAAAAAACGTGTTTACAATACATTTGGGTGAATACAAAAAATAGAAAAAAATTTTGGTAAAAAATGGTGATAATTCCGCTAAATATCGTTTAAAGTCATTTGTATTGAACTAATCATACTTTTTATATTTTTATCGTTAAGTTCACATTATTTTACATCTAAAACACGTATTTACAATACATTTGGGTGAATACAAAAAATAGAAAAAAAATTTGGGAAAAAATTTGGTAAAAAATGGTGATAATTCCGCTAAATATCGTTTAAAGTCATTTGTATTGAACTAATCATACTTTTTATATTTTTATCGTTAAGTTCACATAATTTTACATCTAAAACACGTCTTTACAATACATTTGGGTGAATATAAAAGGTCGTAAAAAAATTTTGAAATACAGGTGATGAATCCGCTAAATATCGTCTTAAGTCATTTCTATTAAACTAATCATACTTTTTATATTTTTAACGTTAAGTTCACATTATTTTACATCTAAAACACGTGTTTACAATACATTTGGGTGAATACAAAAAATAGAAAAAAAATTGGGTAAAAAATGGTGATAATTCCGCTAAATATCGTTTAAAGTCATTTGTATTGAACTAATCATACTTTTTATATTTTTATCGTTAAGTTCACATAATTTTACATCTAAAACACGTCTTTACAATACATTTGGGTGAATATAAAAGGTCGTAAAAAAATTTTGAAATACAGGTGATGAATCCGCTAAATATCGTCTTAAGTCATTTCTATTAAACTAATCATACTTTTTATATTTTTAACGTTAAGTTCACATTATTTTACATCTAAAAAACGTGTTTACAATACATTTGGGTGAATACAAAAAATAGAAAAAAATTTTGGTAAAAAATGGTGATAATTCCGCTAAATATCGTTTAAAGTCATTTGTATTGAACTAATCATACTTTTTATATTTTTATCGTTAAGTTCACATTATTTTACATCTAAAACACGTATTTACAATACATTTGGGTGAATACAAAAAATAGAAAAAAAATTTGGGAAAAAATTTGGTAAAAAATGGTGATAATTCCGCTAAATATCGTTTAAAGTCATTTGTATTGAACTAATCATACTTTTTATATTTTTATCGTTAAGTTCACATAATTTTACATCTAAAACACGTCTTTACAATACATTTGGGTGAATATAAAAGGTCGTAAAAAAATTTTGAAATACAGGTGATGAATCCGCTAAATATCGTCTTAAGTCATTTCTATTAAACTAATCATACTTTTTATATTTTTAACGTTAAGTTCACATTATTTTACATCTAAAACACGTGTTTACAATACATTTGGGTGAATACAAAAAATAGAAAAAAAATTTGGGAAAAAATTGGGTAATAAATGGTGATAATTCCGCTAAATATCGTTTACAGTCATTTGTATTGAACTAATCATACTTTTTATATTTTTATCGTTATGTTCACATTATTTACATCTAAAACACGTATTTACAATACATTTGGGTGAATACAAAAAATAGATAAAAAATTTGGGAAAAAATTTGGTAAAAAATGGTGATAATTCCGCTAAATATCGGTTAAAGTCATTTGTATTGAACTAATCATACTTTTTATATTTTTATCGTTAAGTTCACATAATTTTACATCTAAAACACGTCTTTACAATACATTTGGGTGAATATAAAAGGTCGTAAAAAAATTTTGAAATACAGGTGATGAATCCGCTAAATATCGTCTTAAGTCATTTCTATTAAACTAATCATACTTTTTATATTTTTAACGTTAAGTTCACATTATTTTACATCTAAAACACGTGTTTACAATACATTTGGGTGAATACAAAAAATAGAAAAAAAATTGGGTAAAAAATGGTGATAATTCCGCTAAATATCGTTTAAAGTCATTTGTATTGAACTAATCATACTTTTTATATTTTTATCGTTAAGTTCACATTATTTTACATCTAAAACACGTATTTACAATACATTTGGGTGAATACAAAAAATAGAAAAAAAATTTGGGAAAAAATTTGGTAAAAAATGGTGATAATTCCGCTAAATATCGTTTAAAGTCATTTGTATTGAACTAATCATACTTTTTATATTTTTATCGTTAAGTTCACATAATTTTACATCTAAAACACGTCTTTACAATACATTTGGGTGAATATAAAAAATAGAAAAAAAATTTGGGAAAAAATTTGGTAAAAAATGGTGATAATTCCGCTAAATATCGTTTAAAGTCATTTGTATTGAACTAATCATACTTTTTATATTTTTATCGTTAAGTTCACATTATTTTACATCTAAAACACGTATTTACAATACATTTGGGTGAATACAAAAAATAGAAAAAAAATTTGGGAAAAAATTTGGTAAAAAATGGTGATAATTCCGCTAAATATCGTTTAAAGTCATTTGTATTGAACTAATCATACTTTTTATATTTTTATCGTTAAGTTCACATTATTTTACATCTAAAACACGTATTTACAATACATTTGGGTGAATACAAAAAATAGAAAAAAAATTTGGGAAAAAATTTGGTAAAAAATGGTGATAAATCCGCTAAATATCGTTTAAAGTCATTTGTATTGAACTAATCATACTTTTTATATTTTTATCGTTAAGTTCACATAATTTTACATCTAAAACACGTCTTTACAATACATTTGGGTGAATATAAAAGGTCGTAAAAAAATTTTGAAATACAGGTGATGAATCCGCTAAATATCGTCTTAAGTCATTTCTATTAAACTAATCATACTTTTTATATTTTTAACGTTAAGTTCACATTATTTTACATCTAAAACACGTGTTTACAATACATTTGGGTGAATACAAAAAATAGAAAAAAAATTAGGTAAAAAATGGTGATAATTCCGCTAAATATCGTTTAAAGTCATTTGTATTGAACTAATCATACTTTTTATATTTTTATCGTTAAGTTCACATAATTTTACATCTAAAACACGTCTTTACAATACATTTGGGTGAATATAAAAGGTCGTAAAAAAATTTTGAAATACAGGTGATGAATCCGCTAAATATCGTCTTAAGTCATTTCTATTAAACTAATCATACTTTTTATATTTTTAACGTTAAGTTCACATTATTTTACATCTAAAAAACGTGTTTACAATACATTTGGGTGAATACAAAAAATAGAAAATAATTTTGGTATAAAATGGTGATAATTCCGCTAAATATCGTTTAAAGTCATTTGTATTGAACTAATCATACTTTTTATATTTTTATCGTTAAGTTCACATTATTTTACATCTAAAACACGTATTTACAATACATTTGGGTGAATACAAAAAATAGAAAAAAAATTTGGGAAAAAATTTGGTAAAAAATGGTGATAATTCCGCTGAATATCGTTTAAAGTCATTTGTATTGAACTAATCATACTTTTTATATTTTTATCGTTAAGTTCACATAATTTTACATCTAAAACACGTCTTTACAATACATTTGGGTGAATATAAAAGGTCGTAAAAAAATTTTGAAATACAGGTGATGAATCCGCTAAATATCGTCTTAAGTCATTTCTATTAAACTAATCATACTTTTTATATTTTTAACGTTAAGTTCACATTATTTTACATCTAAAACACATGTTTACAATACATTTGGGTGAATACAAAAAATAGAAAAAAAATTTGGGAAAAAATTGGGTAATAAATGGTGATAATTCCGCTAAATATCGTTTACAGTCATTTGTATTGAACTAATCATACTTTTTATATTTTTATCGTTATGTTCACATTATTTTACATCTAAAACACGTATTTACAATACATTTGGGTGAATACAAAAAATAGATAAAAAATTTGGGAAAAAATTTGGTAAAAAATGGTGATAATTCCGCTAAATATCGTTTAAAGTCATTTGTATTGAACTAATCATACTTTTTATATTTTTATCGTTAAGTTCACATAATTTTACATCTAAAACACGTCTTTACAATACATTTGGGTGAATATAAAAGGTCGTAAAAAAATTTTGAAATACAGGTGATGAATCCGCTAAATATCGTCTTAAGTCATTTCTATTAAACTAATCATACTTTTTATATTTTTAACGTTAAGTTCACATTATTTTACATCTAAAAAACGTGTTTACAATACATTTGGGTGAATACAAAAAATAGAAAAAAATTTTGGTAAAAAATGGTGATAATTCCGCTAAATATCGTTTAAAGTCATTTGTATTGAACTAATCATACTTTTTATATTTTTATCGTTAAGTTCACATTATTTTACATCTAAAACACGTATTTACAATACATTTGGGTGAATACAAAAAATAGAAAAAAAATTTGGGAAAAAATTTGGTAAAAAATGGTGATAATTCCGCTAAATATCGTTTAAAGTCATTTGTATTGAACTAATCATACTTTTTATATTTTTATCGTTAAGTTCACATAATTTTACATCTAAAACACGTCTTTACAATACATTTGGGTGAATATAAAAAATAGAAAAAAAATTTGGGAAAAAATTTGGTAAAAAATGGTGATAATTCCGCTAAATATCGTTTAAAGTCATTTGTATTGAACTAATCATACTTTTTATATTTTTATCGTTAAGTTCACATTATTTTACATCTAAAACACGTATTTACAATACATTTGGGTGAATACAAAAAATAGAAAAAAAATTTGGGAAAAAATTTGGTAAAAAATGGTGATAAATCCGCTAAATATCGTTTAAAGTCATTTGTATTGAACTAATCATACTTTTTATATTTTTATCGTTAAGTTCACATAATTTTACATCTAAAACACGTCTTTACAATACATTTGGGTGAATATAAAAGGTCGTAAAAAAATTTTGAAATACAGGTGATGAATCCGCTAAATATCGTCTTAAGTCATTTCTATTAAACTAATCATACTTTTTATATTTTTAACGTTAAGTTCACATTATTTTACATCTAAAAAACGTGTTTACAATACATTTGGGTGAATACAAAAAATAGAAAATAATTTTGGTATAAAATGGTGATAATTCCGCTAAATATCGTTTAAAGTCATTTGTATTGAACTAATCATACTTTTTATATTTTTATCGTTAAGTTCACATTATTTTACATCTAAAACACGTATTTACAATACATTTGGGTGAATACAAAAAATAGAAAAAAAATTTGGGAAAAAATTTGGTAAAAAATGGTGATAATTCCGCTAAATATCGTTTAAAGTCATTTGTATTGAACTAATCATACTTTTTATATTTTTATCGTTAAGTTCACATAATTTTACATCTAAAACACGTCTTTACAATACATTTGGGTGAATATAAAAGGTCGTAAAAAAATTTTGAAATACAGGTGATGAATCCGCTAAATATCGTCTTAAGTCATTTCTATTAAACTAATCATACTTTTTATATTTTTAACGTTAAGTTCACATTATTTTACATCTAAAACACATGTTTACAATACATTTGGGTGAATACAAAAAATAGAAAAAAAATTTGGGAAAAAATTGGGTAATAAATGGTGATAATTCCGCTAAATATCGTTTACAGTCATTTGTATTGAACTAATCATACTTTTTATATTTTTATCGTTATGTTCACATTATTTTACATCTAAAACACGTATTTACAATACATTTGGGTGAATACAAAAAATAGATAAAAAATTTGGGAAAAAATTTGGTAAAAAATGGTGATAATTCCGCTAAATATCGTTTAAAGTCATTTGTATTGAACTAATCATACTTTTTATATTTTTATCGTTAAGTTCACATAATTTTACATCTAAAACACGTCTTTACAATACATTTGGGTGAATATAAAAGGTCGTAAAAAAATTTTGAAATACAGGTGATGAATCCGCTAAATATCGTCTTAAGTCATTTCTATTAAACTAATCATACTTTTTATATTTTTAACGTTAAGTTCACATTATTTTACATCTAAAAAACGTGTTTACAATACATTTGGGTGAATACAAAAAATAGAAAAAAATTTTGGTAAAAAATGGTGATAATTCCGCTAAATATCGTTTAAAGTCATTTGTATTGAACTAATCATACTTTTTATATTTTTATCGTTAAGTTCACATTATTTTACATCTAAAACACGTATTTACAATACATTTGGGTGAATACAAAAAATAGAAAAAAAATTTGGGAAAAAATTTGGTAAAAAATGGTGATAATTCCGCTAAATATCGTTTAAAGTCATTTGTATTGAACTAATCATACTTTTTATATTTTTATCGTTAAGTTCACATAATTTTACATCTAAAACACGTCTTTACAATACATTTGGGTGAATATAAAAAATAGAAAAAAAATTTGGGAAAAAATTTGGTAAAAAATGGTGATAATTCCGCTAAATATCGTTTAAAGTCATTTGTATTGAACTAATCATACTTTTTATATTTTTATCGTTAAGTTCACATTATTTTACATCTAAAACACGTATTTACAATACATTTGGGTGAATACAAAAAATAGAAAAAAAATTTGGGAAAAAATTTGGTAAAAAATGGTGATAATTCCGCTAAATATCGTTTAAAGTCATTTGTATTGAACTAATCATACTTTTTATATTTTTATCGTTAAGTTCACATTATTTTACATCTAAAACACGTATTTACAATACATTTGGGTGAATACAAAAAATAGAAAAAAAATTTGGGAAAAAATTTGGTAAAAAATGGTGATAAATCCGCTAAATATCGTTTAAAGTCATTTGTATTGAACTAATCATACTTTTTATATTTTTATCGTTAAGTTCACATAATTTTACATCTAAAACACGTCTTTACAATACATTTGGGTGAATATAAAAGGTCGTAAAAAAATTTTGAAATACAGGTGATGAATCCGCTAAATATCGTCTTAAGTCATTTCTATTAAACTAATCATACTTTTTATATTTTTAACGTTAAGTTCACATTATTTTACATCTAAAACACGTGTTTACAATACATTTGGGTGAATACAAAAAATAGAAAAAAAATTGGGTAAAAAATGGTGATAATTCCGCTAAATATCGTTTAAAGTCATTTGTATTGAACTAATCATACTTTTTATATTTTTATCGTTAAGTTCACAAAATTTTACATCTAAAACACGTCTTTACAATACATTTGGGTGAATATAAAAGGTCGTAAAAAAATTTTGAAATACAGGTGATGAATCCGCTAAATATCGTCTTAAGTCATTTCTATTAAACTAATCATACTTTTTATATTTTTAACGTTAAGTTCACATTATTTTACATCTAAAAAACGTGTTTACAATACATTTGGGTGAATACAAAAAATAGAAAATAATTTTGGTATAAAATGGTGATAATTCCGCTAAATATCGTTTAAAGTCATTTGTATTGAACTAATCATACTTTTTATATTTTTATCGTTAAGTTCACATTATTTTACATCTAAAACACGTATTTACAATACATTTGGGTGAATACAAAAAATAGAAAAAAAATTTGGGAAAAAATTTGGTAAAAAATGGTGATAATTCCGCTAAATATCGTTTAAAGTCATTTGTATTGAACTAATCATACTTTTTATATTTTTATCGTTAAGTTCACATAATTTTACATCTAAAACACGTCTTTACAATACATTTGGGTGAATATAAAAGGTCGTAAAAAAATTTTGAAATACAGGTGATGAATCCGCTAAATATCGTCTTAAGTCATTTCTATTAAACTAATCATACTTTTTATATTTTTAACGTTAAGTTCACATTATTTTACATCTAAAACACGTGTTTACAATACATTTGGGTGAATACAAAAAATAGAAAAAAAATTTGGGAAAAAATTGGGTAATAAATGGTGATAATTCCGCTAAATATCGTTTACAGTCATTTGTATTGAACTAATCATACTTTTTATATTTTTATCGTTATGTTCACATTATTTTACATCTAAAACACGTATTTACAATACATTTGGGTGAATACAAAAAATAGATAAAAAATTTGGGAAAAAATTTGGTAAAAAATGGTGATAATTCCGCTAAATATCGTTTAAAGTCATTTGTATTGAACTAATCATACTTTTTATATTTTTATCGTTAAGTTCACATAATTTTACATCTAAAACACGTCTTTACAATACATTTGGGTGAATATAAAAGGTCGTAAAAAAATTTTGAAATACAGGTGATGAATCCGCTAAATATCGTCTTAAGTCATTTCTATTAAACTAATCATACTTTTTATATTTTTAACGTTAAGTTCACATTATTTTACATCTAAAACACGTGTTTACAATACATTTGGGTGAATACAAAAAATAGAAAAAAAATTGGGTAATAAATGGTGATAATTCCGCTAAATATCGTTTACAGTCATTTGTATTGAACTAATCATACTTTTTATATTTTTATCGTTATGTTCACATTATTTTACATCTAAAACACGTATTTACAATACATTTGGGTGAATACAAAAAATAGATAAAAAATTTGGGAAAAAATTTGGTAAAAAATGGTGATAATTCCGCTAAATATCGTTTAAAGTCATTTGTATTGAACTAATCATACTTTTTATATTTTTATCGTTAAGTTCACATAATTTTACATCTAAAACACGTCTTTACAATACATTTGGGTGAATATAAAAGGTCGTAAAAAAATTTTGAAATACAGGTGATGAATCCGCTAAATATCGTCTTAAGTCATTTCTATTAAACTAATCATACTTTTTATATTTTTAACGTTAAGTTCACATTATTTTACATCTAAAAAACGTGTTTACAATACATTTGGGTGAATACAAAAAATAGAAAAAAATTTTGGTAAAAAATGGTGATAATTCCGCTAAATATCGTTTAAAGTCATTTGTATTGAACTAATCATACTTTTTATATTTTTATCGTTAAGTTCACATTATTTGTACATCTAAAACACGTATTTACAATACATTTGGGTGAATACAAAAAATAGAAAAAAAATTTGGGAAAAAATTTGGTAAAAAATGGTGATAATTCCGCTAAATATCGTTTAAAGTCATTTGTATTGAACTAATCATACTTTTTATATTTTTATCGTTAAGTTCACATAATTTTACATCTAAAACACGTCTTTACAATACATTTGGGTGAATATAAAAGGTCGTAAAAAAATTTTGAAATACAGGTGATGAATCCGCTAAATATCGTCTTAAGTCATTTCTATTAAACTAATCATACTTTTTATATTTTTAACGTTAAGTTCACATTATTTTACATCTAAAACACGTGTTTACAATACATTTGGGTGAATACAAAAAATAGAAAAAAAATTTGGGAAAAAATTGGGTAATAAATGGTGATAATTCCGCTAAATATCGTTTACAGTCATTTGTATTGAACTAATCATACTTTTTATATTTTTATCGTTATGTTCACATTATTTACATCTAAAACACGTATTTACAATACATTTGGGTGAATACAAAAAATAGATAAAAAATTTGGGAAAAAATTTGGTAAAAAATGGTGATAATTCCGCTAAATATCGGTTAAAGTCATTTGTATTGAACTAATCATACTTTTTATATTTTTATCGTTAAGTTCACATAATTTTACATCTAAAACACGTCTTTACAATACATTTGGGTGAATATAAAAGGTCGTAAAAAAATTTTGAAATACAGGTGATGAATCCGCTAAATATCGTCTTAAGTCATTTCTATTAAACTAATCATACTTTTTATATTTTTAACGTTAAGTTCACATTATTTTACATCTAAAAAACGTGTTTACAATACATTTGGGTGAATACAAAAAATAGAAAAAAATTTTGGTAAAAAATGGTGATAATTCCGCTAAATATCGTTTAAAGTCATTTGTATTGAACTAATCATACTTTTTATATTTTTATCGTTAATTTCACATAATTTTACATCTAAAACACGTCTTTACAATACATTTGGGTGAATATAAAAAATAGAAAAAAAATTTGGGAAAAAATTTGGTAAAAAATGGTGATAATTCCGCTAAATATCGTTTAAAGTCATTTGTATTGAACTAATCATACTTTTTATATTTTTATCGTTAAGTTCACATTATTTTACATCTAAAACACGTATTTACAATACATTTGGGTGAATACAAAAAATAGAAAAAAAATTTGGGAAAAAATTTGGTAAAAAATGGTGATAATTTCGCTAAATATCGTTTAAAGTCATTTGTATTGAACTAATCATACTTTTTATATTTTTATCGTTAAGTTCACATTATTTTACATCTAAAACACGTATTTACAATACATTTGGGTGAATACAAAAAATAGAAAAAAAATTTGGGAAAAAATTTGGTAAAAAATGGTGATAAATCCGCTAAATATCGTTTAAAGTCATTTGTATTGAACTAATCATACTTTTTATATTTTTATCGTTAAGTTCACATAATTTTACATCTAAAACACGTCTTTACAATACATTTGGGTGAATATAAAAGGTCGTAAAAAAATTTTGAAATACAGGTGATGAATCCGCTAAATATCGTCTTAAGTCATTTCTATTAAACTAATCATACTTTTTATATTTTTAACGTTAAGTTCACATTATTTTACATCTAAAACACGTGTTTACAATACATTTGGGTGAATACAAAAAATAGAAAAAAAATTGGGTAAAAAATGGTGATAATTCCGCTAAATATCGTTTAAAGTCATTTGTATTGAACTAATCATACTTTTTATATTTTTATCGTTAAGTTCACATAATTTTACATCTAAAACACGTCTTTACAATACATTTGGGTGAATATAAAAGGTCGTAAAAAAATTTTGAAATACAGGTGATGAATCCGCTAAATATCGTCTTAAGTCATTTCTATTAAACTAATCATACTTTTTATATTTTTAACGTTAAGTTCACATTATTTTACATCTAAAACACGTGTTTACAATACATTTGGGTGAATACAAAAAATAG
Source organism: Diuraphis noxia (assembly GCF_037042655.1). NCBI lineage: Eukaryota > Metazoa > Arthropoda > Insecta > Hemiptera > Aphididae > Diuraphis > Diuraphis noxia. The sequence continues at coordinate 414,605 of NW_028301720.1, forward strand.
AAAAAAAATTTGGGAAAAAATTGGGTAATAAATGGTGATAATTCCGCTAAATATCGTTTACAGTCATTTGTATTGAACTAATCATACTTTTTATATTTTTATCGTTATGTTCACATTATTTACATCTAAAACACGTATTTACAATACATTTGGGTGAATACAAAAAATAGATAAAAAATTTGGGAAAAAATTTGGTAAAAAATGGTGATAATTCCGCTAAATATCGGTTAAAGTCATTTGTATTGAACTAATCATACTTTTTATATTTTTATCGTTAAGTTCACATAATTTTACATCTAAAACACGTCTTTACAATACATTTAGGTGAATATAAAAGGTCGTAAAAAAATTTTGAAATACAGGTGATGAATCCGCTAAATATCGTCTTAAGTCATTTCTATTAAACTAATCATACTTTTTATATTTTTAACGTTAAGTTCACATTATTTTACATCTAAAAAACGTGTTTACAATACATTTGGGTGAATACAAAAAATAGAAAAAAATTTTGGTAAAAAATGGTGATAATTCCGCTAAATATCGTTTAAAGTCATTTGTATTGAACTAATCATACTTTTTATATTTTTATCGTTAAGTTCACATTATTTTACATCTAAAACACGTATTTACAATACATTTGGGTGAATACAAAAAATAGAAAAAAAATTTGGGAAAAAATTTGGTAAAAAATGGTGATAATTCCGCTAAATATCGTTTAAAGTCATTTGTATTGAACTAATCATACTTTTTATATTTTTATCGTTAAGTTCACATAATTTTACATCTAAAACACGTCTTTACAATACATTTGGGTGAATATAAAAAATAGAAAAAAAATTTGGGAAAAAATTTGGTAAAAAATGGTGATAATTCCGCTAAATATCGTTTAAAGTCATTTGTATTGAACTAATCATACTTTTTATATTTTTATCGTTAAGTTCACATTATTTTACATCTAAAACACGTATTTACAATACATTTGGGTGAATACAAAAAATAGAAAAAAAATTTGGGAAAAAATTTGGTAAAAAATGGTGATAATTCCGCTAAATATCGTTTAAAGTCATTTGTATTGAACTAATCATACTTTTTATATTTTTATCGTTAAGTTCACATAATTTTACATCTAAAACACGTCTTTACAATACATTTGGGTGAATATAAAAAATAGAAAAAAAATTTGGGAAAAAATTTGGTAAAAAATGGTGATAATTCCGCTAAATATCGTTTAAAGTCATTTGTATTGAACTAATCATACTTTTTATATTTTTATCGTTAAGTTCACATTATTTTACATCTAAAACACGTATTTACAATACATTTGGGTGAATACAAAAAATAGAAAAAAAATTTGGGAAAAAATTTGGTAAAAAATGGTGATAATTCCGCTAAATATCGTTTAAAGTCATTTGTATTGAACTAATCATACTTTTTATATTTTTATCGTTAAGTTCACATAATTTTACATCTAAAACACGTCTTTACAATACATTTGGGTGAATATAAAAGGTCGTAAAAAAATTTTGAAATACAGGTGATGAATCCGCTAAATATCGTCTTAAGTCATTTCTATTAAACTAATCATACTTTTTATATTTTTAACGTTAAGTTCACATTATTTTACATCTAAAAAACGTGTTTACAATACATTTGGGTGAATACAAAAAATAGAAAATAATTTTGGTATAAAATGGTGATAATTCCGCTAAATATCGTTTAAAGTCATTTGTATTGAACTAATCATACTTTTTATATTTTTATCGTTAAGTTCACATTATTTTACATCTAAAACACGTATTTACAATACATTTGGGTGAATACAAAAAATAGAAAAAAAATTTGGGAAAAAATTTGGTAAAAAATGGTGATAATTCCGCTAAATATCGTTTAAAGTCATTTGTATTGAACTAATCATACTTTTTATATTTTTATCGTTAAGTTCACATAATTTTACATCTAAAACACGTCTTTACAATACATTTGGGTGAATATAAAAGGTCGTAAAAAAATTTTGAAATACAGGTGATGAATCCGCTAAATATCGTCTTAAGTCATTTCTATTAAACTAATCATACTTTTTATATTTTTAACGTTAAGTTCACATTATTTTACATCTAAAACACGTGTTTACAATACATTTGGGTGAATACAAAAAATAGAAAAAAAATTTGGGAAAAAATTGGGTAATAAATGGTGATAATTCCGCTAAATATCGTTTACAGTCATTTGTATTGAACTAATCATACTTTTTATATTTTTATCGTTATGTTCACATTATTTTACATCTAAAACACGTATTTACAATACATTTGGGTGAATACAAAAAATAGATAAAAAATTTGGGAAAAAATTTGGTAAAAAATGGTGATAATTCCGCTAAATATCGTTTAAAGTCATTTGTATTGAACTAATCATACTTTTTATATTTTTATCGTTAAGTTCACATAATTTTACATCTAAAACACGTCTTTACAATACATTTGGGTGAATATAAAAGGTCGTAAAAAAATTTTGAAATACAGGTGATGAATCCGCTAAATATCGTCTTAAGTCATTTCTATTAAACTAATCATACTTTTTATATTTTTAACGTTAAGTTCACATTATTTTACATCTAAAACACGTGTTTACAATACATTTGGGTGAATACAAAAAATAGAAAAAAAATTGGGTAATAAATGGTGATAATTCCGCTAAATATCGTTTACAGTCATTTGTATTGAACTAATCATACTTTTTATATTTTTATCGTTATGTTCACATTATTTTACATCTAAAACACGTATTTACAATACATTTGGGTGAATACAAAAAATAGATAAAAAATTTGGGAAAAAATTTGGTAAAAAATGGTGATAATTCCGCTAAATATCGTTTAAAGTCATTTGTATTGAACTAATCATACTTTTTATATTTTTATCGTTAAGTTCACATAATTTTACATCTAAAACACGTCTTTACAATACATTTGGGTGAATATAAAAGGTCGTAAAAAAATTTTGAAATACAGGTGATGAATCCGCTAAATATCGTCTTAAGTCATTTCTATTAAACTAATCATACTTTTTATATTTTTAACGTTAAGTTCACATTATTTTACATCTAAAAAACGTGTTTACAATACATTTGGGTGAATACAAAAAATAGAAAAAAATTTTGGTAAAAAATGGTGATAATTCCGCTAAATATCGTTTAAAGTCATTTGTATTGAACTAATCATACTTTTTATATTTTTATCGTTAAGTTCACATTATTTGTACATCTAAAACACGTATTTACAATACATTTGGGTGAATACAAAAAATAGAAAAAAAATTTGGGAAAAAATTTGGTAAAAAATGGTGATAATTCCGCTAAATATCGTTTAAAGTCATTTGTATTGAACTAATCATACTTTTTATATTTTTATCGTTAAGTTCACATAATTTTACATCTAAAACACGTCTTTACAATACATTTGGGTGAATATAAAAGGTCGTAAAAAAATTTTGAAATACAGGTGATGAATCCGCTAAATATCGTCTTAAGTCATTTCTATTAAACTAATCATACTTTTTATATTTTTAACGTTAAGTTCACATTATTTTACATCTAAAACACGTGTTTACAATACATTTGGGTGAATACAAAAAATAGAAAAAAAATTTGGGAAAAAATTGGGTAATAAATGGTGATAATTCCGCTAAATATCGTTTACAGTCATTTGTATTGAACTAATCATACTTTTTATATTTTTATCGTTATGTTCACATTATTTACATCTAAAACACGTATTTACAATACATTTGGGTGAATACAAAAAATAGATAAAAAATTTGGGAAAAAATTTGGTAAAAAATGGTGATAATTCCGCTAAATATCGGTTAAAGTCATTTGTATTGAACTAATCATACTTTTTATATTTTTATCGTTAAGTTCACATAATTTTACATCTAAAACACGTCTTTACAATACATTTGGGTGAATATAAAAGGTCGTAAAAAAATTTTGAAATACAGGTGATGAATCCGCTAAATATCGTCTTAAGTCATTTCTATTAAACTAATCATACTTTTTATATTTTTAACGTTAAGTTCACATTATTTTACATCTAAAAAACGTGTTTACAATACATTTGGGTGAATACAAAAAATAGAAAAAAATTTTGGTAAAAAATGGTGATAATTCCGCTAAATATCGTTTAAAGTCATTTGTATTGAACTAATCATACTTTTTATATTTTTATCGTTAAGTTCACATTATTTTACATCTAAAACACGTATTTACAATACATTTGGGTGAATACAAAAAATAGAAAAAAAATTTGGGAAAAAATTTGGTAAAAAATGGTGATAATTCCGCTAAATATCGTTTAAAGTCATTTGTATTGAACTAATCATACTTTTTATATTTTTATCGTTAATTTCACATAATTTTACATCTAAAACACGTCTTTACAATACATTTGGGTGAATATAAAAAATAGAAAAAAAATTTGGGAAAAAATTTGGTAAAAAATGGTGATAATTCCGCTAAATATCGTTTAAAGTCATTTGTATTGAACTAATCATACTTTTTATATTTTTATCGTTAAGTTCACATTATTTTACATCTAAAACACGTATTTACAATACATTTGGGTGAATACAAAAAATAGAAAAAAAATTTGGGAAAAAATTTGGTAAAAAATGGTGATAATTTCGCTAAATATCGTTTAAAGTCATTTGTATTGAACTAATCATACTTTTTATATTTTTATCGTTAAGTTCACATTATTTTACATCTAAAACACGTATTTACAATACATTTGGGTGAATACAAAAAATAGAAAAAAAATTTGGGAAAAAATTTGGTAAAAAATGGTGATAAATCCGCTAAATATCGTTTAAAGTCATTTGTATTGAACTAATCATACTTTTTATATTTTTATCGTTAAGTTCACATAATTTTACATCTAAAACACGTCTTTACAATACATTTGGGTGAATATAAAAGGTCGTAAAAAAATTTTGAAATACAGGTGATGAATCCGCTAAATATCGTCTTAAGTCATTTCTATTAAACTAATCATACTTTTTATATTTTTAACGTTAAGTTCACATTATTTTACATCTAAAACACGTGTTTACAATACATTTGGGTGAATACAAAAAATAGAAAAAAAATTGGGTAAAAAATGGTGATAATTCCGCTAAATATCGTTTAAAGTCATTTGTATTGAACTAATCATACTTTTTATATTTTTATCGTTAAGTTCACATAATTTTACATCTAAAACACGTCTTTACAATACATTTGGGTGAATATAAAAGGTCGTAAAAAAATTTTGAAATACAGGTGATGAATCCGCTAAATATCGTCTTAAGTCATTTCTATTAAACTAATCATACTTTTTATATTTTTAACGTTAAGTTCACATTATTTTACATCTAAAACACGTGTTTACAATACATTTGGGTGAATACAAAAAATAGAAAAAAAATTTGGGAAAAAATTGGGTAATAAATGGTGATAATTCCGCTAAATATCGTTTACAGTCATTTGTATTGAACTAATCATACTTTTTATATTTTTATCGTTATGTTCACATTATTTACATCTAAAACACGTATTTACAATACATTTGGGTGAATACAAAAAATAGATAAAAAATTTGGGAAAAAATTTGGTAAAAAATGGTGATAATTCCGCTAAATATCGGTTAAAGTCATTTGTATTGAACTAATCATACTTTTTATATTTTTATCGTTAAGTTCACATAATTTTACATCTAAAACACGTCTTTACAATACATTTAGGTGAATATAAAAGGTCGTAAAAAAATTTTGAAATACAGGTGATGAATCCGCTAAATATCGTCTTAAGTCATTTCTATTAAACTAATCATACTTTTTATATTTTTAACGTTAAGTTCACATTATTTTACATCTAAAAAACGTGTTTACAATACATTTGGGTGAATACAAAAAATAGAAAAAAATTTTGGTAAAAAATGGTGATAATTCCGCTAAATATCGTTTAAAGTCATTTGTATTGAACTAATCATACTTTTTATATTTTTATCGTTAAGTTCACATTATTTTACATCTAAAACACGTATTTACAATACATTTGGGTGAATACAAAAAATAGAAAAAAAATTTGGGAAAAAATTTGGTAAAAAATGGTGATAATTCCGCTAAATATCGTTTAAAGTCATTTGTATTGAACTAATCATACTTTTTATATTTTTATCGTTAAGTTCACATAATTTTACATCTAAAACACGTCTTTACAATACATTTGGGTGAATATAAAAAATAGAAAAAAAATTTGGGAAAAAATTTGGTAAAAAATGGTGATAATTCCGCTAAATATCGTTTAAAGTCATTTGTATTGAACTAATCATACTTTTTATATTTTTATCGTTAAGTTCACATTATTTTACATCTAAAACACGTATTTACAATACATTTGGGTGAATACAAAAAATAGAAAAAAAATTTGGGAAAAAATTTGGTAAAAAATGGTGATAATTCCGCTAAATATCGTTTAAAGTCATTTGTATTGAACTAATCATACTTTTTATATTTTTATCGTTAAGTTCACATTATTTTACATCTAAAACACGTATTTACAATACATTTGGGTGAATACAAAAAATAGAAAAAAAATTTGGGAAAAAATTTGGTAAAAAATGGTGATAAATCCGCTAAATATCGTTTAAAGTCATTTGTATTGAACTAATCATACTTTTTATATTTTTATCGTTAAGTTCACATAATTTTACATCTAAAACACGTCTTTACAATACATTTGGGTGAATATAAAAGGTCGTAAAAAAATTTTGAAATACAGGTGATGAATCCGCTAAATATCGTCTTAAGTCATTTCTATTAAACTAATCATACTTTTTATATTTTTAACGTTAAGTTCACATTATTTTACATCTAAAACACGTGTTTACAATACATTTGGGTGAATACAAAAAATAGAAAAAAAATTGGGTAAAAAATGGTGATAATTCCGCTAAATATCGTTTAAAGTCATTTGTATTGAACTAATCATACTTTTTATATTTTTATCGTTAAGTTCACATAATTTTACATCTAAAACAAGTCTTTACAATACATTTGGGTGAATATAAAAGGTCGTAAAAAAATTTTGAAATACAGGTGATGAATCCGCTAAATATCGTCTTAAGTCATTTCTATTAAACTAATCATACTTTTTATATTTTTAACGTTAAGTTCACATTATTTTACATCTAAAAAACGTGTTTACAATACATTTGGGTGAATACAAAAAATAGAAAATAATTTTGGTATAAAATGGTGATAATTCCGCTAAATATCGTTTAAAGTCATTTGTATTGAACTAATCATACTTTTTATATTTTTATCGTTAAGTTCACATTATTTTACATCTAAAACACGTATTTACAATACATTTGGGTGAATACAAAAAATAGAAAAAAAATTTGGGAAAAAATTTGGTAAAAAATGGTGATAATTCCGCTAAATATCGTTTAAAGTCATTTGTATTGAACTAATCATACTTTTTATATTTTTATCGTTAAGTTCACATAATTTTACATCTAAAACACGTCTTTACAATACATTTGGGTGAATATAAAAGGTCGTAAAAAAATTTTGAAATACAGGTGATGAATCCGCTAAATATCGTCTTAAGTCATTTCTATTAAACTAATCATACTTTTTATATTTTTAACGTTAAGTTCACATTATTTTACATCTAAAACACGTGTTTACAATACATTTGGGTGAATACAAAAAATAGAAAAAAAATTTGGGAAAAAATTGGGTAATAAATGGTGATAATTCCGCTAAATATCGTTTACAGTCATTTGTATTGAACTAATCATACTTTTTATATTTTTATCGTTATGTTCACATTATTTTACATCTAAAACACGTATTTACAATACATTTGGGTGAATACAAAAAATAGATAAAAAATTTGGGAAAAAATTTGGTAAAAAATGGTGATAATTCCGCTAAATATCGTTTAAAGTCATTTGTATTGAACTAATCATACTTTTTATATTTTTATCGTTAAGTTCACATAATTTTACATCTAAAACACGTCTTTACAATACATTTGGGTGAATATAAAAGGTCGTAAAAAAATTTTGAAATACAGGTGATGAATCCGCTAAATATCGTCTTAAGTCATTTCTATTAAACTAATCATACTTTTTATATTTTTAACGTTAAGTTCACATTATTTTACATCTAAAACACGTGTTTACAATACATTTGGGTGAATACAAAAAATAGAAAAAAAATTGGGTAATAAATGGTGATAATTCCGCTAAATATCGTTTACAGTCATTTGTATTGAACTAATCATACTTTTTATATTTTTATCGTTATGTTCACATTATTTTACATCTAAAACACGTATTTACAATACATTTGGGTGAATACAAAAAATAGATAAAAAATTTGGGAAAAAATTTGGTAAAAAATGGTGATAATTCCGCTAAATATCGTTTAAAGTCATTTGTATTGAACTAATCATACTTTTTATATTTTTATCGTTAAGTTCACATAATTTTACATCTAAAACACGTCTTTACAATACATTTGGGTGAATATAAAAGGTCGTAAAAAAATTTTGAAATACAGGTGATGAATCCGCTAAATATCGTCTTAAGTCATTTCTATTAAACTAATCATACTTTTTATATTTTTAACGTTAAGTTCACATTATTTTACATCTAAAAAACGTGTTTACAATACATTTGGGTGAATACAAAAAATAGAAAAAAATTTTGGTAAAAAATGGTGATAATTCCGCTAAATATCGTTTAAAGTCATTTGTATTGAACTAATCATACTTTTTATATTTTTATCGTTAAGTTCACATTATTTTACATCTAAAACACGTATTTACAATACATTTGGGTGAATACAAAAAATAGAAAAAAAATTTGGGAAAAAATTTGGTAAAAAATGGTGATAATTCCGCTAAATATCGTTTAAAGTCATTTGTATTGAACTAATCATACTTTTTATATTTTTATCGTTAAGTTCACATAATTTTACATCTAAAACACGTCTTTACAATACATTTGGGTGAATATAAAAGGTCGTAAAAAAATTTTGAAATACAGGTGATGAATCCGCTAAATATCGTCTTAAGTCATTTCTATTAAACTAATCATACTTTTTATATTTTTAACGTTAAGTTCACATTATTTTACATCTAAAACACGTGTTTACAATACATTTGGGTGAATACAAAAAATAGAAAAAAAATTTGGGAAAAAATTGGGTAATAAATGGTGATAATTCCGCTAAATATCGTTTACAGTCATTTGTATTGAACTAATCATACTTTTTATATTTTTATCGTTATGTTCACATTATTTTACATCTAAAACACGTATTTACAATACATTTGGGTGAATACAAAAAATAGATAAAAAATTTGGGAAAAAATTTGGTAAAAAATGGTGATAATTCCGCTAAATATCGTTTAAAGTCATTTGTATTGAACTAATCATACTTTTTATATTTTTATCGTTAAGTTCACATAATTTTACATCTAAAACACGTCTTTACAATACATTTGGGTGAATATAAAAGGTCGTAAAAAAATTTTGAAATACAGGTGATGAATCCGCTAAATATCGTCTTAAGTCATTTCTATTAAACTAATCATACTTTTTATATTTTTAACGTTAAGTTCACATTATTTTACATCTAAAACACGTGTTTACAATACATTTGGGTGAATACAAAAAATAGAAAAAAAATTGGGTAATAAATGGTGATAATTCCGCTAAATATCGTTTACAGTCATTTGTATTGAACTAATCATACTTTTTATATTTTTATCGTTATGTTCACATTATTTTACATCTAAAACACGTATTTACAATACATTTGGGTGAATACAAAAAATAGATAAAAAATTTGGGAAAAAATTTGGTAAAAAATGGTGATAATTCCGCTAAATATCGTTTAAAGTCATTTGTATTGAACTAATCATACTTTTTATATTTTTATCGTTAAGTTCACATAATTTTACATCTAAAACACGTCTTTACAATACATTTGGGTGAATATAAAAGGTCGTAAAAAAATTTTGAAATACAGGTGATGAATCCGCTAAATATCGTCTTAAGTCATTTCTATTAAACTAATCATACTTTTTATATTTTTAACGTTAAGTTCACATTATTTTACATCTAAAAAACGTGTTTACAATACATTTGGGTGAATACAAAAAATAGAAAAAAATTTTGGTAAAAAATGGTGATAATTCCGCTAAATATCGTTTAAAGTCATTTGTATTGAACTAATCATACTTTTTATATTTTTATCGTTAAGTTCACATAATTTTACATCTAAAACACGTCTTTACAATACATTTGGGTGAATATAAAAGGTCGTAAAAAAATTTTGAAATACAGGTGATGAATCCGCTAAATATCGTCTTAAGTCATTTCTATTAAACTAATCATACTTTTTATATTTTTAACGTTAAGTTCACATAATTTTACATCTAAAAAACGTGTTTACAATACATTTGGATGAATACAAAAAATAGAAAAAAAATTTGGTAAAAAATGGTGATAATTCCGCTAAATATCGTTTAAAGTCATTTGTATTGAACTAATCATACTTTTTATATTTTTATAGTTAAGTTCACATTATTTTACATCTAAAACACGTATTTACAATACATTTGGGTGAATACAAAAAATAGAAAAAAAATTTGGGAAAAAATTTGGTAAAAAATGGTGATAATTCCGCTAAATATCGTTTAAAGTCATTTGTATTGAACTAATCATACTTTTTATATTTTTATCGTTAAGTTCACATAATTTTACATCTAAAACACGTCTTTACAATACATTTGGGTGAATATAAAAGGTCGTAAAAAAATTTTGAAATACAGGTGATGAATCCGCTAAATATCGTCTTAAGTCATTTCTATTAAACTAATCATACTTTTTATATTTTTAACGTTAAGTTCACATTATTTTACATCTAAAAAACGTGTTTACAATACATTTGGGTGAATACAAAAAATAGAAAAAAATTTTGGTAAAAAATGGTGATAATTCCGCTAAATATCGTTTAAAGTCATTTGTATTGAACTAATCATACTTTTTATATTTTTATCGTTAAGTTCACATTATTTTACATCTAAAACACGTATTTACAATACATTTGGGTGAATACAAAAAATAGAAAAAAAATTTGGGAAAAAATTTGGTAAAAAATTGTGATAATTCCGCTAAATATCGTTTAAAGTCATTTGTATTGAACTAATCATACTTTTTATATTTTTATCGTTAAGTTCACATAATTTTACATCTAAAACACGTCTTTACAATACATTTGGAAGAATATAAAAGGTCGTAAAAAAATTTTGAAATACAGGTGATGAATCCGCTAAATATCGTTTTAAGTCATTTCTATTAAACTAATCATACTTTTTATATTTTTAACGTTAAGTTCACATTATTTTACATCTAAAACACGTGTTTACAATACATTTGGGTGAATACAAAAAATAGAAAAAAAATTGGGTAAAAAATGGTGATAATTCCGCTAAATATCGTTTAAAGTCATTTGTATTGAACTAATCATACTTTTTATATTTTTATCGTTAAGTTCACATAATTTTACATCTAAAACACGTCTTTACAATACATTTGGGTGAATATAAAAGGTCGTAAAAAAATTTTGAAATACAGGTGATGAATCCCCTAAATATCGTCTTAAGTCATTTCTATTAAACTAATCATACTTTTTATATTTTTAACGTTAAGTTCACATTATTTTACATCTAAAACACGTGTTTACAATACATTTGGGTGAATACAAAAAATAGAAAAAAAATTTGGGAAAAAATTGGGTAATAAATGGTGATAATTCCGCTAAATATCGTTTACAGTCATTTGTATTGAACTAATCATACTTTTTATATTTTTATCGTTATGTTCACATTATTTTACATCTAAAACACGTATTTACAATACATTTGGGTGAATACAAAAAATAGATAAAAAATTTGGGAAAAAATTGGGTAATAAATGGTGATAATTCCGCTAAATATCGTTTACAGTCATTTGTATTGAACTAATCATACTTTTTATATTTTTATCGTTATGTTCACATTATTTTACATCTAAAACACGTATTTACAATACATTTGGGTGAATACAAAAAATAGATAAAAAATTTGGGAAAAAATTTGGTAAAAAATGGTGATAATTCCGCTAAATATCGTTTAAAGTCATTTGTATTGAACTAATCATACTTTTTATATTTTTATCGTTAAGTTCACATAATTTTACATCTAAAACACGTCTTTACAATACATTTGGGTGAATATAAAAGGTCGTAAAAAAATTTTGAAATACAGGTGATGAATCCGCTAAATATCGTCTTAAGTCATTTCTATTAAACTAATCATACTTTTTATATTTTTAACGTTAAGTTCACATTATTTTACATCTAAAACACGTGTTTACAATACATTTGGGTGAATACAAAAAATAGAAAAAAAATTGGGTAATAAATGGTGATAATTCCGCTAAATATCGTTTACAGTCATTTGTATTGAACTAATCATACTTTTTATATTTTTATCGTTATGTTCACATTATTTTACATCTAAAACACGTATTTACAATACATTTGGGTGAATACAAAAAATAGATAAAAAATTTGGGAAAAAATTTGGTAAAAAATGGTGATAATTCCGCTAAATATCGTTTAAAGTCATTTGTATTGAACTAATCATACTTTTTATATTTTTATCGTTAAGTTCACATAATTTTACATCTAAAACACGTCTTTACAATACATTTGGGTGAATATAAAAGGTCGTAAAAAAATTTTGAAATACAGGTGATGAATCCGCTAAATATCGTCTTAAGTCATTTCTATTAAACTAATCATACTTTTTATATTTTTAACGTTAAGTTCACATTATTTTACATCTAAAAAACGTGTTTACAATACATTTGGGTGAATACAAAAAATAGAAAAAAATTTTGGTAAAAAATGGTGATAATTCCGCTAAATATCGTTTAAAGTCATTTGTATTGAACTAATCATACTTTTTATATTTTTATCGTTAAGTTCACATTATTTTACATCTAAAACACGTATTTACAATACATTTGGGTGAATACAAAAAATAGAAAAAAAATTTGGGAAAAAATTTGGTAAAAAATGGTGATAATTCCGCTAAATATCGTTTAAAGTCATTTGTATTGAACTAATCATACTTTTTATATTTTTATCGTTAAGTTCACATAATTTTACATCTAAAACACGTCTTTACAATACATTTGGGTGAATATAAAAGGTCGTAAAAAAATTTTGAAATACAGGTGATGAATCCGCTAAATATCGTCTTAAGTCATTTCTATTAAACTAATCATACTTTTTATATTTTTAACGTTAAGTTCACATAATTTTACATCTAAAACACGTCTTTACAATACATTTGGGTGAATATAAAAGGTCGTAAAAAAATTTTGAAAAACAGGTGATGAATCCGCTAAATATCGTCTTAAGTCATTTCTATTAAACTAATCATACTTTTTATATTTTTAACGTTAAGTTCACATTATTTTACATCTAAAAAACGTGTTTACAATACATTTGGATGAATACAAAAAATAGAAAAAAAATTTGGTAAAAAATGGTGATAATTCCGCTAAATATCGTTTAAAGTCATTTGTATTGAACTAATCATACTTTTTATATTTTTATAGTTAAGTTCACATTATTTTACATCTAAAGCACGTATTTACAATACATTTGGGTGAATACAAAAAATAGAAAAAAAATTTGGGAAAAAATTTGGTAAAAAATGGTGATAATTCCGCTAAATATCGTTTAAAGTCATTTGTATTGAACTAATCATACTTTTTATATTTTTATCGTTAAGTTCACATAATTTTACATCTAAAACACGTCTTTACAATACATTTGGGTGAATATAAAAGGTCGTAAAAAAATTTTGAAATACAGGTGATGAATCCGCTAAATATCGTCTTAAGTCATTTCTATTAAACTAATCATACTTTTTATATTTTTAACGTTAAGTTCACATTATTTTACATCTAAAAAACGTGTTTACAATACATTTGGGTGAATACAAAAAATAGAAAAAAATTTTGGTAAAAAATGGTGATAATTCCGCTAAATATCGTTTAAAGTCATTTGTATTGAACTAATCATACTTTTTATATTTTTATCGTTAAGTTCACATTATTTTACATCTAAAACACGTATTTACAATACATTTGGGTGAATACAAAAAATAGAAAAAAAATTTGGGAAAAAATTTGGTAAAAAATTGTGATAATTCCGCTAAATATCGTTTAAAGTCATTTGTATTGAACTAATCATACTTTTTATATTTTTATCGTTAAGTTCACATAATTTTACATCTAAAACACGTCTTTACAATACATTTGGAAGAATATAAAAGGTCGTAAAAAAATTTTGAAATACAGGTGATGAATCCGCTAAATATCGTCTTAAGTCATTTCTATTAAACTAATCATACTTTTTATATTTTTAACGTTAAGTTCACATTATTTTACATCTAAAACACGTGTTTACAATACATTTGGGTGAATACAAAAAATAGAAAAAAAATTGGGTAAAAAATGGTGATAATTCCGCTAAATATCGTTTAAAGTCATTTGTATTGAACTAATCATACTTTTTATATTTTTAACGTTAAGTTCACATTATTTTACATCTAAAAAACGTGTTAACAATACATTTGGGTGAATACAAAAAATAGAAAAAAAATTTGGTAAAAAATGGTGATAATTCCGCTAAATATCGTTTAAAGTCATTTGTATTGAACTAATCATACTTTTTATATTTTTATAGTTAAGTTCACATTATTTTACATCTAAAACACGTATTTACAATACATTTGGGTGAATACAAAAAATAGAAAAAAAATTTGGGAAAAAATTTGGTAAAAAATGGTGATAATTCCGCTAAATATCGTTTAAAGTCATTTGTATTGAACTAATCATACTTTTTATATTTTTATCGTTAAGTTCACATAATTTTACATCTAAAACACGTCTTTACAATACATTTGGGTGAATATAAAAGGTCGTAAAAAAATTTTGAAATACAGGTGATGAATCCGCTAAATATCGTCTTAAGTCATTTCTATTAAACTAATCATACTTTTTATATTTTTAACGTTAAGTTCACATTATTTTACATCTAAAAAACGTGTTTACAATACATTTGGGTGAATACAAAAAATAGAAAAAAATTTTGGTAAAAAATGGTGATAATTCCGCTAAATATCGTTTAAAGTCATTTGTATTGAACTAATCATACTTTTTATATTTTTATCGTTAAGTTCACATTATTTTACATCTAAAACACGTATTTACAATACATTTGGGTGAATACAAAAAACAGAAAAAAAATTTGGGAAAAAATTTGGTAAAAAATGGTGATAATTCCGCTAAATATCGTTTAAAGTCATTTGTATTGAACTAATCATACTTTTTATATTTTTATCGTTAAGTTCACATAATTTTACATCTAAAACACGTCTTTACAATACATTTGGGTGAATATAAAAGGTCGTAAAAAAATTTTGAAATACAGGTGATGAATCCGCTAAATATCGTCTTAAGTCATTTCTATTAAACTAATCATACTTTTTATATTTTTAACGTTAAGTTCACATTATTTTACATCTAAAACACGTGTTTACAATACATTTGGGTGAATACAAAAAATAGAAAAAAAATTTGGGAAAATATTGGGTAATAAATGGTGATAATTCCGCTAAATATCGTTTACAGTCATTTGTATTGAACTAATCATACTTTTTATATTTTTATCGTTATGTTCACATAATTTTACATCTAAAACACGTCTTTACAATACATTTGGGTGAATATAAAAGGTCGTAAAAAAAATTTGAAATACAGGTGATGAATCCGCTAAATATCGTCTTAAGTCATTTCTATTAAACTAATCATACTTTTTATATTTTTAACGTTAAGTTCACATTATTTTACATCTAAAAAACGTTTTTACAATACATTTGGGTGAATACAAAAAATAGAAAAAAAATTTGGTAAAAAATGGTGATAATTCCGCTAAATATCGTTTAAAGTCATTTGTATTGAACTAATCATACTTTTTATATTTTTATCGTCAAGTTCACATTATTTTACATCTAAAACACGTATTTACAATACATTTGGGTGAATACAAAAAATAGAAAAAAAATTTGGGAAAAAATTTGGTAAAAAATGGTGATAATTCCGCTAAATATCGTTTAAAGTCATTTGTATTGAACTAATCATACTTTTTATATTTTTATCGTTAAGTTCACATAATTTTACATCTAAAACACGTCTTTACAATACATTTGGGTGAATATAAAAGGTCGTAAAAAAATTTTGAAATACAGGTGATGAATCCGCTAAATATCGTCTTAAGTCATTTCTATTAAACTAATCATACTTTTTATATTTTTAACGTTAAGTTCACATTATTTTACATCTAAAACACGTGTTTACAATACATTTGGGTGAATACAAAAAATAGAAAAAAAATTTGGGAAAAAATTGGGTAATAAATGGTGATAATTCCGCTAAATATCGTTTACAGTCATTTGTATTGAACTAATCATACTTTTTATATTTTTATCGTTATGTTCACATTATTTTACATCTAAAAAACGTGTTTACAATACATTTGGGTGAATACAAAAAATA
This sequence comes from Diuraphis noxia, assembly GCF_037042655.1. Classification (NCBI taxonomy): domain Eukaryota; kingdom Metazoa; phylum Arthropoda; class Insecta; order Hemiptera; family Aphididae; genus Diuraphis; species Diuraphis noxia. The sequence goes on from NW_028301720.1 coordinate 431,340, forward strand.
GAAAAAAAATTTGGTAAAAAATGGTGATAATTCCGCTAAATATCGTTTAAAGTCATTTGTATTGAACTAATCATACTTTTTATATTTTTATCGTCAAGTTCACATTATTTTACATCTAAAACACGTATTTACAATACATTTGGGTGAATACAAAAAATAGAAAAAAAATTTGGGAAAAAATTTGGTAAAAAATGGTGATAATTCCGCTAAATATCGTTTAAAGTCATTTGTATTGAACTAATCATACTTTTTATATTTTTATCGTTAAGTTCACATAATTTTACATCTAAAACACGTCTTTACAATACATTTGGGTGAATATAAAAGGTCGTAAAAAAATTTTGAAATACAGGTGATGAATCCGCTAAATATCGTCTTAAGTCATTTCTATTAAACTAATCATACTTTTTATATTTTTAACGTTAAGTTCACATTATTTTACATCTAAAACACGTGTTTACAATACATTTGGGTGAATACAAAAAATAGAAAAAAAATTTGGGAAAAAATTGGGTAATAAATGGTGATAATTCCGCTAAATATCGTTTACAGTCATTTGTATTGAACTAATCATACTTTTTATATTTTTATCGTTATGTTCACATTATTTTACATCTAAAAAACGTGTTTACAATACATTTGGGTGAATACAAAAAATAGAAAAAAAATTTGGTAAAAAATGGTGATAATTCCGCTAAATATCGTTTAAAGTCATTTGTATTGAACTAATCATACTTTTTATATTTTTATCGTCAAGTTCACATTATTTTACATCTAAAACACGTATTTACAATACATTTGGGTGAATACAAAAAATAGAAAAAAAATTTGGGAAAAAATTTGGTAAAAAATGGTGATAATTCCGCTAAATATCGTTTAAAGTCATTTGTATTGAACTAATCATACTTTTTATATTTTTATCGTTAAGTTCACATAATTTTACATCTAAAACACGTCTTTACAATACATTTGGGTGAATAAAAAAGGTCGTAAAAAAATTTTGAAATACAGGTGATGAATCCGCTAAATATCGTCTTAAGTCATTTCTATTAAACTAATCATACTTTTTATATTTTTAACGTTAAGTTCACATTATTTTACATCTAAAAAACGTGTTTACAATACATTTGGGTGAATACAAAAAATAGAAAAAAAATTTGGTAAAAAATGGTGATAATTCCGCTAAATATCGTTTAAAGTCATTTGTATTGAACTAATCATACTTTTTATATTTTTATCGTTAAGTTCACATAATTTTACATCTAAAACACGTCTTTACAATACATTTGGGTGAATATAAAAGGTCGTAAAAAAATTTTGAAATACAGGTGATGAATCCGCTAAATATCGTCTTAAGTCATTTCTATTAAACTAATCATACTTTTTATATTTTTAACGTTAAGTTCACATTATTTTACATCTAAAACACGTGTTTACAATACATTTGGGTGAATACAAAAAATAGAAAAAAAATTTGGGAAAAAATTGGGTAATAAATGGTGATAATTCCGCTAAATATCGTTTACAGTCATTTGTATTGAACTAATCATACTTTTTATATTTTTATCGTTATGTTCACATTATTTTACATCTAAAAAACGTGTTTACAATACATTTGGGTGAATACAAAAAATAGAAAAAAAATTTGGTAAAAAATGGTGATAATTCCGCTAAATATCGTTTAAAGTCATTTGTATTGAACTAATCATACTTTTTATATTTTTATCGTCAAGTTCACATTATTTTACATCTAAAACACGTATTTACAATACATTTGGGTGAATACAAAAAATAGAAAAAAAATTTGGGAAAAAATTTGGTAAAAAATGGTGATAATTCCGCTAAATATCGTTTAAAGTCATTTGTATTGAACTAATCATACTTTTTATATTTTTATCGTTAAGTTCACATAATTTTACATCTAAAACACGTCTTTACAATACATTTGGGTGAATATAAAAGGTCGTAAAAAAATTTTGAAATACAGGTGATGAATCCGCTAAATATCGTCTTAAGTCATTTCTATTAAACTAATCATACTTTTTATATTTTTAACGTTAAGTTCACATTATTTTACATCTAAAACACGTGTTTACAATACATTTGGGTGAATACAAAAAATAGAAAAAAAATTTGGGAAAATATTGGGTAATAAATGGTGATAATTCCGCTAAATATCGTTTACAGTCATTTGTATTGAACTAATCATACTTTTTATATTTTTATCGTTATGTTCACATAATTTTACATCTAAAACACGTCTTTACAATACATTTGGGTGAATATAAAAGGTCGTAAAAAAAATTTGAAATACAGGTGATGAATCCGCTAAATATCGTCTTAAGTCATTTCTATTAAACTAATCATACTTTTTATATTTTTAACGTTAAGTTCACATTATTTTACATCTAAAAAACGTGTTAACAATACATTTGGGTGAATACAAAAAATAGAAAAAAAATTTGGTAAAAAATGGTGATAATTCCGCTAAATATCGTTTAAAGTCATTTGTATTGAACTAATCATACTTTTTATATTTTTATAGTTAAGTTCACATTATTTTACATCTAAAACACGTATTTACAATACATTTGGGTGAATACAAAAAATAGAAAAAAAATTTGGGAAAAAATTTGGTAAAAAATGGTGATAATTCCGCTAAATATCGTTTAAAGTCATTTGTATTGAACTAATCATACTTTTTATATTTTTATCGTTAAGTTCACATAATTTTACATCTAAAACACGTCTTTACAATACATTTGGGTGAATATAAAAGGTCGTAAAAAAATTTTGAAATACAGGTGATGAATCCGCTAAATATCGTCTTAAGTCATTTCTATTAAACTAATCATACTTTTTATATTTTTAACGTTAAGTTCACATTATTTTACATCTAAAAAACGTGTTTACAATACATTTGGGTGAATACAATAAATAGAAAAAAATTTTGGTAAAAAATGGTGATAATTCCGCTAAATATCGTTTAAAGTCATTTGTATTGAACTAATCATACTTTTTATATTTTTATCGTTAAGTTCACATTATTTTACATCTAAAACACGTATTTACAATACATTTGGGTGAATACAAAAAATAGAAAAAAAATTTGGGAAAAAATTTGGTAAAAAATGGTGATAATTCCGCTAAATATCGTTTAAAGTCATTTGTATTGAACTAATCATACTTTTTATATTTTTATCGTTAAGTTCACATAATTTTACATCTAAAACACGTCTTTACAATACATTTGGGTGAATATAAAAGGTCGTAAAAAAATTTTGAAATACAGGTGATGAATCCGCTAAATATCGTCTTAATTCATTTCTATTAAACTAATCATACTTTTTATATTTTTAACGTTAAGTTCACATTATTTTACATCTAAAACACGTGTTTACAATACATTTGGGTGAATACAAAAAATAGAAAAAAAATTTGGGAAAATATTGGGTAATAAATGGTGATAATTCCGCTAAATATCGTTTACAGTCATTTGTATTGAACTAATCATACTTTTTATATTTTTATCGTTATGTTCACATAATTTTACATCTAAAACACGTCTTTACAATACATTTGGGTGAATATAAAAGGTCGTAAAAAAAATTTGAAATACAGGTGATGAATCCGCTAAATATCGTCTTAAGTCATTTCTATTAAACTAATCATACTTTTTATATTTTTAACGTTAAGTTCACATTATTTTACATCTAAAAAACGTGTTTACAATACATTTGGGTGAATACAAAAAAAAGAAAAAAAATTTGGTAAAAAATGGTGATAATTCCGCTAAATATCGTTTAAAGTCATTTGTATTGAACTAATCATACTTTTTATATTTTTATCGTTAAGTTCACATTATTTTACATCTAAAAAACGTGTTTACAATACATTTGGGTGAATACAAAAAATAGAAAAAAATTTTGGTAAAAAATGGTGATAATTCCGCTAAATATCGTCTTAAGTCATTTCTATTAAACTAATCATACTTTTTATATTTTTAACGTTAAGTTCACATTATTTTACATCTAAAACACGTGTTTACAATACATTTGGGTGAATACAAAAAATAGAAAAAAAATTGGGTAAAAAATGGTGATAATTCCGCTAAATATCGTTTAAAGTCATTTGTATTGAACTAATCATACTTTTTATATTTTTATCGTTAAGTTCACATAATTTTACATCTAAAACACGTCTTTACAATACATTTGGGTGAATATAAAAGGTCGTAAAAAAATTTTGAAATACAGGTGATGAATCCGCTAAATATCGTCTTAAGTCATTTCTATTAAACTAATCATACTTTTTATATTTTTAACGTTAAGTTCACATTATTTTACATCTAAAACACGTGTTTACAATACATTTGGGTGAATACAAAAAATAGAAAAAAAATTTGGGAAAAAATTGGGTAATAAATGGTGATAATTCCGCTAAATATCGTTTACAGTCATTTGTATTGAACTAATCATACTTTTTATATTTTTATCGTTATGTTCACATTATTTTACATCTAAAAAACGTGTTTACAATACATTTGGGTGAATACAAAAAATAGAAAAAAAATTTGGTAAAAAATGGTGATAATTCCGCTAAATATCGTTTAAAGTCATTTGTATTGAACTAATCATACTTTTTATATTTTTATCGTCAAGTTCACATTATTTTACATCTAAAACACGTATTTACAATACATTTGGGTGAATACAAAAAATAGAAAAAAAATTTGGGAAAAAATTTGGTAAAAAATGGTGATAATTCCGCTAAATATCGTTTAAAGTCATTTGTATTGAACTAATCATACTTTTTATATTTTTATCGTTAAGTTCACATAATTTTACATCTAAAACACGTCTTTACAATACATTTGGGTGAATATAAAAGGTCGTAAAAAAAATTTGAAATACAGGTGATGAATCCGCTAAATATCGTCTTAAGTCATTTCTATTAAACTAATCATACTTTTTATATTTTTAACGTTAAGTTCACATTATTTTACATCTAAAAAACGTGTTAACAATACATTTGGGTGAATACAAAAAATAGAAAAAAAATTTGGTAAAAAATGGTGATAATTCCGCTAAATATCGTTTAAAGTCATTTGTATTGAACTAATCATACTTTTTATATTTTTATAGTTAAGTTCACATTATTTTACATCTAAAACACGTATTTACAATACATTTGGGTGAATACAAAAAATAGAAAAAAAATTTGGGAAAAAATTTGGTAAAAAATGGTGATAATTCCGCTAAATATCGTTTAAAGTCATTTGTATTGAACTAATCATACTTTTTATATTTTTATCGTTAAGTTCACATAATTTTACATCTAAAACACGTCTTTACAATACATTTGGGTGAATATAAAAGGTCGTAAAAAAATTTTGAAATACAGGTGATGAATCCGCTAAATATCGTCTTAAGTCATTTCTATTAAACTAATCATACTTTTTATATTTTTAACGTTAAGTTCACATTATTTTACATCTAAAAAACGTGTTTACAATACATTTGGGTGAATACAAAAAATAGAAAAAAATTTTGATAAAAAATGGTGATAATTCCGCTAAATATCGTTTAAAGTCATTTGTATTGAACTAATCATACTTTTTATATTTTTATCGTTAAGTTCACATTATTTTACATCTAAAACACGTATTTACAATACATTTGGGTGAATACAAAAAATAGAAAAAAAATTTGGGAAAAAATTTGGTAAAAAATGGTGATAATTCCGCTAAATATCGTTTAAATTCATTTGTATTGAACTAATCATACTTTTTATATTTTTATCGTTAAGTTCACATAATTTTACATCTAAAACACGTCTTTACAATACATTTGGGTGAATATAAAAGGTCGTAAAAAAATTTTGAAATACAGGTGATGAATCCGCTAAATATCGTCTTAAGTCATTTCTATTAAACTAATCATACTTTTTATATTTTTAACGTTAAGTTCACATTATTTTACATCTAAAACACGTGTTTACAATACATTTGGGTGAATACAAAAAATAGAAAAAAAATTTGGGAAAATATTGGGTAATAAATGGTGATAATTCCGCTAAATATCGTTTACAGTCATTTGTATTGAACTAATCATACTTTTTATATTTTTATCGTTAAGTTCACATTATTTTACATCTAAAACACGTCTTTACAATACATTTGGGTGAATATAAAAGGTCGTAAAAAAAATTTGAAATACAGGTGATGAATCCGCTAAATATCGTCTTAAGTCATTTCTATTAAACTAATCATACTTTTTATATTTTTAACGTTAAGTTCACATTATTTTACATCTAAAAAACGTGTTTACAATACATTTGGGTGAATACAAAAAATAGAAAAAAAATTTGGTAAAAAATGGTGATAATTCCGCTAAATATCGTTTAAAGTCATTTGTATTGAACTAATCATACTTTTTATATTTTTATCGTTAAGTTCACATTATTTTACATCTAAAAAACGTGTTTACAATACATTTGGGTGAATACAAAAAATAGAAAAAAAATTTGGTAAAAAATGGTGATAATTCCGCTAAATATCGTTTAAAGTCATTTGTATTGAACTAATCATACTTTTTATATTTTTAACGTTAAGTTCACATTATTTTACATCTAAAACACGTGTTTACGATACATTTGGGTGAATACAAAAAATAGAAAAAAAATTTGGGAAAAAATTGGGTAATAAATGGTGATAATTCCGCTAAATATCGTTTACAGTCATTTGTATTGAACTAATCATACTTTTTATATTTTTATCGTTATGTTCACATTATTTTACATCTAAAACACGTATTTACAATACATTTGGGTGAATACAAAAAATAGATAAAAAATTTGGGAAAAAATTTGGTAAAAAATGGTGATAATTCCGCTAAATATCGTTTAAAGTCATTTGTATTGAACTAATCATACTTTTTATATTTTTATCGTTAAGTTCACATAATTTTACATCTAAAACACGTCTTTACAATACATTTGGGTGAATACAAAAAATAGAAAAAAAATTTGGTAAAAAATGGTGATAATTCCGCTAAATATCGTTTAAAGTCATTTGTATTGAACTAATCATACTTTTTATATTTTTATCGTTAAGTTCACATTATTTTACATCTAAAACACGTATTTACAATACATTTGGGTGAATACAAAAAATAGAAAAAAAATTTGGGAAAAAATTTGGTAAAAAATGGTGATAATTCCGCTAAATATCGTTTAAAGTCATTTGTATTGAACTAATCATACTTTTTATATTTTTATCGTTAAGTTCACATAATTTTACATCTAAAACACGTCTTTACAATACATTTGGGTGAATAAAAAAGGTCGTAATAAAATTTTGAAATACAGGTGATGAATCCGCTAAATATCGTCTTAAGTCATTTCTATTAAACTAATCATACTTTTTATATTTTTAACGTTAAGTTCACATTATTTTACATCTAAAAAACGTGTTTACAATACATTTGGGTGAATACAAAAAATAGAAAAAAAATTTGGTAAAAAATGGTGATAATTCCGCTAAATATCGTTTAAAGTAATTTGTATTGAACTAATCATACTTTTTATATTTTTATCGTTAAGTTCACATTATTTTACATCTAAAACACGTATTTACAATACATTTGGGTGAATATAAAAGGTCGTAAAAAAATTTTGAAATACAGGTGATGAATCCGCTAAATATCGTCTTAAGTCATTTCTATTAAACTAATCATACTTTTTATATTTTTAACGTTAAGTTCACATTATTTTACATCTAAAACACGTATTTACAATACATTTGGGTGAATACAAAAAATAGATAAAAAATTTGGGAAAAAATTTGGTAAAAAATGGTGATAATTCCGCTAAATATCGTTTAAAGTCATTTGTATTGAACTAATCATACTTTTTATATTTTTATCGTTAAGTTCACATAATTTTACATCTAAAACACGTCTTTACAATACATTTGGGTGAATACAAAAAATAGAAAAAAAATTTGGTAAAAAATGGTGATAATTCCGCTAAATATCGTTTAAAGTCATTTGTATTGAACTAATCATACTTTTTATATTTTTATCGTTAAGTTCACATTATTTTACATCTAAAACACGTATTTACAATACATTTGGGTGAATACAAAAAATAGAAAAAAAATTTGGGAAAAAATTTGGTAAAAAATGGTGATAATTCCGCTAAATATCGTTTAAAGTCATTTGTATTGAACTAATCATACTTTTTATATTTTTATCGTTAAGTTCACATAATTTTACATCTAAAACACGTCTTTACAATACATTTGGGTGAATAAAAAAGGTCGTAAAAAAATTTTGAAATACAGGTGATGAATCCGCTAAATATCGTCTTAAGTCATTTCTATTAAACTAATCATACTTTTTATATTTTTAACGTTAAGTTCACATTATTTTACATCTAAAAAACGTGTTTACAATACATTTGGGTGAATACAAAAAATAGAAAAAAAATTTGGTAAAAAATGGTGATAATTCCGCTAAATATCGTTTAAAGTAATTTGTATTGAACTAATCATACTTTTTATATTTTTAACGTTAAGTTCACATTATTTTACATCTAAAACACGTATTTACAATACATTTGGGTGAATACAAAAAATAGAAAAAAAATTTGGGAAAAAATTTGGTAAAAAATGGTGATAATTCCGCTAAATATCGTTTAAAGTCATTTGTATTGAACTAATCATACTTTTTATATTTTTATCGTTAAGTTCACATAACTTTACATCTAAAACACGTCTTTACAATACATTTGGGTGAATATAAAAGGTCGTAAAAAAATTTTGAAATACAGGTGATGAATCCGCTAAATATCGTCTTAAGTCATTTCTATTAAACTAATCATACTTTTTATATTTTTAACGTTAAGTTCACATTATTTTACATCTAAAACACGTGTTTACAATACATTTGGGTGAATACAAAAAATAGAAAAAAAATTGGGTAATAAATGGTGATAATTCCGCTAAATATCGTTTACAGTCATTTGTATTGAACTAATCATACTTTTTATATTTTTATCGTTATGTTCACATTATTTTACATCTAAAACACGTATTTACAATACATTTGGGTGAATACAAAAAATAGATAAAAAATTTGGGAAAAAATTTGGTAAAAAATGGTGATAATTCCGCTAAATATCGTTTAAAGTCATTTGTATTGAACTAATCATACTTTTTATATTTTTATCGTTAAGTTCACATAATTTTACATCTAAAACACGTCTTTACAATACATTTGGGTGAATATAAAAGGTCGTAAAAAAATTTTGAAATACAGGTGATGAATCCGCTAAATATCGTCTTAAGTCATTTCTATTAAACTAATCATACTTTTTATATTTTTAACGTTAAGTTCACATTATTTTACATCTAAAAAACGTGTTTACAATACATTTGGGTGAATACAAAAAATAGAAAAAAATTTTGGTAAAAAATGGTGATAATTCCGCTAAATATCGTTTAAAGTCATTTGTATTGAACTAATCATACTTTTTATATTTTTATCGTTAAGTTCACATTATTTTACATCTAAAACACGTATTTACAATACATTTGGGTGAATACAAAAAATAGAAAAAAAATTTGGTAAAAAATGGTGATAATTCCGCTAAATATCGTTTAAAGTCATTTGTATTGAACTAATCATACTTTTTATATTTTTATCGTTAAGTTCACATAATTTTACATCTAAAACACGTCTTTACAATACATTTGGGTGAATATAAAAGGTCGTAAAAAAATTTTGAAATACAGGTGATGAATCCGCTAAATATCGTCTTAAGTCATTTCTATTAAACTAATCATACTTTTTATATTTTTAACGTTAAGTTCACATTATTTTACATCTAAAACACGTGTTTACAATACATTTGGGTGAATACAAAAAATATAAAAAAAATTTGGTAAAAAATGGTGATAATTCCGCTAAATATCGTTTAAAGTCATTTGTATTGAACTAATCATACTTTTTATATTTTTATCGTTAAGTTCACATTATTTTACATCTAAAACACGTATTTACAATACATTTGGGTGAATACAAAAAATAGAAAAAAAATTTGGGAAAAAATTTGGTAAAAAATGGTGATAATTCCGCTAAATATCGATTAAAGTCATTTGTATTGAACTAATCATACTTTTTATATTTTTATGGTTAAGTTCACATAATTTTACATCTAAAACACGTCTTTACAATACATTTGGGTGAATAAAAAAGGTCGTAAAAAAATTTTGAAATACAGGTGATGAATCCGCTAAATATCGTCTTAAGTCATTTCTATTAAAGTAATCATACTTTTTATATTTTTAACGTTAAGTTCACATTATTTTACATCTAAAAAACGTGTTTACAATACATTTGGGTGAATACAAAAAATAGATAAAAAATTTGGTAAAAAATGGTGATAATTCCGCTAAATATCGTTTAAAGTCATTTGTATTGAACTAATCATACTTTTTATATTTTTATCGTTAAGTTCACATTATTTTACATCTAAAACACGTATTTACAATACATTTGGGTGAATATAAAATGTCGTAAAAAAATTTTGAAATACAGGTGATGAATCCGCTAAATATCGTCTTAAGTCATTTCTATTAAACTAATCATACTTTTTATATTTTTAACGTTAAGTTCACATTATTTTACATCTAAAAAACGTGTTTACAATACATTTGGGTGAATACAAAAAATAGAAAAAAAATTTGGTAAAAAATGGTGATAATTCCGCTAAATATCGTTTAAAGTCATTTATATTGAACTAATCATACTTTTTATATTTTTATCGTTATGTTCACATTATTTTACATCTAATACACGTATTTACAATACATTTGGGTGAATACAAAAAATAGATAAAAAATTTGGGAAAAAATTTGGTAAAAAATGGTGATAATTCGGCTAAATATCGTTTAAAGTCATTTGTATTGAACTAATCATACTTTTTATATTTTTATCGTTAAGTTCACATTATTTTACATCTAAAACACGTATTTACAATACATTTGGGTGAATATAAAATGTCGTAAAAAAATTTTGAAATACAGGTGATGAATCCGCTAAATATCGTCTTAAGTCATTTCTATTAAACTAATCATACTTTTTATATTTTTAACGTTAAGTTCACATTATTTTACATCTAAAAAACGTGTTTACAATACATTTGGGTGAATACAAAAAATAGAAAAAAAATTTGGTAAAAAATGGTGATAATTCCGCTAAATATCGTTTAAAGTCATTTATATTGAACTAATCATACTTTTTATATTTTTATCGTTAAGTTCACATAACTTTACATCTAAAACACGTCTTTACAATACATTTGGGTGAATATAAAAGGTCGTAAAAAAATTTTGAAATACAGGTGATGAATCCGCTAAATATCGTCTTAAGTCATTTCTATTAAACTAATCATACTTTTTATATTTTTAACGTTAAGTTCACATTATTTTACATCTAAAACACGTGTTTACAATACATTTGGGTGAATACAAAAAATAGAAAAAAAATTGGGTAATAAATGGTGATAATTCCGCTAAATATCGTTTACAGTCATTTGTATTGAACTAATCATACTTTTTATATTTTTATCGTTATGTTCACATTATTTTACATCTAAAACACGTATTTACAATACATTTGGGTGAATACAAAAAATAGATAAAAAATTTGGGAAAAAATTTGGTAAAAAATGGTGATAATTCCGCTAAATATCGTTTAAAGTCATTTGTATTGAACTAATCATACTTTTTATATTTTTAACGTTAAGTTCACATTATTTTACATCTAAAACACGTGTTTACGATACATTTGGGTGAATACAAAAAATAGAAAAAAAATTTGGGAAAAAATTGGGTAATAAATGGTGATAATTCCGCTAAATATCGTTTACAGTCATTTGTATTGAACTAATCATACTTTTTATATTTTTATCGTTAAGTTCACATAATTTTACATCTAAAACACGTCTTTACAATACATTTGGGTGAATATAAAAGGTCGTAAAAAAATTTTGAAATACAGGTGATGAATCCGCTAAATATCGTCTTAAGTCATTTCTATTAAACTAATCATACTTTTTATATTTTTAACGTTAAGTTCACATTATTTTACATCTAAAACACGTGTTTACAATACATTTGGGTGAATACAAAAAATATAAAAAAAATTTGGTAAAAAATGGTGATAATTCCGCTAAATATCGTTTAAAGTCATTTGTATTGAACTAATCATACTTTTTATATTTTTATCGTTAAGTTCACATTATTTTACATCTAAAACACGTATTTACAATACATTTGGGTGAATACAAAAAATAGAAAAAAAATTTGGGAAAAAATTTGGTAAAAAATGGTGATAATTCCGCTAAATATCGATTAAAGTCATTTGTATTGAACTAATCATACTTTTTATATTTTTATGGTTAAGTTCACATAATTTTACATCTAAAACACGTCTTTACAATACATTTGGGTGAATAAAAAAGGTCGTAAAAAAATTTTGAAATACAGGTGATGAATCCGCTAAATATCGTCTTAAGTCATTTCTATTAAAGTAATCATACTTTTTATATTTTTAACGTTAAGTTCACATTATTTTACATCTAAAAAACGTGTTTACAATACATTTGGGTGAATACAAAAAATAGATAAAAAATTTGGTAAAAAATGGTGATAATTCCGCTAAATATCGTTTAAAGTCATTTGTATTGAACTAATCATACTTTTTATATTTTTATCGTTAAGTTCACATTATTTTACATCTAAAACACGTATTTACAATACATTTGGGTGAATATAAAATGTCGTAAAAAAATTTTGAAATACAGGTGATGAATCCGCTAAATATCGTCTTAAGTCATTTCTATTAAACTAATCATACTTTTTATATTTTTAACGTTAAGTTCACATTATTTTACATCTAAAAAACGTGTTTACAATACATTTGGGTGAATACAAAAAATAGAAAAAAAATTTGGTAAAAAATGGTGATAATTCCGCTAAATATCGTTTAAAGTCATTTATATTGAACTAATCATACTTTTTATATTTTTATCGTTATGTTCACATTATTTTACATCTAATACACGTATTTACAATACATTTGGGTGAATACAAAAAATAGATAAAAAATTTGGGAAAAAATTTGGTAAAAAATGGTGATAATTCGGCTAAATATCGTTTAAAGTCATTTGTATTGAACTAATCATACTTTTTATATTTTTATCGTTAAGTTCACATTATTTTACATCTAAAACACGTATTTACAATACATTTGGGTGAATATAAAATGTCGTAAAAAAATTTTGAAATACAGGTGATGAATCCGCTAAATATCGTCTTAAGTCATTTCTATTAAACTAATCATACTTTTTATATTTTTAACGTTAAGTTCACATTATTTTACATCTAAAAAACGTGTTTACAATACATTTGGGTGAATACAAAAAATAGAAAAAAAATTTGGTAAAAAATGGTGATAATTCCGCTAAATATCGTTTAAAGTCATTTATATTGAACTAATCATACTTTTTATATTTTTATCGTTAAGTTCACATAACTTTACATCTAAAACACGTCTTTACAATACATTTGGGTGAATATAAAAGGTAGTAAAAAAATTTTGAAATACAGGTGATGAATCCGCTAAATATCGTCTTAAGTCATTTCTATTAAACTAATCATACTTTTTATATTTTTAACGTTAAGTTCACATTATTTTACATCTAAAACACGTGTTTACAATACATTTGGGTGAATACAAAAAATAGAAAAAAAATTGGGTAATAAATGGTGATAATTCCGCTAAATATCGTTTACAGTCATTTGTATTGAACTAATCATACTTTTTATATTTTTATCGTTATGTTCACATTATTTTACATCTAAAACACGTATTTACAATACATTTGGGTGAATACAAAAAATAGATAAAAAATTTGGGAAAAAATTTGGTAAAAAATGGTGATAATTCCGCTAAATATCGTTTAAAGTCATTTGTATTGAACTAATCATACTTTTTATATTTTTAACGTTAAGTTCACATTATTTTACATCTAAAACACGTGTTTACGATACATTTGGGTGAATACAAAAAATAGAAAAAAAATTTGGGAAAAAATTGGGTAATAAATGGTGATAATTCCGCTAAATATCGTTTACAGTCATTTGTATTGAACTAATCATACTTTTTATATTTTTATCGTTATGTTCACATTATTTTACATCTAAAACACGTATTTACAATACATTTGGGTGAATACAAAAAATAGATAAAAAATTTGGGAAAAAATTTGGTAAAAAATGGTGATAATTCCGCTAAATATCGTTTAAAGTCATTTGTATTGAACTAATCATACTTTTTATATTTTTATCGTTAAGTTCACATAATTTTACATCTAAAACACGTCTTTACAATACATTTGGGTGAATATAAAAGGTCGTAAAAAAATTTTGAAATACAGGTGATGAATCCGCTAAATATCGTCTTAAAACATTTCTATTAAACTAATCATACTTTTTATATTTTTAACGTTAAGTTCACATTATTTTACATCTAAAAAACGTGTTTACAATACATTTGGGTGAATACAAAAAATAGAAAAAAAATTTGGTAAAAAATGGTGATAATTCCGCTAAATATCGTTTAAATTCATTTATATTGAACTAATCATACTTTTTATATTTTTATCGTTAAGTTCACATAACTTTACATCTAAAACACGTCTTTACAATACATTTGGGTGAATATAAAAGGTCGTAAAAAAATTTTGAAATACAGGTGATGAATCCGCTAAATATCGTCTTAAGTCATTTCTATTAAACTAATCATACTTTTTATATTTTTAACGTTAAGTTCACATTATTTTACATCTAAAACACGTGTTTACAATACATTTGGGTGAATACAAAAAATAGAAAAAAAATTGGGTATTAAATGGTGATAATTCCGCTAAATATCGTTTACAGTCATTTGTATTGAACTAATCATACTTTTTATATTTTTATCGTTATGTTCACATTATTTTACATCTAAAACACGTATTTACAATACATTTGGGTGAATACAAAAAATAGATAAAAAATTTGGGAAAAAATTTGGTAAAAAATGGTGATAATTCCGCTAAATATCGTTTAAAGTCATTTGTATTGAACTAATCATACTTTTTATATTTTTAACGTTAAGTTCACATTATTTTACATCTAAAACACGTGTTTACGATACATTTGGGTGAATACAAAAAATAGAAAAAAAATTTGGGAAAAAATTGGGTAATAAATGGTGATAATTCCGCTAAATATCGTTTACAGTCATTTGTATTGAACTAATCATACTTTTTATATTTTTATCGTTATGTTCACATTATTTTACATCTAAAACACGTATTTACAATACATTTGGGTGAATACAAAAAATAGAAAAAAAATTTGGGAAAAAATTTGGTAAAAAATGGTGATAATTCCGCTAAATATCGTTTAAAGTCATTTGTATTGAACTAATCATACTTTTTATATTTTTATCGTTAAGTTCAGATAATTTTACATCTAAAACACGTCTTTACAATACATTTGGGTGAATAAAAAAGGTCGTAAAAAAATTTTGAAATACAGGTGATGAATCCGCTAAATATCGTCTTAAGTCATTTCTATTAAACTAATCATACTTTTTATATTTTTAACGTTAAGTTCACATTATTTTACATCTAAAAAACGTGTTTACAATACATTTGGGTGAATACAAAAAATAGAAAAAAAATTTGGTAAAAAATGGTGATAATTCCGCTAAATATCGTTTAAAGTCATTTGTATTGAACTAATCATACTTTTTATATTTTTATCGTTAAGTTCACATAACTTTACATCTAAAACACGTCTTTACAATACATTTGGGTGAATATAAAAGGTCGTAAAAAAATTTTGAAATACAGGTGATGAATCCGCTAAATATCGTCTTAAGTCATTTCTATTAAACTAATCATACTTTTTATATTTTTAACGTTAAGTTCACATTATTTTACATCTAAAACACGTGTTTACAATACATTTGGTTGAATACAAAAAATAGAAAAAAAATTGGGTAATAAATGGTGATAATTCCGCTAAATATCGTTTACAGTCATTTGTATTGAACTAATCATACTTTTTATATTTTTATCGTTATGTTCACATTATTTTACATCTAAAACACGTATTTACAATACATTTGGGTGAATACAAAAAATAGATAAAAAATTTGGGAAAAAATTTGGTAAAAAATGGTGATAATTCCGCTAAATATCGTTTAAAGTCATTTGTATTGAACTAATCATACTTTTTATATTTTTATCGTTAAGTTCACATTATTTTACATCTAAAACACGTATTTACAATACATTTGGGTGAATATAAAATGTCGTAAAAAAATTTTGAAATACAGGTGATGAATCCGCTAAATATCGTCTTAAGTCATTTCTATTAAACTAATCATACTTTTTATATTTTTAACGTTAAGTTCACATTATTTTACATCTAAAAAACGTGTTTACAATACATTTGGGTGAATACAAAAAATAGAAAAAAAATTTGGTAAAAAATGGTGATAATTCCGCTAAATATCGTTTAAAGTCATTAATATTGAACTAATCATACTTTTTATATTTTTATCGTTAAGTTCACATAACTTTACATCTAAAACACGTCTTTACAATACATTTGGGTGAATATAAAAGGTCGTAAAAAAATTTTGAAATACAGGTGATGAATCCGCTAAATATCGTCTTAAGTCATTTCTATTAAACTAATCATACTTTTTATATTTTTAACGTTAAGTTCACATTATTTTACATCTAAAACACGTGTTTACAATACATTTGGGTGAATACAAAAAATAGAAAAAAAATTGGGTAATAAATGGTGATAATTCCGCTAAATATCGTTTACAGTCATTTGTATTGAACTAATCATACTTTTTATATTTTTATCGTTATGTTCACATTATTTTACATCTAAAACACGTATTTACAATACCTTTGGGAGAATACAAAAAATAGATAAAAAATTTGGGAAAAAATTTGGTAAAAAATGGTGATAATTCCGCTAAATATCGTTTAAAGTCATTTGTATTGAACTAATCATACTTTTTATATTTTTATCGTTAAGTTCACATTATTTTACATCTAAAACACGTATTTACAATACATTTGGGTGAATATAAAATGTCGTAAAAAAATTTTGAAATACAGGTGATGAATCCGCTAAATATCGTCTTAAGTCATTTCTATTAAACTAATCATACTTTTTATATTTTTAACGTTAAGTTCACATTATTTTACATCTAAAAAACGTGTTTACAATACATTTGGGTGAATACAAAAAATAGAAAAAAAATTTGGTAAAAAATGGTGATAATTCCGCTAAATATCGTTTAAAGTCATTTATATTGAACTAATCATACTTTTTATATTTTTATCGTTAAGTTCACATAACTTTACATCTAAAACACGTCTTTACAATACATTTGGGTGAATATAAAAGGTCGTAAAAAAATTTTGAAATACAGGTGATGAATCCGCTAAATATCGTCTTAAGTCATTTCTATTAAACTAATCATACTTTTTATATTTTTAACGTTAAGTTCACATTATTTTACATCTAAAACACGTGTTTACAATACATTTGGGTGAATACAAAAAATAGAAAAAAAATTGGGTAATAAATGGTGATAATTCCGCTAAATATCGTTTACAGTCATTTGTATTGAACTAATCATACTTTTTATATTTTTATCGTTATGTTCACATTATTTTACATCTAAAACACGTATTTACAATACATTTGGGTGAATACAAAAAATAGATAAAAAATTTGGGAAAAAATTTGGTAAAAAATGGTGATAATTCCGCTAAATATCGTTTAAAGTCATTTGTATTGAACTAATCATACTTTTTATATTTTTAACGTTAAGTTCACATTATTTTACATCTAAAACACGTGTTTACGATACATTTGGGTGAATACAAAAAATAGAAAAAAAATTTGGGAAAAAATTGGGTAATAAATGGTGATAATTCCGCTAAATATCGTTTACAGTCATTTGTATTGAACTAATCATACTTTTTATATTTTTATCGTTATGTTCACATTATTTTACATCTAAAACACGTATTTACAATACATTTGGGTGAAAACAAAAAATAGATAAAAAATTTGGTAAAAAATTGTGATAATTCCGCTAAATATCGTTTAAAGTCATTTGTATTGAACTAATCATACTTTTTATATTTTTATCGTTAAGTTCACATAATTTTACATCTAAAACACGTCTTTACAATACATTTGGGTGAATATAAAAGGTCGTAAAAAAATTTTGAAATACAGGTGATGAATCCGCTAAATAACGTCTTAAAACATTTCTATTAAACTAATCATACTTTTTATATTTTTAACGTTAAGTTCACATTATTTTACATCTAAAAAACGTGTTTACAATACATTTGGGTGAATACAAAAAATAGAAAAAAAATTTGGTAAAAAATGGTGATAATTCCGCTAAATATCGTTTAAAGTCATTTGTATTGAACTAATCATACTTTTTATATTTTTATCGTTAAGTTCACATTATTTTACATCTAAAACACGTATTTACAATACATTTGGGTGAATACAAAAAATAGAAAAAAAATTTGGGAAAAAATTTGGTAAAAAATGGTGATAATTCCGCTAAATATCGTTTAAAGTCATTTGTATTGAACTAATCATACTTTTTATATTTTTATCGTTCAGTTCACATAATTTTACATCTAAAACACGTCTTTACAATACATTTGGGTGAATAAAAAAGGTCGTAAAAAAATTTTGAAATACAGGTGATGAATCCGCTAAATATCGTCTTAAGTCATTTCTATTAAACTAATCATACTTTTTATATTTTTAACGTTAAGTTCACATTATTTTACATCTAAAAAACGTGTTTACAATATATTTGGGTGAATACAAAAAATAGAAAAAAAATTTGGTAAAAAATGGTGATAATTCCGCTAAATATCGTTTAAAGTCATTTGTATTGAACTAATCATACTTTTTATATTTTTATCGTTAAGTTCACATTATTTTACATCTAAAACACGTATTTACAATACATTTGGGTGAATACAAAAAATAGAAAAAAAATTTGGTAAAAAATGGTGATAATTCCGCTAAATATCGTTTAAAGTCATTTGTATTGAACTAATCATACTTTTTATATTTTTATCGTTAAGTTCACATAACTTTACATCTAAAACACGTCTTTACAATACATTTGGGTGAATATAAAAGGTCGTAAAAAAATTTTGAAATACAGGTGATGAATCCGCTAAATATCGTCTTAAGTCATTTCTATTAAACTAATCATACTTTTTATATTTTTAACGTTAAGTTCAAATTATTTTACATCTAAAACACGTGTTTACAATACATTTGGGTGAATACAAAAAATAGAAAAAAAATTGGGTAATAAATGGTGATAATTCCGCTAAATATCGTTTACAGTCATTTGTATTGAACTAATCATACTTTTTATATTTTTATCGTTATGTTCACATTATTTTACATCTAAAACACGTATTTACAA
This sequence comes from Diuraphis noxia, assembly GCF_037042655.1. NCBI lineage: Eukaryota > Metazoa > Arthropoda > Insecta > Hemiptera > Aphididae > Diuraphis > Diuraphis noxia. The sequence continues at coordinate 450,971 of NW_028301720.1, forward strand.
TACATTTGGGTGAATACAAAAAATAGATAAAAAATTTGGGAAAAAATTTGGTAAAAAATGGTGATAATTCCGCTAAATATCGTTTAAAGTCATTTGTATTGAACTAATCATACTTTTTATATTTTTATCGTTAAGTTCACATAATTTTACATCTAAAACACGTCTTTACAATACATTTGGGTGAATATAAAAGGTCGTAAAAAAATTTTGAAATACAGGTGATGAATCCGCTAAATATCGTCTTAAGTCATTTCTATTAAACTAATCATACTTTTTATATTTTTAACGTTAAGTTCACATTATTTTACATCTAAAAAACGTGTTTACAATACATTTGGGTGAATACAAAAAATAGAAAAAAAATTTGGTAAAAAATGGTGATAATTCCGCTAAATATCGTTTAAAGTCATTTGTATTGAACTAATCATACTTTTTATATTTTTATCGTTAAGTTCACATTATTTTACATCTAAAACACGTATTTACAATACATTTGGGTGAATACAAAAAATAGAAAAAAAATTTGGGAAAAAATTTGGTAAAAAATGGTGATAATTCCGCTAAATATCGTTTAAAGTCATTTGTATTGAACTAATCATACTTTTTATATTTTTATCGTTAAGTTCACATTATTTTACATCTAAAACACGTGTTTACAATACATTTGGGTGAATACAAAAAATAGAAAAAAAATTGGGTAATAAATGGTGATAATTCCGCTAAATATCGTTTACAGTCATTTGTATTGAACTAATCATACTTTTTATATTTTTATCGTTATGTTCACATTATTTTACATCTAAAACACGTATTTACAATACATTTGGGTGAATACAAAAAATAGATAAAAAATTTGGGAAAAAATTTGGTAAAAAATGGTGATAATTCCGCTAAATATCGTTTAAAGTCATTTGTATTGAACTAATCATACTTTTTATATTTTTAACGTTAAGTTCACATTATTTTACATCTAAAACACGTGTTTACGATACATTAATTGGGTGAATACAAAAAATAGAAAAAAAATTTGGGAAAAAATTGGGTAATAAATGGTGATAATTCCGCTAAATATCGTTTACAGTCATTTGTATTGAACTAATCATACTTTTTATATTTTTATCGTTATGTTCACATTATTTTACATCTAAAACACGTATTTACAATACATTTGGGTGAATACAAAAAATAGAAAAAAAATTTGGGAAAAAATTTGGTAAAAAATGGTGATAATTCCGCTAAATATCGTTTAAAGTCATTTGTATTGAACTAATCATACTTTTTATATTTTTATCGTTAAGTTCACATAATTTTACATCTAAAACACGTCTTTACAATACATTTGGGTGAATATAAAAGGTCGTAAAAAAATTTTGAAATACAGGTGATGAATCCGCTAAATATCGTCTTAAAACATTTCTATTAAACTAATCATACTTTTTATATTTTTAACGTTAAGTTCACATTATTTTACATCTAAAAAACGTGTTTACAATACATTTGGGTGAATACAAAAAATAGAAAAAAAATTGGGTAATAAATGGTGATAATTCCGCTAAATATCGTTTACAGTCATTTGTATTGAACTAATCATACTTTTTATATTTTTATCGTTATGTTCACATTATTTTACATCTAAAACACGTATTTACAATACATTTGGGTGAATACAAAAAATAGATAAAAAATTTGGGAAAAAATTTGGTAAAAAATGGTGATAATTCCGCTAAATATCGTTTAATGTCATTTGTATTGAACTAATCATACTTTTTATATTTTTATCGTTAAGTTCACATAATTTTACATCTAAAACACGTCTTTACAATACATTTGGGTGAATATAAAAGGTCGTAAAAAAATTTTGAAATACAGGTGATGAATCCGCTAAATATCGTCTTAAGTCATTTCTATTAAACTAATCATACTTTTTATATTTTTAACGTTAAGTTCACATTATTTTACATCTAAAAAACGTGTTTACAATACATTTGGTGAATACAAAAAATAGAAAAAAAATTTGGTAAAAAATGGTGATAATTCCGCTAAATATCGTTTAAAGTCATTTGTATTGAACTAATCATACTTTTTATATTTTTATCGTTAAGTTCACATTATTTTACATCTAAAACACGTATTTACAATACATTTGGGTGAATACAAAAAATAGAAAAAAAATTTGGGAAAAAATTTGGTAAAAAATGGTGATAATTCCGCTAAATATCGTTTAAAGTCATTTGTATTGAACTAATCATACTTTTTATATTTTTATCGTTAAGTTCACATAATTTTACATCTAAAACACGTCTTTACAATACATTTGGGTGAATAAAAAAGGTCGTAAAAAAATTTTGAAATACAGGTGATGAATCCGCTAAATATCGTCTTAAGTCATTTCTATTAAACTAATCATACTTTTTATATTTTTAACGTTAAGTTCACATTATTTTACATCTAAAAAACGTGTTTACAATACATTTGGGTGAATACAAAAAATAGAAAAAAAATTTGGTAAAAAATGGTGATAATTCCGCTAAATATCGTTTAAAGTCATTTGTATTGAACTAATCATACTTTTTATATTTTTATCGTTAAGTTCACATAACTTTACATCTAAAACACGTCTTTACAATACATTTGGGTGAATATAAAAGGTCGTAAAAAAATTTTGAAATACAGGTGATGAATCCGCTAAATATCGTCTTAAGTCATTTCTATTAAACTAATCATACTTTTTATATTTTTAACGTTAAGTTCACATTATTTTACATCTAAAACACGTGTTTACAATACATTTGGGTGAATACAAAAAATAGAAAAAAAATTGGGTAATAAATGGTGATAATTCCGCTAAATATCGTTTACAGTCATTTGTATTGAACTAATCATACTTTTTATATTTTTATCGTTATGTTCACATTATTTTACATCTAAAACACGTATTTACAATACATTTGGGTGAATACAAAAAATAGATAAAAAATTTGGGAAAAAATTTGGTAAAAAATGGTGATAATTCCGCTAAATATCGTTTAAAGTCATTTGTATTGAACTAATCATACTTTTTATATTTTTATCGTTAAGTTCACATAATTTTACATCTAAAACACGTCTTTACAATACATTTGGGTGAATATAAAAGGTCGTAAAAAAATTTTGAAATACAGGTGATGAATCCGCTAAATATCGTCTTAAGTCATTTCTATTAAACTAATCATACTTTTTATATTTTTAACGTTAAGTTCACATTATTTTACATCTAAAAAACGTGTTTACAATACATTTGGGTGAATACAAAAAATAGAAAAAAAATTTGGTAAAAAATGGTGATAATTCCGCTAAATATCGTTTAAAGTCATTTGTATTGAACTAATCATACTTTTTATATTTTTATCGTTAAGTTCACATTATTTTACATCTAAAACACGTATTTACAATACATTTGGGTGAATACAAAAAATAGAAAAAAAATTTGGGAAAAAATTTGGTAAAAAATGGTGATAATTCCGCTAAATATCGTTTAAAGTCATTTGTATTGAACTAATCATACTTTTTATATTTTTATCGTTAAGTTCACATAATTTTACATCTAAAACACATCTTTACAATACATTTGGGTGAATAAAAAAGGTCGTAAAAAAATTTTGAAATACAGGTGATGAATCCGCTAAATATCGTCTTAAGTCATTTCTATTAAACTAATCATACTTTTTATATTTTTAACGTTAAGTTCACATTATTTTACATCTAATAAACGTGTTTACAATACATTTGGGTGAATACAAAAAATAGAAAAAAAATTTGGTAAAAAATGGTGATAATTCCGCTAAATATCGTTTAAAGTCATTTGTATTGAACTAATCATACTTTTTATATTTTTATCGTTAAGTTCACATTATTTTACATCTAAAACACGAATTTACAATACATTTGGGTGAATATAAAAGTTCGTAAAAAAATTTTGAAATACAGGTGATGAATCCGCTAAATATCGTCTTAAGTCATTTCTATTAAACTAATCATACTTTTTATATTTTTAACGTTAAGTTCACATTATTTTACATCTAAAACACGTATTTACAATACATTTGGGTGAATAAAAAAACTAGAAAAAAAATTTGGGAAAAAATTGGGAAAAAAATGGTGATAATTCCGCTAAATATCGTTTAATGTCATTTGTATTGAACTAATCATACTTTTTATATTTTTATCGTTAAGTTCACATAATTTTACATCTAAAACATGTCTTTACAATACATTTGGGTGAATACAAAAAATAGAAAAAAAATTTGGTAAAAAATGGTGATAATTCCGCTAAATATCGTTTAAAGTCATTTGTATTGAACTAATCATACTTTTTATATTTTTAACGTTAAGTTCACATTATTTTACATCTAAAACACGTGTTTACGATACATTAATTGGGTGAATACAAAAAATAGAAAAAAAATTTGGGAAAAAATTGGGTAATAAATGGTGATAATTCCGCTAAATATCGTTTACAGTCATTTGTATTGAACTAATCATACTTTTTATATTTTTATCGTTATGTTCACATTATTTTACATCTAAAACACGTATTTACAATACATTTGGGTGAATACAAAAAATAGAAAAAAAATTTGGGAAAAAATTTGGTAAAAAATGGTGATAATTCCGCTAAATATCGTTTAAAGTCATTTGTATTGAACTAATCATACTTTTTATATTTTTATCGTTAAGTTCACATAATTTTACATCTAAAACACGTCTTTACAATACATTTGGGTGAATATAAAAGGTCGTAAAAAAATTTTGAAATACAGGTGATGAATCCGCTAAATATCGTCTTAAAACATTTCTATTAAACTAATCATACTTTTTATATTTTTAACGTTAAGTTCACATTATTTTACATCTAAAAAACGTGTTTACAATACATTTGGGTGAATACAAAAAATAGAAAAAAAATTGGGTAATAAATGGTGATAATTCCGCTAAATATCGTTTACAGTCATTTGTATTGAACTAATCATACTTTTTATATTTTTATCGTTATGTTCACATTATTTTACATCTAAAACACGTATTTACAATACATTTGGGTGAATACAAAAAATAGATAAAAAATTTGGGAAAAAATTTGGTAAAAAATGGTGATAATTCCGCTAAATATCGTTTAATGTCATTTGTATTGAACTAATCATACTTTTTATATTTTTATCGTTAAGTTCACATAATTTTACATCTAAAACACGTCTTTACAATACATTTGGGTGAATATAAAAGGTCGTAAAAAAATTTTGAAATACAGGTGATGAATCCGCTAAATATCGTCTTAAGTCATTTCTATTAAACTAATCATACTTTTTATATTTTTAACGTTAAGTTCACATTATTTTACATCTAAAAAACGTGTTTACAATACATTTGGTGAATACAAAAAATAGAAAAAAAATTTGGTAAAAAATGGTGATAATTCCGCTAAATATCGTTTAAAGTCATTTGTATTGAACTAATCATACTTTTTATATTTTTATCGTTAAGTTCACATTATTTTACATCTAAAACACGTATTTACAATACATTTGGGTGAATACAAAAAATAGAAAAAAAATTTGGGAAAAAATTTGGTAAAAAATGGTGATAATTCCGCTAAATATCGTTTAAAGTCATTTGTATTGAACTAATCATACTTTTTATATTTTTATCGTTAAGTTCACATAATTTTACATCTAAAACACGTCTTTACAATACATTTGGGTGAATAAAAAAGGTCGTAAAAAAATTTTGAAATACAGGTGATGAATCCGCTAAATATCGTCTTAAGTCATTTCTATTAAACTAATCATACTTTTTATATTTTTAACGTTAAGTTCACATTATTTTACATCTAAAAAACGTGTTTACAATACATTTGGGTGAATACAAAAAATAGAAAAAAAATTTGGTAAAAAATGGTGATAATTCCGCTAAATATCGTTTAAAGTCATTTGTATTGAACTAATCATACTTTTTATATTTTTATCGTTAAGTTCACATAACTTTACATCTAAAACACGTCTTTACAATACATTTGGGTGAATATAAAAGGTCGTAAAAAAATTTTGAAATACAGGTGATGAATCCGCTAAATATCGTCTTAAGTCATTTCTATTAAACTAATCATACTTTTTATATTTTTAACGTTAAGTTCACATTATTTTACATCTAAAACACGTGTTTACAATACATTTGGGTGAATACAAAAAATAGAAAAAAAATTGGGTAATAAATGGTGATAATTCCGCTAAATATCGTTTACAGTCATTTGTATTGAACTAATCATACTTTTTATATTTTTATCGTTATGTTCACATTATTTTACATCTAAAACACGTATTTACAATACATTTGGGTGAATACAAAAAATAGATAAAAAATTTGGGAAAAAATTTGGTAAAAAATGGTGATAATTCCGCTAAATATCGTTTAAAGTCATTTGTATTGAACTAATCATACTTTTTATATTTTTATCGTTAAGTTCACATAATTTTACATCTAAAACACGTCTTTACAATACATTTGGGTGAATATAAAAGGTCGTAAAAAAATTTTGAAATACAGGTGATGAATCCGCTAAATATCGTCTTAAGTCATTTCTATTAAACTAATCATACTTTTTATATTTTTAACGTTAAGTTCACATTATTTTACATCTAAAAAACGTGTTTACAATACATTTGGGTGAATACAAAAAATAGAAAAAAAATTTGGTAAAAAATGGTGATAATTCCGCTAAATATCGTTTAAAGTCATTTGTATTGAACTAATCATACTTTTTATATTTTTATCGTTAAGTTCACATTATTTTACATCTAAAACACGTATTTACAATACATTTGGGTGAATACAAAAAATAGAAAAAAAATTTGGGAAAAAATTTGGTAAAAAATGGTGATAATTCCGCTAAATATCGTTTAAAGTCATTTGTATTGAACTAATCATACTTTTTATATTTTTATCGTTAAGTTCACATAATTTTACATCTAAAACACATCTTTACAATACATTTGGGTGAATAAAAAAGGTCGTAAAAAAATTTTGAAATACAGGTGATGAATCCGCTAAATATCGTCTTAAGTCATTTCTATTAAACTAATCATACTTTTTATATTTTTAACGTTAAGTTCACATTATTTTACATCTAATAAACGTGTTTACAATACATTTGGGTGAATACAAAAAATAGAAAAAAAATTTGGTAAAAAATGGTGATAATTCCGCTAAATATCGTTTAAAGTCATTTGTATTGAACTAATCATACTTTTTATATTTTTATCGTTAAGTTCACATTATTTTACATCTAAAACACGAATTTACAATACATTTGGGTGAATATAAAAGTTCGTAAAAAAATTTTGAAATACAGGTGATGAATCCGCTAAATATCGTCTTAAGTCATTTCTATTAAACTAATCATACTTTTTATATTTTTAACGTTAAGTTCACATTATTTTACATCTAAAACACGTATTTACAATACATTTGGGTGAATACAAAAAATAGAAAAAAAATTTGGGAAAAAATTTGGTAAAAAATGGTGATAATTCCGCTAAATATCGTTTAAAGTCATTTGTATTGAACTAATCATACTTTTTATATTTTTATCGTTAATTTCACATAATTTTACATCTAAAACACGTCTTTACAATACATTTGGGTGAATAAAAAAGGTCGTAAAAAAATTTTGAAATACAGGTGATGAATCCGCTAAATATCGTCTTAAGTCATTTCTATTAAACTAATCATACTTTTTATATTTTTAACGTTAAGTTCACATTATTTTACATCTAAAAAACGTGTTTACAATACATTTGGGTGAATACAAAAAATAGAAAAAAAATTTGGTAAAAAATGGTGATAATTCCGCTAAATATCGTTTAAAGTCATTTGTATTGAACTAATCATACTTTTTATATTTTTATCGTTAAGTTCACATAACTTTACATCTAAAACACGTCTTTACAATACATTTGGGTGAATATAAAAGGTCGTAAAAAAATTTTGAAATACAGGTGATGAATCCGCTAAATATCGTCTTAAGTCATTTCTATTAAACTAATCATACTTTTTATATTTTTAACGTTAAGTTCACATTATTTTACATCTAAAAAACGTGTTTACAATACATTTGGGTGAATACAAAAAATAGAAAAAAAATTTGGTAAAAAATGGTGATAATTCCGCAAAATATCGTTTAAAGTCATTTGTATTGAACTAATCATACTTTTTATATTTTTATCGTTAAGTTCACATTATTTTACATCTAAAACACGTATTTACAATACATTTGGGTGAATACAAAAAATAGAAAAAAAATTTGGGAAAAAATTTGGTAAAAAATGGTGATAATTCCGCTAAATATCGTTTAAAGTCATTTGTATTGAACTAATCATACTTTTTATATTTTTATCGTTAAGTTCACATAATTTTACATCTAAAACACGTCTTTACAATACATTTGGGTGAATAAAAAAGGTCGTAAAAAAATTTTGAAATACAGGTGATGAATCCGCTAAATATCGTCTTAAGTCATTTCTATTAAACTAATCATACTTTTTATATTTTTAACGTTAAGTTCACATTATTTTACATCTAAAAAACGTGTTTACAATACATTTGGGTGAATACAAAAAATAGAAAAAAAATTTGGTAAAAAATGGTGATAATTCCGCTAAATATCGTTTAAAGTCATTTGTATTGAACTAATCATACTTTTTATATTTTTATCGTTAAGTTCACATAACTTTACATCTAAAACACGTCTTTACAATACATTTGGGTGAATATAAAAGGTCGTAAAAAAATTTTGAAATACAGGTGATGAATCCGCTAAATATCGTCTTAAGTCATTTCTATTAAACTAATCATACTTTTTATATTTTTAACGTTAAGTTCACATTATTTTACATCTAAAACACGTGTTTACAATACATTTGGGTGAATACAAAAAATAGAAAAAAAATTGGGTAATAAATGGTGATAATTCCGCTAAATATCGTTTACAGTCATTTGTATTGAACTAATCATACTTTTTATATTTTTATCGTTATGTTCACATTATTTTACATCTAAAACACGTATTTACAATACATTTGGGTGAATACAAAAAATAGATAAAAAATTTGGGAAAAAATTTGGTAAAAAATGGTGATAATTCCGCTAAATATCGTTTAAAGTCATTTGTATTGAACTAATCATACTTTTTATATTTTTATCGTTAAGTTCACATAATTTTACATCTAAAACACGTCTTTACAATACATTTGGGTGAATATAAAAGGTCGTAAAAAAATTTTGAAATACAGGTGATGAATCCGCTAAATATCGTCTTAAGTCATTTCTATTAAACTAATCATACTTTTTATATTTTTAACGTTAAGTTCACATTATTTTACATCTAAAAAACGTGTTTACAATACATTTGGGTGAATACAAAAAATAGAAAAAAAATTTGGTAAAAAATGGTGATAATTCCGCTAAATATCGTTTAAAGTCATTTGTATTGAACTAATCATACTTTTTATATTTTTATCGTTAAGTTCACATTATTTTACATCTAAAACACGTATTTACAATACATTTGGGTGAATACAAAAAATAGAAAAAAAATTTGGGAAAAAATTTGGTAAAAAATGGTGATAATTCCGCTAAATATCGTTTAAAGTCATTTGTATTGAACTAATCATACTTTTTATATTTTTATCGTTAAGTTCACATAATTTTACATCTAAAACACATCTTTACAATACATTTGGGTGAATAAAAAAGGTCGTAAAAAAATTTTGAAATACAGGTGATGAATCCGCTAAATATCGTCTTAAGTCATTTCTATTAAACTAATCATACTTTTTATATTTTTAACGTTAAGTTCACATTATTTTACATCTAATAAACGTGTTTACAATACATTTGGGTGAATACAAAAAATAGAAAAAAAATTTGGTAAAAAATGGTGATAATTCCGCTAAATATCGTTTAAAGTCATTTGTATTGAACTAATCATACTTTTTATATTTTTATCGTTAAGTTCACATTATTTTACATCTAAAACACGAATTTACAATACATTTGGGTGAATATAAAAGTTCGTAAAAAAATTTTGAAATACAGGTGATGAATCCGCTAAATATCGTCTTAAGTCATTTCTATTAAACTAATCATACTTTTTATATTTTTAACGTTAAGTTCACATTATTTTACATCTAAAACACGTATTTACAATACATTTGGGTGAATACAAAAAATAGAAAAAAAATTTGGGAAAAAATTTGGTAAAAAATGGTGATAATTCCGCTAAATATCGTTTAAAGTCATTTGTATTGAACTAATCATACTTTTTATATTTTTATCGTTAATTTCACATAATTTTACATCTAAAACACGTCTTTACAATACATTTGGGTGAATAAAAAAGGTCGTAAAAAAATTTTGAAATACAGGTGATGAATCCGCTAAATATCGTCTTAAGTCATTTCTATTAAACTAATCATACTTTTTATATTTTTAACGTTAAGTTCACATTATTTTACATCTAAAAAACGTGTTTACAATACATTTGGGTGAATACAAAAAATAGAAAAAAAATTTGGTAAAAAATGGTGATAATTCCGCTAAATATCGTTTAAAGTCATTTGTATTGAACTAATCATACTTTTTATATTTTTATCGTTAAGTTCACATAACTTTACATCTAAAACACGTCTTTACAATACATTTGGGTGAATATAAAAGGTCGTAAAAAAATTTTGAAATACAGGTGATGAATCCGCTAAATATCGTCTTAAGTCATTTCTATTAAACTAATCATACTTTTTATATTTTTAACGTTAAGTTCAAATTATTTTACATCTAAAACACGTGTTTACAATACATTTGGGTGAATACAAAAAATAGAAAAAAAATTGGGTAATAAATGGTGATAATTCCGCTAAATATCGTTTACAGTCATTTGTATTGAACTAATCATACTTTTTATATTTTTATCGTTATGTTCACATTATTTTACATCTAAAACACGTATTTACAATACATTTGGGTGAATACAAAAAATAGATAAAAAATTTGGGAAAAAATTTGGTAAAAAATGGTGATAATTCCGCTAAATATTGTTTAAAGTCATTTGTATTGAACTAATCATACTTTTTATATTTTTATCGTTAAGTTCACATAATTTTACATCTAAAACACGTCTTTACAATACATTTGGGTGAATATAAAAGGTCGTAAAAAAATTTTGAAATACAGGTGATGAATCCGCTAAATATCGTCTTAAGTCATTTCTATTAAACTAATCATACTTTTTATATTTTTAACGTTAAGTTCACATTATTTTACATCTAAAAAACGTGTTTACAATACATTTGGGTGAATACAAAAAATAGAAAAAAAATTTGGTAAAAAATGGTGATAATTCCGCTAAATATCGTTTAAAGTCATTTGTATTGAACTAATCATACTTTTTATATTTTTATCGTTAAGTTCACATTATTTTACATCTAAAACACGTATTTACAATACATTTGGGTGAATACAAAAAATAGAAAAAAAATTTGGGAAAAAATTTGGTAAAAAATGGTGATAATTCCGCTAAATATCGTTTAAAGTCATTTGTATTGAACTAATCATACTTTTTATATTTTTATCGTTAAGTTCACATTATTTTACATCTAAAACACGTGTTTACAATACATTTGGGTGAATACAAAAAATAGAAAAAAAATTGGGTAATAAATGGTGATAATTCCGCTAAATATCGTTTACAGTCATTTGTATTGAACTAATCATACTTTTTATATTTTTATCGTTATGTTCACATTATTTTACATCTAAAACACGTATTTACAATACATTTGGGTGAATACAAAAAATAGATAAAAAATTTGGGAAAAAATTTGGTAAAAAATGGTGATAATTCCGCTAAATATCGTTTAAAGTCATTTGTATTGAACTAATCATACTTTTTATATTTTTAACGTTAAGTTCACATTATTTTACATCTAAAAAACGTGTTTACGATACATTAATTGGGTGAATACAAAAAATAGAAAAAAAATTTGGGAAAAAATTGGGTAATAAATGGTGATAATTCCGCTAAATATCGTTTACAGTCATTTGTATTGAACTAATCATACTTTTTATATTTTTATCGTTATGTTCACATTATTTTACATCTAAAACACGTATTTACAATACATTTGGGTGAATACAAAAAATAGAAAAAAAATTTGGGAAAAAATTTGGTAAAAAATGGTGATAATTCCGCTAAATATCGTTTAAAGTCATTTGTATTGAACTAATCATACTTTTTATATTTTTATCGTTAAGTTCACATAATTTTACATCTAAAACACGTCTTTACAATACATTTGGGTGAATATAAAAGGTCGTAAAAAAATTTTGAAATACAGGTGATGAATCCGCTAAATATCGTCTTAAAACATTTCTATTAAACTAATCATACTTTTTATATTTTTAACGTTAAGTTCACATTATTTTACATCTAAAAAACGTGTTTACAATACATTTGGGTGAATACAAAAAATAGAAAAAAAATTGGGTAATAAATGGTGATAATTCCGCTAAATATCGTTTACAGTCATTTGTATTGAACTAATCATACTTTTTATATTTTTATCGTTATGTTCACATTATTTTACATCTAAAACACGTATTTACAATACATTTGGGTGAATACAAAAAATAGATAAAAAATTTGGGAAAAAATTTGGTAAAAAATGGTGATAATTCCGCTAAATATCGTTTAATGTCATTTGTATTGAACTAATCATACTTTTTATATTTTTATCGTTAAGTTCACATAATTTTACATCTAAAACACGTCTTTACAATACATTTGGGTGAATATAAAAGGTCGTAAAAAAATTTTGAAATACAGGTGATGAATCCGCTAAATATCGTCTTAAGTCATTTCTATTAAACTAATCATACTTTTTATATTTTTAACGTTAAGTTCACATTATTTTACATCTAAAAAACGTGTTTACAATACATTTGGTGAATACAAAAAATAGAAAAAAAATTTGGTAAAAAATGGTGATAATTCCGCTAAATATCGTTTAAAGTCATTTGTATTGAACTAATCATACTTTTTATATTTTTATCGTTAAGTTCACATTATTTTACATCTAAAACACGTATTTACAATACATTTGGGTGAATACAAAAAATAGAAAAAAAATTTGGGAAAAAATTTGGTAAAAAATGGTGATAATTCCGCTAAATATCGTTTAAAGTCATTTGTATTGAACTAATCATACTTTTTATATTTTTATCGTTAAGTTCACATAATTTTACATCTAAAACACGTCTTTACAATACATTTGGGTGAATAAAAAAGGTCGTAAAAAAATTTTGAAATACAGGTGATGAATCCGCTAAATATCGTCTTAAGTCATTTCTATTAAACTAATCATACTTTTTATATTTTTAACGTTAAGTTCACATTATTTTACATCTAAAAAACGTGTTTACAATACATTTGGGTGAATACAAAAAATAGAAAAAAAATTTGGTAAAAAATGGTGATAATTCCGCTAAATATCGTTTAAAGTCATTTGTATTGAACTAATCATACTTTTTATATTTTTATCGTTAAGTTCACATAACTTTACATCTAAAACACGTCTTTACAATACATTTGGGTGAATATAAAAGGTCGTAAAAAAATTTTGAAATACAGGTGATGAATCCGCTAAATATCGTCTTAAGTCATTTCTATTAAACTAATCATACTTTTTATATTTTTAACGTTAAGTTCACATTATTTTACATCTAAAACACGTGTTTACAATACATTTGGGTGAATACAAAAAATAGAAAAAAAATTGGGTAATAAATGGTGATAATTCCGCTAAATATCGTTTACAGTCATTTGTATTGAACTAATCATACTTTTTATATTTTTATCGTTATGTTCACATTATTTTACATCTAAAACACGTATTTACAATACATTTGGGTGAATACAAAAAATAGATAAAAAATTTGGGAAAAAATTTGGTAAAAAATGGTGATAATTCCGCTAAATATCGTTTAAAGTCATTTGTATTGAACTAATCATACTTTTTATATTTTTATCGTTAAGTTCACATAATTTTACATCTAAAACACGTCTTTACAATACATTTGGGTGAATATAAAAGGTCGTAAAAAAATTTTGAAATACAGGTGATGAATCCGCTAAATATCGTCTTAAGTCATTTCTATTAAACTAATCATACTTTTTATATTTTTAACGTTAAGTTCACATTATTTTACATCTAAAAAACGTGTTTACAATACATTTGGGTGAATACAAAAAATAGAAAAAAAATTTGGTAAAAAATGGTGATAATTCCGCTAAATATCGTTTAAAGTCATTTGTATTGAACTAATCATACTTTTTATATTTTTATCGTTAAGTTCACATTATTTTACATCTAAAACACGTATTTACAATACATTTGGGTGAATACAAAAAATAGAAAAAAAATTTGGGAAAAAATTTGGTAAAAAATGGTGATAATTCCGCTAAATATCGTTTAAAGTCATTTGTATTGAACTAATCATACTTTTTATATTTTTATCGTTAAGTTCACATAATTTTACATCTAAAACACATCTTTACAATACATTTGGGTGAATAAAAAAGGTCGTAAAAAAATTTTGAAATACAGGTGATGAATCCGCTAAATATCGTCTTAAGTCATTTCTATTAAACTAATCATACTTTTTATATTTTTAACGTTAAGTTCACATTATTTTACATCTAATAAACGTGTTTACAATACATTTGGGTGAATACAAAAAATAGAAAAAAAATTTGGTAAAAAATGGTGATAATTCCGCTAAATATCGTTTAAAGTCATTTGTATTGAACTAATCATACTTTTTATATTTTTATCGTTAAGTTCACATTATTTTACATCTAAAACACGAATTTACAATACATTTGGGTGAATATAAAAGTTCGTAAAAAAATTTTGAAATACAGGTGATGAATCCGCTAAATATCGTCTTAAGTCATTTCTATTAAACTAATCATACTTTTTATATTTTTAACGTTAAGTTCACATTATTTTACATCTAAAACACGTATTTACAATACATTTGGGTGAATACAAAAAATAGAAAAAAAATTTGGGAAAAAATTTGGTAAAAAATGGTGATAATTCCGCTAAATATCGTTTAAAGTCATTTGTATTGAACTAATCATACTTTTTATATTTTTATCGTTAATTTCACATAATTTTACATCTAAAACACGTCTTTACAATACATTTGGGTGAATAAAAAAGGTCGTAAAAAAATTTTGAAATACAGGTGATGAATCCGCTAAATATCGTCTTAAGTCATTTCTATTAAACTAATCATACTTTTTATATTTTTAACGTTAAGTTCACATTATTTTACATCTAAAACACGTGTTTACAATACATTTGGGTGAATACAAAAAATAGAAAAAAAATTGGGTAATAAATGGTGATAATTCCGCTAAATATCGTTTACAGTCATTTGTATTGAACTAATCATACTTTTTATATTTTTATCGTTATGTTCACATTATTTTACATCTAAAACACGTATTTACAATACATTTGGGTGAATACAAAAAATAGATAAAAAATTTGGGAAAAAATTTGGTAAAAAATGGTGATAATTCCGCTAAATATCGTTTAAAGTCATTTGTATTGAACTAATCATACTTTTTATATTTATATCGTTATGTTCACATTATTTTACATCTAAAACACGTATTTACAATACATTTGGGTGAATACAAAAAATAGATAAAAAATTTGGGAAAAAATTTGGTAAAAAATGGTGATAATTCCGCCAAATATCGTTTAAAGTCATTTGTATTGAACTAATCATACTTTTTATATTTTTATCGTTAAGTTCACATAATTTTACATCTAAAACACGTCTTTACAATACATTTGGGTGAATATAAAAGGTCGTAAAAAAATTTTGAAATACAGGTGATGAATCCGCTAAATATCGTCTTAAAACATTTCTATTAAACTAATCATACTTTTTATATTTTTAACGTTAAGTTCACATTATTTTACATCTAAAAAACGTGTTTACAATACATTTGGGTGAATACAAAAAATAGAAAAAAAATTGGGTAATAAATGGTGATAATTCCGCTAAATATCGTTTACAGTCATTTGTATTGAACTAATCATACTTTTTATATTTTTATCGTTATGTTCACATTATTTTACATCTAAAACACGTATTTACAATACATTTGGGTGAATACAAAAAATAGATAAAAAATTTGGGAAAAAATTTGGTAAAAAATGGTGATAATTCCGCTAAATATCGTTTAAAGTCATTTGTATTGAACTAATCATACTTTTTATATTTTTAACGTTAAGTTCACATTATTTTACATCTAAAACACGTGTTTACGATACATTTGGGTGAATACAAAAAATAGAAAAAAAATTTGGGAAAAAATTGGGTAATAAATGGTGATAATTCCGCTAAATATCGTTTACAGTCATTTGTATTGAACTAATCATACTTTTTATATTTTTATCGTTATGTTCACATTATTTTACATCTAAAACACGTATTTACAATACATTTGGGTGAATACAAAAAATAGATAAAAAATTTGGGAAAAAATTTGGTAAAAAATGGTGATAATTCCGCTAAATATCGTTTAAAGTCATTTGTATTGAACTAATCATACTTTTTATATTTTTATCGTTAAGTTCACATAATTTTACATCTAAAACACGTCTTTACAATACATTTGGGTGAATATAAAAGGTCGTAAAAAAATTTTGAAATACAGGTGATGAATCCGCTAAATATCGTCTTAAAACATTTCTATTAAACTAATCATACTTTTTATATTTTTAACGTTAAGTTCACATTATTTTACATCTAAAAAACGTGTTTACAATACATTTGGGTGAATACAAAAAATAGAAAAAAAATTTGGTAAAAAATGGTGATAATTCCGCTAAATATCGTTTAAAGTCATTTGTATTGAACTAATCATACTTTTTATATTTTTATCGTTAAGTTCACATTATTTTACATCTAAAACACGTATTTACAATACATTTGGGTGAATACAAAAAATAGAAAAAAAATTTGGGAAAAAATTTGGTAAAAAATGGTGATAATTCCGCTAAATATCGTTTAAAGTCATTTGTATTGAACTAATCATACTTTTTATATTTTTATCGTTAAGTTCACATAATTTTACATCTAAAACACGTCTTTACAATACATTTGGGTGAATAAAAAAGGTCGTAAAAAAATTTTGAAATACAGGTGATGAATCCGCTAAATATCGTCTTAAGTCATTTCTATTAAACTAATCATACTTTTTATATTTTTAACGTTAAGTTCACATTATTTTACATCTAAAAAACGTGTTTACAATACATTTGGGTGAATACAAAAAATAGAAAAAAAATTTGGTAAAAAATGGTGATAATTCCGCTAAATATCGTTTAAAGTCATTTGTATTGAACTAATCATACTTTTTATATTTTTATCGTTAAGTTCACATAACTTTACATCTAAAACACGTGTTTACAATACATTTGGGTGAATACAAAAAATAGAAAAAAAATTGGGTAATAAATGGTGATAATTCCGCTAAATATCGTTTACAGTCATTTGTATTGAACTAATCATACTTTTTATATTTTTATCGTTATGTTCACATTATTTTACATCTAAAACACGTATTTACAATACATTTGGGTGAATACAAAAAATAGATAAAAAATTTGGGAAAAAATTTGGTAAAAAATGGTGATAATTCCGCTAAATATCGTTTAAAGTCATTTGTATTGAACTAATCATACTTTTTATATTTTTATCGTTATGTTCACATTATTTTACATCTAAAACACGTATTTACAATACATTTGGGTGAATACAAAAAATAGATAAAAAATTTGGGAAAAAATTTGGTAAAAAATGGTGATAATTCCGCTAAATATCGTTTAAAGTCATTTGTATTGAACTAATCATACTTTTTATATTTTTATCGTTAAGTTCACATAATTTTACATCTAAAACACGTCTTTACAATACATTTGGGTGAATATAAAAGGTCGTAAAAAAATTTTGAAATACAGGTGATGAATCCGCTAAATATCGTCTTAAAACATTTCTATTAAACTAATCATACTTTTTATATTTTTAACGTTAAGTTCACATTATTTTACATCTAAAAAACGTGTTTACAATACATTTGGGTGAATACAAAAAATAGAAAAAAAATTGGGTAATAAATGGTGATAATTCCGCTAAATATCGTTTACAGTCATTTGTATTGAACTAATCATACTTTTTATATTTTTATCGTTATGTTCACATTATTTTACATCTAAAACACGTATTTACAATACATTTGGGTGAATACAAAAAATAGATAAAAAATTTGGGAAAAAATTTGGTAAAAAATGGTGATAATTCCGCTAAATATCGTTTAAAGTCATTTGTATTGAACTAATCATACTTTTTATATTTTTAACGTTAAGTTCACATTATTTTACATCTAAAACACGTGTTTACGATACATTTGGGTGAATACAAAAAATAGAAAAAAAATTTGGGAAAAAATTGGGTAATAAATGGTGATAATTCCGCTAAATATCGTTTACAGTCATTTGTATTGAACTAATCATACTTTTTATATTTTTATCGTTATGTTCACATTATTTTACATCTAAAACACGTATTTACAATACATTTGGGTGAATACAAAAAATAGATAAAAAATTTGGGAAAAAATTTGGTAAAAAATGGTGATAATTCCGCTAAATATCGTTTAAAGTCATTTGTATTGAACTAATCATACTTTTTATATTTTTATCGTTAAGTTCACATAATTTTACATCTAAAACACGTCTTTACAATACATTTGGGTGAATATAAAAGGTCGTAAAAAAATTTTGAAATACAGGTGATGAATCCGCTAAATATCGTCTTAAAACATTTCTATTAAACTAATCATACTTTTTATATTTTTAACGTTAAGTTCACATTATTTTACATCTAAAAAACGTGTTTACAATACATTTGGGTGAATACAAAAAATAGAAAAAAAATTTGGTAAAAAATGGTGATAATTCCGCTAAATATCGTTTAAAGTCATTTGTATTGAACTAATCATACTTTTTATATTTTTATCGTTAAGTTCACATTATTTTACATCTAAAACACGTATTTACAATACATTTGGGTGAATACAAAAAATAGAAAAAAAATTTGGGAAAAAATTTGGTAAAAAATGGTGATAATTCCGCTAAATATCGTTTAAAGTCATTTGTATTGAACTAATCATACTTTTTATATTTAAATCGTTAAGTTCACATAATTTTACATCTAAAACACGTCTTTACAATACATTTGGGTGAATAAAAAAGGTCGTAAAAAAATTTTGAAATACAGGTGATGAATCCGCTAAATATCGTCTTAAGTCATTTCTATTAAACTAATCATACTTTTTATATTTTTAACGTTAAGTTCACATTATTTTACATCTAAAAAACGTGTTTACAATACATTTGGGTGAATACAAAAAATAGAAAAAAAATTTGGTAAAAAATGGTGATAATTCCGCTAAATATCGTTTAAAGTCATTTGTATTGAACTAATCATACTTTTTATATTTTTATCGTTAAGTTCACATTATTTTACATCTAAAACACGTATTTACAATACATTTGGGTGAATACAAAAAATAGAAAAAAAATTTGGGAAAAAATTTGGTAAAAAATGGTGATAATTCCGCTAAATATCGTTTAAAGTCATTGGTATTGAACTAATCATACTTTTTATATTTTTATCGTTAAGTTCACATAATTTTACATCTAAAACACGTCTTTACAATACATTTGGGTGAATAAAAAAGGTCGTAAAAAAATTTTGAAATACAGGTGATGAATCCGCTAAATATCGTCTTAAGTCATTTCTATTAAACTAATCATACTTTTTATATTTTTAACGTTAAGTTCACATTATTTTACATCTAAAAAACGTGTTTACAATACATTTGGGTGAATACAAAAAATAGAAAAAAAATTTGGTAAAAAATGGTGATAATTCCGCTAAATATCGTTTAAAGTCATTTGTATTGAACTAATCATACTTTTTATATTTTTAT
The DNA here is from genome assembly GCF_037042655.1 of Diuraphis noxia. Lineage (NCBI taxonomy): Eukaryota > Metazoa > Arthropoda > Insecta > Hemiptera > Aphididae > Diuraphis > Diuraphis noxia. Next base: position 471,138 of record NW_028301720.1, read on the forward strand.
CGTTAAGTTCACATAACTTTACATCTAAAACACGTCTTTACAATACATTTGGGTGAATATAAAAGGTCGTAAAAAAATTTTGAAATACAGGTGATGAATCCGCTAAATATCGTCTTAAGTCATTTCTATTAAACTAATCATACTTTTTATATTTTTAACGTTAAGTTCACATTATTTTACATCTAAAAAACGTGTTTACAATACATTTGGGTGAATACAAAAAATAGAAAAAAAATTTGGTAAAAAATGGTGATAATTCCGCTAAATATCGTTTAAAGTCATTTGTATTGAACTAATCATACTTTTTATATTTTTATCGTTAAGTTCACATTATTTTACATCTAAAACACGTATTTACAATACATTTGGGTGAATACAAAAAATAGAAAAAAAATTTGGGAAAAAATTTGGTAAAAAATGGTGATAATTCCGCTAAATATCGTTTAAAGTCATTGGTATTGAACTAATCATACTTTTTATATTTTTATCGTTAAGTTCACATAATTTTACATCTAAAACACGTCTTTACAATACATTTGGGTGAATAAAAAAGGTCGTAAAAAAATTTTGAAATACAGGTGATGAATCCGCTAAATATCGTCTTAAGTCATTTCTATTAAACTAATCATACTTTTTATATTTTTAACGTTAAGTTCACATTATTTTACATCTAAAAAACGTGTTTACAATACATTTGGGTGAATACAAAAAATAGAAAAAAAATTTGGTAAAAAATGGTGATAATTCCGCTAAATATCGTTTAAAGTCATTTGTATTGAACTAATCATACTTTTTATATTTTTATCGTTAAGTTCACATAACTTTACATCTAAAACACGTCTTTACAATACATTTGGGTGAATATAAAAGGTCGTAAAAAAATTTTGAAATACAGGTGATGAATCCGCTAAATATCGTCTTAAGTCATTTCTATTAAACTAATCATACTTTTTATATTTTTAACGTTAAGTTCACATTATTTTACATCTAAAAAACGTGTTTACAATACATTTGGGTGAATACAAAAAATAGAAAAAAAATTTGGTAAAAAATGGTGATAATTCCGCTAAATATCGTTTAAAGTCATTTGTATTGAACTAATCATACTTTTTATATTTTTATCGTTAAGTTCACATTATTTTACATCTAAAACACGTATTTACAATACATTTGGGTGAATACAAAAAATAGAAAAAAAATTTGGGAAAAAATTTGGTAAAAAATGGTGATAATTCCGCTAAATATCGTTTAAAGTCATTGGTATTGAACTAATCATACTTTTTATATTTTTATCGTTAAGTTCACATAATTTTACATCTAAAACACGTCTTTACAATACATTTGGGTGAATAAAAAAGGTCGTAAAAAAATTTTGAAATACAGGTGATGAATCCGCTAAATATCGTCTTAAGTCATTTCTATTAAACTAATCATACTTTTTATATTTTTAACGTTAAGTTCACATTATTTTACATCTAAAAAACGTGTTTACAATACATTTGGGTGAATACAAAAAATAGAAAAAAAATTTGGTAAAAAATGGTGATAATTCCGCTAAATATCGTTTAAAGTCATTTGTATTGAACTAATCATACTTTTTATATTTTTATCGTTAAGTTCACATAACTTTACATCTAAAACACGTCTTTACAATACATTTGGGTGAATATAAAAGGTCGTAAAAAAATTTTGAAATACAGGTGATGAATCCGCTAAATATCGTCTTAAGTCATTTCTATTAAACTAATCATACTTTTTATATTTTTAACGTTAAGTTCACATTATTTTACATCTAAAACACGTGTTTACAATACATTTGGGTGAATACAAAAAATAGAAAAAAAATTGGGTAATAAATGGTGATAATTCCGCTAAATATCGTTTACAGTCATTTGTATTGAACTAATCATACTTTTTATATTTTTATCGTTATGTTCACATTATTTTACATCTAAAACACGTATTTACAATACATTTGGGTGAATACAAAAAATAGATAAAAAATTTGGGAAAAAATTTGGTAAAAAATGGTGATAATTCCGCTAAATATCGTTTAAAGTCATTTGTATTGAACTAATCATACTTTTTATATTTTTATCGTTAAGTTCACATAATTTTACATCTAAAACACGTCTTTACAATACATTTGGGTGAATATAAAAGGTCGTAAAAAAATTTTGAAATACAGGTGATGAATCCGCTAAATATCGTCTTAAGTCATTTCTATTAAACTAATCATACTTTTTATATTTTTAACGTTAAGTTCACATTATTTTACATCTAAAAAACGTGTTTACAATACATTTGGGTGAATACAAAAAATAGAAAAAAAATTTGGGAAAAAATTGGGTAAAAAATGGTGATAATTCCGCTAAATATCGTTTAAAGTCATTTGTATTGAACTAATCATACTTTTTATATTTTTCTCGTTAAGTTCACATAATTTTACATCTAAAACACGTCTTTACAATACATTTGGGTGAATAAAAAAGGTCGTAAAAAAATTTTGAAATACAGGTGATGAATCCGCTAAATATCGTCTTAAGTCATTTCTATTAAACTAATCATACTTTTTATATTTTTAACGTTAAGTTCACATTATTTTACATCTAAAACACGTGTTTACAATACATTTGGGTGAATACAAAAAATAGAAAAAAAATTGGGTAATAAATGGTGATAATTCCGCTAAATATCGTTTACAGTCATTTGTATTGAACTAATCATACTTTTTATATTTTTATCGTTATGTTCACATTATTTTACATCTAAAACACGTATTTACAATACATTTGGGTGAATACAAAAAATAGATAAAAAATTTGGGAAAAAATTTGGTAAAAAATGGTGATAATTCCGCTAAATATCGTTTAAAGTCATTTGTATTGAACTAATCATACTTTTTATATTTTTATCGTTATGTTCACATTATTTTACATCTAAAACACGTATTTACAATACATTTGGGTGAATACAAAAAATAGATAAAAAATTTGGGAAAAAATTTGGTAAAAAATGGTGATAATTCCGCTAAATATCGTTTAAAGTCATTTGTATTGAACTAATCATACTTTTTATATTTTTATCGTTAAGTTCACATAATTTTACATCTAAAACACGTCTTTACAATACATTTGGGTGAATATAAAAGGTCGTAAAAAAATTTTGAAATACAGGTGATGAATCCGCTAAATATCGTCTTAAGTCATTTCTATTAAACTAATCATACTTTTTATATTTTTAACGTTAAGTTCACATTATTTTACATCTAAAAAACGTGTTTACAATACATTTGGGTGAATACAAAAAATAGAAAAAAAATTTGGTAAAAAATGGTGATAATTCCGCTAAATATCGTTTAAAGTCATTTGTATTGAACTAATCATACTTTTTATATTTTTATCGTTAAGTTCACATTATTTTACATCTAAAACACGTATTTACAATACATTTGGGTGAATACAAAAAATAGAAAAAAAATTTGGGAAAAAATTTGGTAAAAAATGGTGATAATTCCGCTAAATATCGTTTAAAGTCATTTGTATTGAACTAATCATACTTTTTATATTTTTATCGTTAAGTTCACATAATTTTACATCTAAAACACATCTTTACAATACATTTGGGTGAATAAAAAAGGTCGTAAAAAAATTTTGAAATACAGGTGATGAATCCGCTAAATATCGTCTTAAGTCATTTCTATTAAACTAATCATACTTTTTATATTTTTAACGTTAAGTTCACATTATTTTACATCTAAAAAACGTGTTTACAATACATTTGGGTGAATACAAAAAATAGAAAAAAAATTTGGTAAAAAATGGTGATAATTCCGCTAAATATCGTTTAAAGTCATTTGTATTGAACTAATCATACTTTTTATATTTTTATCGTTAAGTTCACATTATTTTACATCTAAAACACGAATTTACAATACATTTGGGTGAATATAAAAGTTCGTAAAAGAATTTTGAAATACAGGTGATGAATCCGCTAAATATCGTCTTAAGTCATTTCTATTAAACTAATCATACTTTTTATATTTTTAACGTTAAGTTCACATTATTTTACATCTAAAACACGTATTTACAATACATTTGGGTGAATACAAAAAATAGAAAAAAAATTTGGGAAAAAATTTGGTAAAAAATGGTGATAATTCCGCTAAATATCGTTTAAAGTCATTTGTATTGAACTAATCATACTTTTTATATTTTTATCGTTAAGTTCACATAATTTTACATCTAAAACACGTCTTTACAATACATTTGGGTGAATAAAAAAGGTCGTAAAAAAATTTTGAAATACAGGTGATGAATCCGCTAAATATCGTCTTAAGTCATTTCTATTAAACTAATCATACTTTTTATATTTTTAACGTTAAGTTCACATTATTTTACATCTAAAAAACGTGTTTACAATACATTTGGGTGAATACAAAAAATAGAAAAAAAATTTGGTAAAAAATGGTGATAATTCCGCTAAATATCGTTTAAAGTCATTTGTATTGAACTAATCATACTTTTTATATTTTTATCGTTAAGTTCACATAACTTTACATCTAAAACAAGTCTTTACAATACATTTGGGTGAATATAAAAGGTCGTAAAAAAATTTTGAAATACAGGTGATGAATCCGCTAAATATCGTCTTAAGTCATTTCTATTAAACTAATCATACTTTTTATATTTTTAACGTTAAGTTCACATTATTTTACATCTAAAACACGTGTTTACAATACATTTGGGTGAATACAAAAAATAGAAAAAAAATTGGGTAATAAATGGTGATAATTCCGCTAAATATCGTTTACAGTCATTTGTATTGAACTAATCATACTTTTTATATTTTTATCGTTATGTTCACATTATTTTACATCTAAAACACGTATTTACAATACATTTGGGTGAATACAAAAAATAGATAAAAAATTTGGGAAAAAATTTGGTAAAAAATGGTGATAATTCCGCTAAATATCGTTTAAAGTCATTTGTATTGAACTAATCATACTTTTTATATTTTTATCGTTAAGTTCACATAATTTTACATCTAAAACACATCTTTACAATACATTTGGGTGAATAAAAAAGGTCGTAAAAAAATTTTGAAATACAGGTGATGAATCCGCTAAATATCGTCTTAAGTCATTTCTATTAAACTAATCATACTTTTTATATTTTTAACGTTAAGTTCACATTATTTTACATCTAAAAAACGTGTTTACAATACATTTGGGTGAATACAAAAAATAGAAAAAAAATTTGGTAAAAAATGGTGATAATTCCGCTAAATATCGTTTAAAGTCATTTGTATTGAACTAATCATACTTTTTATATTTTTATCGTTAAGTTCACATTATTTTACATCTAAAACACGAATTTACAATACATTTGGGTGAATATAAAAGGTTGTAAAAAAATTTTGAAATACAGGTGATGAATCCGCAAAATATCGTCTTAAGTCATTTCTATTAAATTAATCATACTTTTTATATTTTTAACGTTAAGTTCACATTATTTTACATCTAAAACACGTATTTACAATACATTTGGGTGAATACAAAAAATAGAAAAAAAATTTGGGAAAAAATTTGGTAAAAAATGGTGATAATTCCGCTAAATATCGTTTAAAGTCATTTGTATTGAACTAATCATACTTTTTATATTTTTATCGTTAAGTTCACATAATTTTACATCTAAAACACGTCTTTACAATACATTTGGGTGAATAAAAAAGGTCGTAAAAAAATTTTGAAATACAGGTGATGAATCCGCTAAATATCGTCTTAAGTCATTTCTATTAAACTAATCATACTTTTTATATTTTTAACGTTAAGTTCACATTATTTTACATCTAAAAAACGTATTTACAATACATTTGGGTAAATACAAAAAATAGAAAAAAAATTTGGTAAAAAATGGTGATAATTCCGCTAAATATCGTTTAAAGTCATTTGTATTGAACTAATCATACTTTTTATATTTTTATCGTTAAGTTCACATTATTTTACATCTAAAACACGTATTTACAATACATTTGGGTGAATACAAAAAATAGAAAAAAAATTTGGGAAAAAATTTGGTAAAAAATGGTGATAATTCCGATAAATATCGTTTAAAGTCATTTGTATTGAACTAATCATACTTTTTATATTTTTATCGTTAAGTTCACATAATTTTACATCTAAAACACGTCTTTACAATACATTTGGGTGAATAAAAAAGGTCGTAAAAAAATTTGGGAAAAAATTAGGTAATAAATGGTGATAATTCCGCTAAATATCGTTTACAGTCATTTGTATTGAACTAATCATACTTTTTATATTTTTATCGTTATGTTCACATTAGTTTACATCTAAAACACGTATTTACAATACATTTGGGTGAATACAAAAAATAGATAAAAAATTTGGGAAAAAATTTGGTAAAAAATGGTGATAATTCCGCTAAATATCGTTTAAAGTCATTTGTATTGAACTAATCATACTTTTTATATTTTTATCGTTAAGTTCACATAATTTTACATCTAAAACACGTCTTTACAATACATTTGGGTGAATAAAAAAGGTCGTAAAAAAATTTTGAAATACAGGTGATGAATCCGCTAAATATCGTCTTAAGTCATTTCTATTAAACTAATCATACTTTTTATATTTTTAACGTTAAGTTCACATTATTTTACATCTAAAACACGTGTTTACAATACATTTGGGTGAATACAAAAAATAGAAAAAAAATTGGGTAATAAATGGTGATAATTCCGCTAAATATCGTTTACAGTCATTTGTATTGAACTAATCATACTTTTTATATTTTTATCGTTATGTTCACATTATTTTACATCTAAAACACGTATTTACAATACATTTGGGTGAATACAAAAAATAGATAAAAAATTTGGGAAAAAATTTGGTAAAAAATGGTGATAATTCCGCTAAATATCGTTTAAAGTCATTTGTATTGAACTAATCATACTTTTTATATTTTTATCGTTAAGTTCACATAATTTTACATCTAAAACACATCTTTACAATACATTTGGGTGAATAAAAAAGGTCGTAAAAAAATTTTGAAATACAGGTGATGAATCCGCTAAATATCGTCTTAAGTCATTTCTATTAAACTAATCATACTTTTTATATTTTTAACGTTAAGTTCACATTATTTTACATCTAAAAAACGTGTTTACAATACATTTGGGTGAATACAAAAAATAGAAAAAAAATTTGGTAAAAAATGGTGATAATTCCGCTAAATATCGTTTAAAGTCATTTGTATTGAACTAATCATACTTTTTATATTTTTATCGTTAAGTTCACATTATTTTACATCTAAAACACGAATTTACAATACATTTGGGTGAATATAAAAGTTCGTAAAAGAATTTTGAAATACAGGTGATGAATCCGCTAAATATCGTCTTAAGTCATTTCTATTAAACTAATCATACTTTTTATATTTTTAACGTTAAGTTCACATTATTTTACATCTAAAACACGTATTTACAATACATTTGGGTGAATACAAAAAATAGAAAAAAAATTGGGTAATAAATGGTGATAATTCCGCTAAATATCGTTTACAGTCATTTGTATTGAACTAATCATACTTTTTATATTTTTATCGTTATGTTCACATTATTTTACATCTAAAACACGTATTTACAATACATTTGGGTGAATACAAAAAATAGATAAAAAATTTGGGAAAAAATTTGGTAAAAAATGGTGATAATTCCGCTAAATATCGTTTAAAGTCATTTGTATTGAACTAATCATACTTTTTATATTTTTATCGTTAAGTTCACATAATTTTACATCTAAAACACATCTTTACAATACATTTGGGTGAATAAAAAAGGTCGTAAAAAAATTTTGAAATACAGGTGATGAATCCGCTAAATATCGTCTTAAGTCATTTCTATTAAACTAATCATACTTTTTATATTTTTAACGTTAAGTTCACATTATTTTACATCTAAAAAACGTGTTTACAATACATTTGGGTGAATACAAAAAATAGAAAAAAAATTTGGTAAAAAATGGTGATAATTCCGCTAAATATCGTTTAAAGTCATTTGTATTGAACTAATCATACTTTTTATATTTTTATCGTTAAGTTCACATTATTTTACATCTAAAACACGAATTTACAATACATTTGGGTGAATATAAAAGGTTGTAAAAAAATTTTGAAATACAGGTGATGAATCCGCAAAATATCGTCTTAAGTCATTTCTATTAAATTAATCATACTTTTTATATTTTTAACGTTAAGTTCACATTATTTTACATCTAAAACACGTATTTACAATACATTTGGGTGAATACAAAAAATAGAAAAAAAATTTGGGAAAAAATTTGGTAAAAAATGGTGATAATTCCGCTAAATATCGTTTAAAGTCATTTGTATTGAACTAATCATACTTTTTATATTTTTATCGTTAAGTTCACATAATTTTACATCTAAAACACGTCTTTACAATACATTTGGGTGAATAAAAAAGGTCGTAAAAAAATTTTGAAATACAGGTGATGAATCCGCTAAATATCGTCTTAAGTCATTTCTATTAAACTAATCATACTTTTTATATTTTTAACGTTAAGTTCACATTATTTTACATCAAAAAAACGTGTTTACAATACATTTGGGTGAATACAAAAAATAGAAAAAAAATTTGGTAAAAAATGGTGATAATTCCGCTAAATATCGTTTAAAGTCATTTGTATTGAACTAATCATACTTTTTATATTTTTATCGTTAAGTTCACATTATTTTACATCTAAAACACGAATTTACAATACATTTGGGTGAATATAAAAGGTCGTAAAAAAATTTTGAAATACAGGTGATGAATCCGCTAAATATCGTCTTAAGTCATTTCTATTAAACTAATCATACTTTTTATATTTTTAACGTTAAGTTCACATTATTTTACATCTAAAACACGTATTTACAATACATTTGGGTGAATACAAAAAATAGAAAAAAAATTTGGGAAAAAATTTGGTAAAAAATGGTGATAATTCCGCTAAATATCGTTTAAAGTCATTTGTATTGAACTAATCATACTTTTTATATTTTTATCGTTAAGTTCACATAATTTTACATCTAAAACACGTCTTTACAATACATTTGGGTGAATAAAAAAGGTCGTAAAAAAATTTTGAAATACAGGTGATGAATCCGCTAAATATCGTCTTAAGTCATTTCTATTAAACTAATCATACTTTTTATATTTTTAACGTTAAGTTCACATTATTTTACATCTAAAACACGTGTTTACAATACATTTGGGTGAATACAAAAAATAGAAAAAAAATTGGGTAATAAATGGTGATAATTCCGCTAAATATCGTTTACAGTCATTTGTATTGAACTAATCATACTTTTTATATTTTTATCGTTATGTTCACATTATTTTACATCTAAAACACGTATTTACAATACATTTGGGTGAATACAAAAAATAGATAAAAAATTTGGGAAAAAATTTGGTAAAAAATGGTGATAATTCCGCTAAATATCGTTTAAAGTCATTTGTATTGAACTAATCATACTTTTTATATTTTTATCGTTAAGTTCACATAATTTTACATCTAAAACACATCTTTACAATACATTTGGGTGAATAAAAAAGGTCGTAAAAAAATTTTGAAATACAGGTGATGAATCCGCTAAATATCGTCTTAAGTCATTTCTATTAAACTAATCATACTTTTTATATTTTTAACGTTAAGTTCACATTATTTTACATCTAAAAAACGTGTTTACAATACATTTGGGTGAATACAAAAAATAGAAAAAAAATTTGGTAAAAAATGGTGATAATTCCGCTAAATATCGTTTAAAGTCATTTGTATTGAACTAATCATACTTTTTATATTTTTATCGTTAAGTTCACATTATTTTACATCTAAAACACGAATTTACAATACATTTGGGTGAATATAAAAGTTCGTAAAAGAATTTTGAAATACAGGTGATGAATCCGCTAAATATCGTCTTAAGTCATTTCTATTAAACTAATCATACTTTTTATATTTTTAACGTTAAGTTCACATTATTTTACATCTAAAACACGTATTTACAATACATTTGGGTGAATACAAAAAATAGAAAAAAAATTGGGTAATAAATGGTGATAATTCCGCTAAATATCGTTTACAGTCATTTGTATTGAACTAATCATACTTTTTATATTTTTATCGTTATGTTCACATTATTTTACATCTAAAACACGTATTTACAATACATTTGGGTGAATACAAAAAATAGATAAAAAATTTGGGAAAAAATTTGGTAAAAAATGGTGATAATTCCGCTAAATATCGTTTAAAGTCATTTGTATTGAACTAATCATACTTTTTATATTTTTATCGTTAAGTTCACATAATTTTACATCTAAAACACATCTTTACAATACATTTGGGTGAATAAAAAAGGTCGTAAAAAAATTTTGAAATACAGGTGATGAATCCGCTAAATATCGTCTTAAGTCATTTCTATTAAACTAATCATACTTTTTATATTTTTAACGTTAAGTTCACATTATTTTACATCTAAAAAACGTGTTTACAATACATTTGGGTGAATACAAAAAATAGAAAAAAAATTTGGTAAAAAATGGTGATAATTCCGCTAAATATCGTTTAAAGTCATTTGTATTGAACTAATCATACTTTTTATATTTTTATCGTTAAGTTCACATTATTTTACATCTAAAACACGAATTTACAATACATTTGGGTGAATATAAAAGGTTGTAAAAAAATTTTGAAATACAGGTGATGAATCCGCAAAATATCGTCTTAAGTCATTTCTATTAAATTAATCATACTTTTTATATTTTTAACGTTAAGTTCACATTATTTTACATCTAAAACACGTATTTACAATACATTTGGGTGAATACAAAAAATAGAAAAAAAATTTGGGAAAAAATTTGGTAAAAAATGGTGATAATTCCGCTAAATATCGTTTAAAGTCATTTGTATTGAACTAATCATACTTTTTATATTTTTATCGTTAAGTTCACATAATTTTACATCTAAAACACGTCTTTACAATACATTTGGGTGAATAAAAAAGGTCGTAAAAAAATTTTGAAATACAGGTGATGAATCCGCTAAATATCGTCTTAAGTCATTTCTATTAAACTAATCATACTTTTTATATTTTTAACGTTAAGTTCACATTATTTTACATCTAAAAAACGTATTTACAATACATTTGGGTAAATACAAAAAATAGAAAAAAAATTTGGTAAAAAATGGTGATAATTCCGCTAAATATCGTTTAAAGTCATTTGTATTGAACTAATCATACTTTTTATATTTTTATCGTTAAGTTCACATTATTTTACATCTAAAACACGTATTTACAATACATTTGGGTGAATACAAAAAATAGAAAAAAAATTTGGGAAAAAATTTGGTAAAAAATGGTGATAATTCCGATAAATATCGTTTAAAGTCATTTGTATTGAACTAATCATACTTTTTATATTTTTATCGTTAAGTTCACATAATTTTACATCTAAAACACGTCTTTACAATACATTTGGGTGAATAAAAAAGGTCGTAAAAAAATTTGGGAAAAAATTAGGTAATAAATGGTGATAATTCCGCTAAATATCGTTTACAGTCATTTGTATTGAACTAATCATACTTTTTATATTTTTATCGTTATGTTCACATTATTTTACATCTAAAACACGTATTTACAATACATTTGGGTGAATACAAAAAATAGATAAAAAATTTGGGAAAAAATTTGGTAAAAAATGGTGATAATTCCGCTAAATATCGTTTAAAGTCATTTGTATTGAACTAATCATACTTTTTATATTTTTATCGTTAAGTTCACATAATTTTACATCTAAAACACGTCTTTACAATACATTTGGGTGAATATAAAAGGTCGTAAAAAAATTTTGAAATACAGATGATGAATCCGCTAAATATCGTCTTAAAACATTTCTATTAAACTAATCATACTTTTTATATTTTTAACGTTAAGTTCACATTATTTTACATCTAAAAAACGTGTTTACAATACATTTGGGTGAATACAAAAAATAGAAAAAAAATTTGGTAAAAAATGGTGATAATTCCGCTAAATATCGTTTAAAGTCATTTGTATTGAACTAATCATACTTTTTATATTTTTATCGTTAAGTTCACATTATTTTACATCTAAAACACGAATTTACAATACATTTGGGTGAATATAAAAGGTCGTAAAAAAATTTTGAAATACAGGTGATGAATCCGCTAAATATCGTCTTAAGTCATTTCTATTAAACTAATCATACTTTTTATATTTTTAACGTTAAGTTCACATTATTTTACATCTAAAACACGTATTTACAATACATTTGGGTGAATACAAAAAATAGAAAAAAAATTTGGGAAAAAATTTGGTAAAAAATGGTGATAATTCCGCTAAATATCGTTTAAAGTCATTTGTATTGAACTAATCATACTTTTTATATTTTTATCGTTAAGTTCACATAATTTTACATCTAAAACACGTCTTTACAATACATTTGGGTGAATAAAAAAGGTCGTAAAAAAATTTTGAAATACAGGTGATGAATCCGCTAAATATCGTCTTAAGTCATTTCTATTAAACTAATCATACTTTTTATATTTTTAACGTTAAGTTCACATTATTTTACATCTAAAAAACGTGTTTACAATACATTTGGGTGAATACAAAAAATAGAAAAAAAATTTGGTAAAAAATGGTGATAATTCCGCTAAATATCGTTTAAAGTCATTTGTATTGAACTAATCATACTTTTTATATTTTTATCGTTAAGTTCACATTATTTTACATCTAAAACACGTATTTACAATACATTTGGGTGAATACAAAAAATAGAAAAAAAATTTGGGAAAAAATTTGGTAAAAAATGGTGATAATTCCGCTAAATATCGTTTAAAGTCATTTGTATTGAACTAATCATACTTTTTATATTTTTATCGTTAAGTTCACATAATTTTACATCTAAAACACGTCTTTACAATACATTTGGGTGAATATAAAAGGTCGTAAAAAAATTTTGAAATACAGGTGATGAATCCGCTAAATATCGTCTTAAGTCATTTCTATTAAACTAATCATACTTTTTATATTTTTAACGTTAAGTTCACATTATTTTACATCTAAAAAACGTGTTTACAATACATTTGGGTGAATACAAAAAATAGAAAAAAAATTTGGTAAAAAATGGTGATAATTCCGCTAAATATCGTTTAAAGTCATTTGTATTGAACTAATCATACTTTTTATATTTTTATCGTTAAGTTCACATTATTTTACATCTAAAACACGTATTTACAATACATTTGGGTGAATACAAAAAATAGAAAAAAAATTTGGGAAAAAATTTGGTAAAAAATGGTGATAATTCCGCTAAATATCGTTTAAAGTCATTTGTATTGAACTAATCATACTTTTTATATTTTTATCGTTAAGTTCACATAATTTTACATCTAAAACACATCTTTACAATACATTTGGGTGAATAAAAAAGGTCGTAAAAAAATTTTGAAATACAGGTGATGAATCCGCTAAATATCGTCTTAAGTCATTTCTATTAAACTAATCATACTTTTTATATTTTTAACGTTAAGTTCACATTATTTTACATCTAAAAAACGTGTTTACAATACATTTGGGTGAATACAAAAAATAGAAAAAAAATTTGGTAAAAAATGGTGATAATTCCGCTAAATATCGTTTAAAGTCATTTGTATTGAACTAATCATACTTTTTATATTTTTATCGTTAAGTTCACATTATTTTACATCTAAAACACGAATTTACAATACATTTGGGTGAATATAAAAGGTCGTAAAAAAATTTTGAAATACAGGTGATGAATCCGCTAAATATCGTCTTAAGTCATTTCTATTAAACTAATCATACTTTTTATATTTTTAACGTTAAGTTCACATTATTTTACATCTAAAAAACGTGTTTACAATACATTTGGGTGAATACAAAAAATAGAAAAAAAATTTGGTAAAAAATGGTGATAATTCCGCTAAATATCGTTTAAAGTCATTTGTATTGAACTAATCATACTTTTTATATTTTTATCGTTAAGTTCACATAATTTTACATCTAAAACACATCTTTACAATACATTTGGGTGAATAAAAAAGGTCGTAAAAAAATTTTGAAATACAGGTGATGAATCCGCTAAATATCGTCTTAAGTCATTTCTATTAAACTAATCATACTTTTTATATTTTTAACGTTAAGTTCACATTATTTTACATCTAAAAAACGTGTTTACAATACATTTGGGTGAATACAAAAAATAGAAAAAAAATTTGGTAAAAAATGGTGATAATTCCGCTAAATATCGTTTAAAGTCATTTGTATTGAACTAATCATACTTTTTATATTTTTATCGTTAAGTTCACATTATTTTACATCTAAAACACGAATTTACAATACATTTGGGTGAATATAAAAGGTCGTAAAAAAATTTTGAAATACAGGTGATGAATCCGCTAAATATCGTCTTAAGTCATTTCTATTAAATTAATCATACTTTTTATATTTTTAACGTTAAGTTCACATTATTTTACATCTAAAACACGTATTTACAATACATTTGGGTGAATACAAAAAATAGAAAAAAAATTTGGGAAAAAATTTGGTAAAAAATGGTGATAATTCCGCTAAATATCGTTTAAAGTCATTTGTATTGAACTAATCATACTTTTTATATTTTTATCGTTAAGTTCACATAATTTTACATCTAAAACACGTCTTTACAATACATTTGGGTGAATAAAAAAGGTCGTAAAAAAATTTTGAAATACAGGTGATGAATCCGCTAAATATCGTCTTAAGTCATTTCTATTAAACTAATCATACTTTTTATATTTTTAACGTTAAGTTCACATTATTTTACATCTAAAAAACGTGTTTACAATACATTTGGGTGAATACAAAAAACAGAAAAAAAATTTGGTAAAAAATGGTGATAATTCCGCTAAATATCGTTTAAAGTCATTTGTATTGAACTAATCATACTTTTTATATTTTTATCGTTAAGTTCACATAATTTTACATCTAAAACACGTCTTTACAATACATTTGGGTGAATAAAAAAGGTCGTAAAAAAATTTGGGAAAAAATTGGGTAATAAATGGTGATAATTCCGCTAAATATCGTTTACAGTCATTTGTATTGAACTAATCATACTTTTTATATTTTTATCGTTATGTTCACATTATTTTACATCTAAAACACGTATTTACAATACATTTGGGTGAATACAAAAAATAGATAAAAAATTTGGGAAAAAATTTGGTAAAAAATGGTGATAATTCCGCTAAATATCGTTTAAAGACATTTGTATTGAACTAATCATACTTTTTATATTTTTATCGTTAATTTCACATAATTTTACATCTAAAACACGTCTTTACAATACATTTGGGTGAATAAAAAAGGTCGTAAAAAAATTTGGGAAAAAATTGGGTAATAAATGGTGATAATTCCGCTAAATATCGTTTACAGTCATTTGTATTGAACTAATCATACTTTTTATATTTTTATCGTTAAGTTCACATTATTTTACATCTAAAACACGTATTTACAATACATTTGGGTGAATACAAAAAATAGAAAAAAAATTTGGGAAAAAATTTGGTAAAAAATGGTGATAATTCCGCTAAATATCGTTTAAAGTCATTTGTATTGAACTAATCATACTTTTTATATTTTTATCGTTAAGTTCACATAATTTTACATCTAAAACACATCTTTACAATACATTTGGGTGAATAAAAAAGGTCGTAAAAAAATTTTGAAATACAGGTGATGAATCCGCTAAATATCGTCTTAAGTCATTTCTATTAAACTAATCATACTTTTTATATTTTTAACGTTAAGTTCACATTATTTTACATCTAAAAAACGTGTTTACAATACATTTGGGTGAATACAAAAAATAGAAAAAAAATTTGGTAAAAAATGGTGATAATTCCGCTAAATATCGTTTAAAGTCATTTGTATTGAACTAATCATACTTTTTATATTTTTATCGTTAAGTTCACATAATTTTACATCTAAAACACGTCTTTACAATACATTTGGGTGAATAAAAAAGGTCGTAAAAAAATTTGGGAAAAAATTGGGTAATAAATGGTGATAATTCCGCTAAATATCGTTTACAGTCATTTGTATTGAACTAATCATACTTTTTATATTTTTATCGTTATGTTCACATTATTCTACATCTAAAACACGTATTTACAATACATTTGGGTGAATACAAAAAATAGATAAAAAATTTGGGAAAAAATTTGGTAAAAAATGGTGATAATTCCGCTAAATATCGTTTAAAGTCATTTGTATTGAACTAATCATACTTTTTATATTTTTATCGTTAATTTCACATAATTTTACATCTAAAACACGTCTTTACAATACATTAGGGTGAATATAAAAGGTCATAAAAAAATTTTGAAATACAGATGATGAATCCGCTAAATATCGTCTTAAAACATTTCTATTAAACTAATCATACTTTTTATATTTTTAACGTTAAGTTCACATTATTTTACATCTAAAAAACGTGTTTACAATACATTTGGGTGAATACAAAAAATAGAAAAAAAATTTGGTAAAAAATGGTGATAATTCCGCTAAATATCGTTTAAAGTCATTTGTATTGAACTAATCATACTTTTTATATTTTTATCGTTAAGTTCACATAATTTTACATCTAAAACACGTCTTTACAATACATTTGGGTGAATAAAAAAGGTCGTAAAAAAATTTGGGAAAAAATTGGGTAATAAATGGTGATAATTCCGCTAAATATCGTTTACAGTCATTTGTATTGAACTAATCATACTTTTTATATTTTTATCGTTATGTTCACATTATTTTACATCTAAAACACGTATTTACAATACATTTGGGTGAATACAAAAAATAGATAAAAAATTTGGGAAAAAATTTGGTAAAAAATGGTGATAATTCCGCTAAATATCGTTTAAAGTCATTTGTATTGAACTAATCATACTTTTTATATTTTTATCGTTAAGTTCACATAATTTTACATCTAAAACACGTCTTTACAATACATTTGGGTGAATATAAAAGGTCGTAAAAAAATTTTGAAATACAGATGATGAATCCGCTAAATATCGTCTTAAAACATTTCTATTAAACTAATCATACTTTTTATATTTTTAACGTTAAGTTCACATTATTTTACATCTAAAAAACGTGTTTACAATACATTTGGGTGAATACAAAAAATAGAAAAAAAATTTGGGAAAAAATTTGGTAAAAAATGGTGATAATTCCGCTAAATATCGTTTAAAGTCATTTGTATTGAACTAATCATACTTTTTATATTTTTATCGTTAAGTTCACATAATTTTACATCTAAAACACGTCTTTACAATACATTTGGGTGAATAAAAAAGGTCGTAAAAAAATTTTGAAATACAGGTGATGAATCCGCTAAATATCGTCTTAAGTCATTTCTATTAAACTAATCATACTTTTTATATTTTTAACGTTAAGTTCACATTATTTTACATCTAAAAAACGTGTTTACAATACATTTGGGTGAATACAAAAAATAGAAAAAAAATTTGGTAAAAAATGGTGATAATTCCGCTAAATATCGTTTAAAGTCATTTGTATTGAACTAATCATACTTTTTATATTTTTATCGTTAAGTTCACATTATTTTACATCTAAAACACGTATTTACAATACATTTGGGTGAATACAAAAAATAGAAAAAAAATTTGGGAAAAAATTTGGGAAAAAATTTGGTAAAAAATGGTGATAATTCCGCTAAATATCGTTTAAAGTCATTTGTATTGAACTAATCATACTTTTTATATTTTTATCGTTAAGTTCACATAATTTTACATCTAAAACACGTCTTTACAATACATTTGGGTGAATATAAAAGGTCGTAAAAAAATTTTGAAATACAGGTGATGAATCCGCTAAATATCGTCTTAAGTCATTTCTATTAAACTAATCATACTTTTTATATTTTTAACGTTAAGTTCACATTATTTTACATCTAAAAAACGTGTTTACAATACATTTGGGTGAATACAAAAAATAGAAAAAAAATTTGGTAAAAAATGGTGATAATTCCGCTAAATATCGTTTAAAGTCATTTGTATTGAACTAATCATACTTTTTATATTTTTATCGTTAAGTTCACATTATTTTACATCTAAAACACGTATTTACAATACATTTGGGTGAATACAAAAAATAGAAAAAAAATTTGGGAAAAAATTTGGTAAAAAATGGTGATAATTCCGCTAAATATCGTTTAAAGTCATTTGTATTGAACTAATCATACTTTTTATATTTTTATCGTTAAGTTCACATAATTTTACATCTAAAACACATCTTTACAATACATTTGGGTGAATAAAAAAGGTCGTAAAAAAATTTTGAAATACAGGTGATGAATCCGCTAAATATCGTCTTAAGTCATTTCTATTAAACTAATCATACTTTTTATATTTTTAACGTTAAGTTCACATTATTTTACATCAAAAAAACGTGTTTACAATACATTTGGGTGAATACAAAAAATAGAAAAAAAATTTGGTAAAAAATGGTGATAATTCCGCTAAATATCGTTTAAAGTCATTTGTATTGAACTAATCATACTTTTTATATTTTTATCGTTAAGTTCACATTATTTTACATCTAAAACACGAATTTACAATACATTTGGGTGAATATAAAAGGTCGTAAAAAAATTTTGAAATACAGGTGATGAATCCGCTAAATATCGTCTTAAGTCATTTCTATTAAATTAATCATACTTTTTATATTTTTAACGTTAAGTTCACATTATTTTACATCTAAAACACGTATTTACAATACATTTGGGTGAATACAAAAAATAGAAAAAAAATTTGGGAAAAAATTTGGTAAAAAATGGTGATAATTCCGCTAAATATCGTTTAAAGTCATTTGTATTGAACTAATCATACTTTTTATATTTTTATCGTTAAGTTCACATAATTGTACATCTAAAACACGTCTTTACAATACATTTGGGTGAATATAAAAGGTCGTAAAAAAATTTTGAAATACAGGTGATGAATCCGCTAAATATCGTCTTAAGTCATTTCTATTAAACTAATCATACTTTTTATATTTTTAACGTTAAGTTCACATTATTTTACATCTAAAAAACGTGTTTACAATACATTTGGGTGAATACAAAAAATAGAAAAAAAATTTGGTAAAAAATGGTGATAATTCCGCTAAATATCGTTTACAGTCATTTGTATTGAACTAATCATACTTTTTATATTTTTATCGTTATGTTCACATTATTTTACATCTAAAACACGTATTTACAATACATTTGGGTGAATACAAAAAATAGATAAAAAATTTGGGAAAAAATTTGGTAAAAAATGGTGATAATTCCGCTAAATATCGTTTAAAGTCATTTGTATTGAACTAATCATACTTTTTATATTTTTAACGTTAAGTTCACATTATTTTACATCTAAAACACGTGTTTACGATACATTTGGGTGAATACAAAAAATAGAAAAAAAATTTGGGAAAAAATTGGGTAATAAATGGTGATAATTCCGCTAAATATCGTTTACAGTCATTTGTATTGAACTAATCATACTTTTTATATTTTTATCGTTATGTTCACATTATTTTACATCTAAAACACGTATTTACAATACATTTGGGTGAATACAAAAAATAGATAAAAAATTTGGGAAAAAATTTGGTAAAAAATGGTGATAATTCCGCTAAATATCGTTTAAAGTCATTTGTATTGAACTAATCATACTTTTTATATTTTTATCGTTCAGTTCACATAATTTTACATTTAAAACACGTCTTTACAATACATTTGGGTGAATATAAAAAATAGAAAAAAAATTTGGGAAAAAATTTGGTAAAAAAGTGTGATAATTCCGCTAAATATCGTTTAAAGTCATTTGTATTGAACTAATCATACTTTTTATATTTTTATCGTTAAGTTCACATAATTTTACATCTAAAACACGTCTTTACAATACATTTGGGTGAATATAAAAGGTCGTAAAAAAATTTTGAAATACAGGTGATGAATCCGCTAAATATCGTCTTAAGTCATTTCTATTAAACTAATCATACTTTTTATATTTTTAACGTTAAGTTCACATTATTTTACATCTAAAACACGTGTTTACAATACATTTGGGTGAATACAAAAAATAGAAAAAAAATTGGGTAATAAATGGTGATAATTCCGCTAAATATCGTTTACAGTCATTTGTATTGAACTAATCATACTTTTTATATTAGTATCGTTATGTTCACATTATTTTACATCTAAAACACGTATTTACAATACATTTGGGTGAATACAAAAAATAGATAAAAAATTTGGGAAAAAATTTGGTAAAAAATGGTGATAATTCCGCTAAATATCGTTTAAAGTCATTTGTATTGAACTAATCATACTTTTTATATTTTTATCGTTAAGTTCACATAATTTTACATCTAAAACACGTATTTACAATACATTTGGGTGAATATAAAATGTCGTAAAAAAATTTTGAAATACAGGTGATGAATCCGCTAAATATCGTCTTAAGTCATTTCTATTAAACTAATCATACTTTTTATATTTTTAACGTTAAGTTCACATTATTTTACATCTAAAAAACGTGTTTACAATACATTTGGGTGAATACAAAAAATAGAAAAAAAATTTGGTAAAAAATGGTGATAATTCCGCTAAATATCGTTTAAAGTCATTTATATTGAACTAATCATACTTTTTATATTTTTATCGTTAAGTTCACATAACTTTACATCTAAAACACGTCTTTACAATACATTTGGGTGAATATAAAAGGTCGTAAAAAAATTTTGAAATACAGGTGATGAATCCGCTAAATATCGTCTTAAGTCATTTCTATTAAACTAATCATACTTTTTATATTTTTAACGTTAAGTTCACATTATTTTACATCTAAAACACGTGTTTACAATACATTTGGGTGAATACAAAAAATAGAAAAAAAATTGGGTAATAAATGGTGATAATTCCGCTAAATATCGTTTACAGTCATTTGTATTGAACTAATCATACTTTTTATATTTTTATCGTTATGTTCACATTATTTTACATCTAAAACACGTATTTACAATACATTTGGGTGAATACAAAAAATAGATAAAAAATTTGGGAAAAAATTTGGTAAAAAATGGTGATAATTCCGCTAAATATCGTTTAAAGTCATTTGTATTGAACTAATCATACTTTTTATATTTTTAACGTTAAGTTCACATTATTTTACATCTAAAACACGTGTTTACGATACATTTGGGTGAATACAAAAAATAGAAAAAAAATTTGGGAAAAAATTGGGTAATAAATGGTGATAATTCCGCTAAATATCGTTTACAGTCATTTGTATTGAACTAATCATACTTTTTATATTTTTATCGTTATGTTCACATTATTTTACATCTAAAACACGTATTTACAATACATTTGGGTGAATACAAAAAATAGAAAAAAAATTTGGTAAAAAATGGTGATAATTCCGCTAAATATCGTTTAAAGTCATTTGTATTGAACTAATCATACTTTTTATATTTTTATCGTTAAGTTCACATTATTTTACATCTAAAACACGTATTTACAATACATTTGGGTGAATATAAAAGGTCGTAAAAAAATTTTGAAATACAGGTGATGAATCCGCTAAATATCGTCTTAAGTCATTTCTATTAAACTAATCATACTTTTTATATTTTTAACGTTAAGTTCACATTATTTTACATCTAAAACACGTATTTACAATACATTTGGGTGAATACAAAAAATACAAAAAAAATTTGGGAAAAAATTTGGTAAAAAATGGTGATAATTCCGCTAAATATCGTTTAAAGTCATTTGTATTGAACTAATCATACTTTTTATATTTTTATCGTTAAGTTCACATAATTTTACATCTAAAACACGTCATTACAATACATTTGGGTGAATAAAAAAGGTCGTAAAAAAATTTGGGAAAAAATTGGGTAATAAATGGTGATAATTCCGCTAAATATCGTTTACAGTCATTTGTATTGAACTAATCATACTTTTTATATTTTTATCGTTATGTTCACATTATTTTACATCTAAAACACGTATTTACAATACATTTGGGTGAATACAAAAAATAGATAAAAAATTTGGGAAAAAATTTGGTAAAAAATGGTGATAATTCCGCTAAATATCGTTTAAAGTCATTTGTATTGAACTAATCATACTTTTTATATTTTTATCGTTAAGTTCACATAATTTTACATCTAAAACACGTCATTACAATACATTTGGGTGAATAAAAAAGGTCGTAAAAAAATTTGGGAAAAAATTGGGTAATAAATGGTGATAATTCCGCTAAATATCGTTTACAGTCATTTGTATTGAACTAATCATACTTTTTATATTTTTATCGTTATGTTCACATTATTTTACATCTAAAACACGTATTTACAATACATTTGGGTGAATACAAAAAATAGATAAAAAATTTGGGAAAAAATTTGGTAAAAAATGGTGATAATTCCGCTAAATATCGTTTAAAGTCATTTGTATTGAACTAATCATACTTTTTATATTTTTATCGTTAAGTTCACATAATTTTACATCTAAAACACGTCATTACAATACATTTGGGTGAATAAAAAAGGTCGTAAAAAAATTTGGGAAAAAATTGGGTAATAAATGGTGATAATTCCGCTAAATATCGTTTACAGTCATTTGTATTGAACTAATCATACTTTTTATATTTTTATCGTTATGTTCACATTATTTTACATCTAAAACACGTATTTACAATACATTTGGGTGAATACAAAAAATAGATAAAAAATTTGGGAAAAAATTTGGTAAAAAATGGTGATAATTCCGCTAAATATCGTTTAAAGTCATTTGTATTGAACTAATCATACTTTTTATATTTTTATCGTTATGTTCACATTATTTTACATCTAAAACACGTATTTACAATACATTTGGGTGAATACAAAAAATAGATAAAAAATTTGGGAAAAAATTTGGTAAAAAATGGTGATAATTCCGCTAAATATCGTTTAAAGTCATTTGTATTGAACTAATCATACTTTTTATATTTTTAACGTTAAGTTCACATTATTTTACATCTAAAACACGTGTTTACGATACATTTGGGTGAATACAAAAAATAGAAAAAAAATTTGGGAAAAAATTGGGTAATAAATGGTGATAATTCCGCTAAATATCGTTTACAGTCATTTGTATTGAACTAATCATACTTTTTATATTTTTATCGTTATGTTCACATTATTTTACATCTAAAACACGTATTTACAATACATTTGGGTGAATACAAAAAATAGAAAAAAAATTTGGTATAAAATGGTGATAATTCCGCTAAATATCGTTTAAAGTCATTTGTATTGAACTAATCATACTTTTTATATTTTTATCGTTAAGTTCACATTATTTTACATCTAAAACACGTATTTACAATACATTTGGGTGAATATAAAAGGTCGTAAAAAAATTTTGAAATACAGGTGATGAATCCGCTAAATATCGTCTTAAGTCATTTCTATTAAACTAATCATACTTTTTATATTTTTAACGTTAAGTTCACATTATTTTACATCTAAAACACGTATTTACAATACATTTGGGTGAATACAAAAAATAGAAAAAAAATTTGGGAAAAAATTTGGTAAAAAATGGTGATAATTCCGCTAAATATCGTTTAAAGTCATTTGTATTGAACTAATCATATTTTTTATATTTTTATCGTTAAGTTCACATAACTTTACATCTAAAACACGTCTTTACAATACATTTGGGTGAATATAAAAGGTCGTAAAAAAATTTTGAAATACAGGTGATGAATCCGCTAAATATCGTCTTAAGTCATTTCTATTAAACTAATCATACTTTTTATATTTTTAACGTTAAGTTCACATTATTTTACATCTAAAACACGTGTTTACAATACATTTGGGTGAATACAAAAAATAGAAAAAAAATTGGGTAATAAATGGTGATAATTCCGCTAAATATCGTTTACAGTCATTTGTATTGAACTAATCATACTTTTTATATTTTTATCGTTATGTTCACATTATTTTACATCTAAAACACGTATTTACAATACATTTGGGTGAATACAAAAAATAGATAAAAAATTTGGGAAAAAATTTGGTAAAAAATGGTGATAATTCCGCTAAATATCGTTTAAAGTCATTTGTATTGAACTAATCATACTTTTTATATTTTTATCGTTAAGTTCACATAATTTTACATCTAAAACACGTCTTTACAATACATTTGGGTGAATAAAAAAGGTCGTAAAAAAATTTGGGAAAAAATTGGGTAATAAATGGTGATAATTCCGCTAAATATCGTTTACAGTCATTTGTATTGAACTAATCATACTTTTTATATTTTTATCGTTATGTTCACATTATTTTACATCTAAAACACGTATTTACAATACATTTGGGTGAATACAAAAAATAGATAAAAAATTTGGGAAAAAATTTGGTAAAAAATGGTGATAATTCCGCTAAATATCGTTTAAAGTCATTTGTATTGAACTAATCATACTTTTTATATTTTTATCGTTAAGTTCACATAATTTTACATCTAAAACACGTCTTTACAATACATTTGGGTGAATATAAAAGGTCGTAAAAAAATTTTGAAATACAGATGATGAATCCGCTAAATATCGTCTTAAAACATTTCTATTAAACTAATCATACTTTTTATACTTTTAACCTTAAGTTCACATTATTTTACATCTAAAAAACGTGTTTACAATACATTTGGGTGAATACAAAAAATAGAAAAAAAATTTGGTAAAAAATGGTGATAATTCCGCTAAATATCGTTTAAAGTCATTTGTATTGAACTAATCATACTTTTTATATTTTTATCGTTAAGTTCACATTATTTTACATCTAAAACACGTATTTACAATACATTTGGGTGAATATAAAAGGTCGTAAAAAAATTTTGAAATACAGGTGATGAATCCGCTAAATATCGTCTTAAGTCATTTCTATTAAACTAATCATACTTTTTATATTTTTAACGTTAAGTTCACATTATTTTACATCTAATACACGTATTTACAATACATTTGGGTGAATACAAAAAATAGAAAAAAAATTTGGGAAAAAATTTGGTAAAAAATGGTGATAATTCCGCTAAATATCGTTTAAAGTCATTTGTATTGAACTAATCATACTTTTTATATTTTTATCGTTAAGTTCACATAACTTTACATCTAAAACACGTCTTTACAATACATTTGGGTGAATATAAAAGGTCGTAAAAAAATTTTGAAATACAGGTGATGAATCCGCTAAATATCGTCTTAAGTCATTTCTATTAAACTAATCATACTTTTTATATTTTTAACGTTAAGTTCACATTATTTTACATCTAAAACACGTGTTTACAATACATTTGGGTGAATACAAAAAATAGAAAAAAAATTGGGTAATAAATGGTGATAATTCCGCTAAATATCGTTTACAGTCATTTGTATTGAACTCATCATACTTTTTATATTTTTATCGTTATGTTCACATTATTTTACATCTAAAACACGTATTTACAATACATTTGGGTGAATACAAAAAATAGATAAAAAATTTGGGAAAAAATTTGGTAAAAAATGGTGATAATTCCGCTAAATATCGTTTAAAGTCATTTGTATTGAACTAATCATACTTTTTATATTTTTATCGTTAAGTTCACATAATTTTACATCTAAAACACGTCTTTACAATACATTTGGGTGAATAAAAAAGGTCGTAAAAAAATTTGGGAAAAAATTGGGTAATAAATGGTGATAATTCCGCTAAATATCGTTTACAGTCATTTGTATTGAACTAATCATACTTTTTATATTTTTATCGTTATGTTCACATTATTTTACATCTAAAACACGTATTTACAATACATTTGGGTGAATACAAAAAATAGATAAAAAATTTGGGAAAAAATTTGGTAAAAAATGGTGATAATTCCGCTAAATATCGTTTAAAGTCATTTGTATTGAACTAATCATACTTTTTATATTTTTATCGTTAAGTTCACATAATTTTACATCTAAAACACGTCTTTACAATACATTTGGGTGAATATAAAAGGTCGTAAAAAAATTTTGAAATACAGATGATGAATCCGCTAAATATCGTCTTAAAACATTTCTATTAAACTAATCATACTTTTTATACTTTTAACCTTAAGTTCACATTATTTTACATCTAAAAAACGTGTTTACAATACATTTGGGTGAATACAAAAAATAGAAAAAAAATTTGGTAAAAAATGGTGATAATTCCGCTAAATATCGTTTAAAGTCATTTGTATTGAACTAATCATACTTTTTATATTTTTATCGTTAAGTTCACATTATTTTACATCTAAAACACGTATTTACAATACATTTGGGTGAATATAAAAGGTCGTAAAAAAATTTTGAAATACAGGTGATGAATCCGCTAAATATCGTCTTAAGTCATTTCTATTAAACTAATCATACTTTTTATATTTTTAACGTTAAGTTCACATTATTTTACATCTAAAACACGTATTTACAATACATTTGGGTGAATACAAAAAATAGAAAAAAAATTTGGGAAAAAATTTGGTAAAAAATGGTGATAATTCCGCTAAATATCGTTTAAAGTCATTTGTATTGAACTAATCATACTTTTTATATTTTTATCGTTAAGTTCACATAACTTTACATCTATAACACGTCTTTACAATACATTTGGGTGAATATAAAAGGTCGTAAAAAAATTTTGAAATACAGGTGATGAATCCGCTAAATATCGTCTTAAGTCATTTCTATTAAACTAATCATACTTTTTATATTTTTAACGTTAAGTTCACATTATTTTACATCTAAAACACGTGTTTACAATACATTTGGGTGAATACAAAAAATAGAAAAAAAATTGGGTAATAAATGGTGATAATTCCGCTAAATATCGTTTACAGTCATTTGTATTGAACTAATCATACTTTTTATATTTTTATCGTTATGTTCACATTATTTTACATCTAAAACACGTATTTACAATACATTTGGGTGAATACAAAAAATAGATAAAAAATTTGGGAAAAAATTTGGTAAAAAATGGTGATAATTCCGCTAAATATCGTTTAAAGTCATTTGTATTGAACTAATCATACTTTTTATATTTTTATCGTTAAGTTCACATAATTTTACATCTAAAACACGTCTTTACAATACATTTGGGTGAATATAAAAGGTCGTAAAAAAATTTTGAAATACAGATGATGAATCCGCTAAATATCGTCTTAAAACATTTCTATTAAACTAATCATACTTTTTATACTTTTAACCTTAAGTTCACATTATTTTACATCTAAAAAACGTGTTTACAATACATTTGGGTGAATACAAAAAATAGAAAAAAAATTTGGTAAAAAATGGTGATAATTCCGCTAAATATCGTTTAAAGTCATTTGTATTGAACTAATCATACTTTTTATATTTTTATCGTTAAGTTCACATTATTTTACATCTAAAACACGTATTTACAATACATTTGGGTGAATATAAAAGGTCGTAAAAAAATTTTGAAATACAGGTGATGAATCCGCTAAATATCGTCTTAAGTCATTTCTATTAAACTAATCATACTTTTTATATTTTTAACGTTAAGTTCACATTATTTTACATCTAAAACACGTATTTACAATACATTTGGGTGAATACAAAAAATAGAAAAAAAATTTGGGAAAAAATTTGGTAAAAAATGGTGATAATTCCGCTAAATATCGTTTAAAGTCATTTGTATTGAACTAATCATACTTTTTATATTTTTATCGTTAAGTTCACATAACTTTACATCTAAAACACGTCTTTACAATACATTTGGGTGAATATAAAAGGTCGTAAAAAAATTTTGAAATACAGGTGATGAATCCGCTAAATATCGTCTTAAGTCATTTCTATTAAACTAATCATACTTTTTATATTTTTAACGTTAAGTTCACATTATTTTACATCTAAAACACGTGTTTACAATACATTTGGGTGAATACAAAAAATAGAAAAAAAATTGGGTAATAAATGGTGATAATTCCACTAAATATCGTTTACAGTCATTTGTATTGAACTAATCATACTTTTTATATTTTTATCGTTATGTTCACATTATTTTACATCTAAAACACGTATTTACAATACATTTGGGTGAATACAAAAAATAGATAAAAAATTTGGGAAAAAATTTGGTAATAAATGGTGATAATTCCGCTAAATATCGTTTAAAGTCATTTGTATTGAACTAATCATACTTTTTATATTTTTATCGTTAAGTTCACATAATTTTACATCTAAAACACGTCTTTACAATACATTTGGGTGAATATAAAAGGTCGTAAAAAAATTTTGAAATACAGGTGATGAATCCGCTAAATATCGTCTTAAGTCATTTCTATTAAACTAATCATACTTTTTATATTTTTAACGTTAAGTTCACATTATTTTACATCTAAAACACGTGTTTACAATACATTTGGGTGAATACAAAAAATAGAAAAAAAATTGGGTAATAAATGGTGATAATTCCGCTAAATATCGTTTACAGTCATTTGTATTGAACTAATCATACTTTTTATATTTTTATCGTTATGTTCACATTATTTTACATCTAAAACACGTATTTACAATACATTTGGGTGAATACAAAAAATAGATAAAAAATTTGGGAAAAAATTTGGTAAAAAATGGTGATAATTCCGCTAAATATCGTTTAAAGTCATTTGTATTGAACTAATCATACTTTTTATATTTTTATCGTTAAGTTCACATAATTTTACATCTAAAACACGTCTTTACAATACATTTGGGTGAATATAAAAGGTCGTAAAAAAATTTTGAAATACAGGTGATGAATCCGCTAAATATCGTCTTAAGTCATTTCTATTAAACTAATCATACTTTTTATATTTTTAACGTTAAGTTCACATTATTTTACATCTAAAAAACGTGTTTACAATACATTTGGGTGAATACAAAAAATAGAAAAAAATTTTGGTAAAAAATGGTGATAATTCCGCTAAATATCGTTTAAAGTCATTTGTATTGAACTAATCATACTTTTTATATTTTTATCGTTAAGTTCACATTATTTTACATCTAAAACACGTATTTACAATACATTTGGGTGAATACAAAAAATAGAAAAAAATTTGGGAAAAAATTTGGTAAAAAATGGTGATAATTCCGCTAAATATCGTTTAAAGTCATTTGTATTGAACTAATCATACTTTTTATATTTTTATCGTTAAGTTCACATAATTTTACATCTAAAACACGTCTTTACAATACATTTGGGTGAATATAAAAGGTCGTAAAAAAATTTTGAAATACAGGTGATGAATCCGCTAAATATCGTCTTAAGTCATTTCTATTAAACTAATCATACTTTTTATATTTTTAACGTTAAGTTCACATTATTTTACATCTAAAACACGTGTTTACAATACATTTGGGTGAATACAAAAAATAGAAAAAAAATTTGGGAAAAAATTGGGTAATAAATGGTGATAATTCCGCTAAATATCGTTTACAGTCATTTGTATTGAACTAATCATACTTTTTATATTTTTATCGTTATGTTCACATTATTTTACATCTAAAACACGTATTTACAATACATTTGGGTGAATACAAAAAATAGATAAAAAATTTGGGATAAAATTTGGTAAAAAATGGTGATAATTCCGCTAAATATCGTTTAAAGTCATTTGTATTGAACTAATCATACTTTTTATATTTTTATCGTTAAGTTCACATAATTTTACATCTAAAACACGTCTTTACAATACATTTGGGTGAATATAAAAGGTCGTAAAAAAATTTTGAAATACAGGTGATGAATCCGCTAAATATCGTCTTAAGTCATTTCTATTAAACTAATCATACTTTTTATATTTTTAACGTTTAGTTCACATTATTTTACATCTAAAAAACGTGTTTACAATACATTTGGGTGAATACAAAAAATAGAAAAAAAATTTGGTAAAAAATGGTGATAATTCCGCTAAATATCGTTTAAAGTCATTTGTATTGAACTAATCATACTTTTTATATTTTTATCGTTAAGTTCACATTATTTTACATCTAAAACACGTATTTACAATACATTTGAGTGAATATAAAAGGTCGTAAAAAAATTTTGAAATACAGGTGATGAATCCGCTAAATATCGTCTTAAGTCATTTCTATTAAACTAATCATACTTTTTATATTTTTAACGTTAAGTTCACATTATTTTACATCTAAAACACGTATTTACAATACATTTGGGTGAATACAAAAAATAGAAAAAAAATTTGGGAAAAAATTTGGTAAAAAATGGTGATAATTCCGCTAAATATCGTTTAAAGTCATTTGTATTGAACTAATCATACTTTTTATATTTTTATCGTTAAGTTCACATAATTTTACATCTAAAACACGTCTTTACAATACATTTGGGTGAATAAAAAAGGTCGTAAAAAAATTTTGAAATACAGGTGATGAATCCGCTAAATATCGTCTTAAGTCATTTCTAATAAACTAATCATACTTTTTATATTTTTAACGTTAAGTTCACATTATTTTACATCTAAAAAACGTGTTTACAATACATTTGGGTGAATACAAAAAATAGAAAAAAAATTTGGTAAAAAATGGTGATAATTCCGCTAAATATCGTTTAAAGTCATTTGTATTGAACTAATCATACTTTTTATATTTTTATCGTTAAGTTCACATTATTTTACATCTAAAACACGTATTTACAATACATTTGGGTGAATACAAAAAATAGAAAAAAAATTTGGGAAAAAATTTGGTAAAAAATGGTGATAATTCCGCTAAATATCGTTTAAAGTCATTTGTATTGAACTAATCATACTTTTTATATTTTTATCGTTAAGTTCACATAATTTTACATCTAAAACACATCTTTACAATACATTTGGGTGAATAAAAAAGGTCGTAAAAAAATTTTGAAATACAGGTGATGAATCCGCTAAATTTCGTCTTAAGTCATTTCTATTAAACTAATCATACTTTTTATATTTTTAACGTTAAGTTCACATTATTTTACATCTAAAAAACGTGTTTACAATACATTTGGGTGAATACAAAAAATAGAAAAAAAATTTGGTAAAAAATGGTGATAATTAAGCTAAATATCGTTTAAAGTCATTTGTATTGAACTAATCATACTTTTTATATTTTTATCGTTAAGTTCACATTATTTTACATCTAAAACACGTATTTACAATACATTTGGGTGAATATAAAAGGTCGTAAAAAAATTTTGAAATACAGGTGATGAATCCGCTAAATATCGTCTTAAGTCATTTCTATTAAACTAATCATACTTTTTATATTTTTAACGTTAAGTTCACATTATTTTACATCTAAAACACGTATTTACAATACATTTGGGTGAATACAAAAAATAGAAAAAAAATTTGGTAAAAAATGGTGATAATTCCGCTAAATATCGTTTAAAGTCATTTGTATTGAACTAATCATACTTTTTATATTTTTATCGTTAAGTTCACATTATTTTACATCTAAAACACGTATTTACAATACATTTGAGTGAATATAAAAGGTCGTAAAAAAATTTTGAAATACAGGTGATGAATCCGCTAAATATCGTCTTAAGTCATTTCTATTAAACTAATCATACTTTTTATATTTTTAACGTTAAGTTCACATTATTTTACATCTAAAACACGTATTTACAATACATTTGGGTGAATACAAAAAATAGAAAAAAAATTTGGGAAAAAATTTGGTAAAAAATGGTGATAATTCCGCTAAATATCGTTTAAAGTCATTTGTATTGAACTAATCATACTTTTTATATTTTTATCGTTAAGTTCACATAATTTTACATCTAAAACACGTCTTTACAATACATTTGGGTGAATAAAAAAGGTCGTAAAAAAATTTTGAAATACAGGTGATGAATCCGCTAAATATCGTCTTAAGTCATTTCTAATAAACTAATCATACTTTTTATATTTTTAACGTTAAGTTCACATTATTTTACATCTAAAAAACGTGTTTACAATACATTTGGGTGAATACAAAAAATAGAAAAAAAATTTGGTAAAAAATGGTGATAATTCCGCTAAATATCGTTTAAAGTCATTTGTATTGAACTAATCATACTTTTTATATTTTTATCGTTAAGTTCACATTATTTTACATCTAAAACACGTATTTACAATACATTTGGGTGAATACAAAAAATAGAAAAAAAATTTGGGAAAAAATTTGGTAAAAAATGGTGATAATTCCGCTAAATATCGTTTAAAGTCATTTGTATTGAACTAATCATACTTTTTATATTTTTATCGTTAAGTTCACATAATTTTACATCTAAAACACATCTTTACAATACATTTGGGTGAATAAAAAAGGTCGTAAAAAAATTTTGAAATACAGGTGATGAATCCGCTAAATTTCGTCTTAAGTCATTTCTATTAAACTAATCATACTTTTTATATTTTTAACGTTAAGTTCACATTATTTTACATCTAAAAAACGTGTTTACAATACATTTGGGTGAATACAAAAAATAGAAAAAAAATTTGGTAAAAAATGGTGATAATTAAGCTAAATATCGTTTAAAGTCATTTGTATTGAACTAATCATACTTTTTATATTTTTATCGTTAAGTTCACATTATTTTACATCTAAAACACGTATTTACAATACATTTGGGTGAATATAAAAGGTCGTAAAAAAATTTTGAAATACAGGTGATGAATCCGCTAAATATCGTCTTAAGTCATTTCTATTAAACTAATCATACTTTTTATATTTTTAACGTTAAGTTCACATTATTTTACATCTAAAACACGTATTTACAATACATTTGGGTGAATACAAAAAATAGAAAAAAAATTTGGTAAAAAATGGTGATAATTCCGCTAAATATCGTTTAAAGTCATTTGTATTGAACTAATCATACTTTTTATATTTTTATCGTTAAGTTCACATTATTTTACATCTAAAACACGTATTTACAATACATTTGGGTGAATATAAAAGGTCGTAAAAAAATTTTGAAATACAGGTGATGAATCCGCTAAATATCGTCTTAAGTCATTTCTATTAAACTAATCATACTTTTTATATTTTTAACGTTAAGTTCACATTATTTTACATCTAAAACACGTATTTACAATACATTTGGGTGAATACAAAAAATAGAAAAAAAATTTGGGAAAAAATTTGGTAAAAAATGGTGATAATTCCGCTAAATATCGTTTAAAGTCATTTGTATTGAACTAATCATACTTTTTATATTTTTATCGTTATGTTCACATTATTTTACATCTAAAACACGTATTTACAATACATTTGGGTGAATACAAAAAATAGAAAAAAAATTTGGGAAAAAATTTGGTAAAAAATGGTGATAATTCCGCTAAATATCGTTTAAAGTCATTTGTATTGAACTAATCATACTTTTTATATTTTTATCGTTAAGTTCACATAATTTTACATCTAAAACACGTCTTTACAATACATTTGGGTGAATATAAAAGGTCGTAAAAAAATTTTGAAATACAGGTGATGAATCCGCTAAATATCGTCTTAAGTCATTTCTATTAAACTAATCATACTTTTTATATTTTTAACGTTAAGTTCACATTATTTTACATCTAAAACACGTGTTTACAATACATTTGGGTGAATACAAAAAATAGAAAAAAAATTGGGTAATAAATGGTGATAATTCCGCTAAATATCGTTTACATTCATTTGTATTGAACTAATCATACTTTTTATATTTTTATCGTTATGTTCACATTATTTTACATCTAAAACACGTATTTACAATACATTTGGGTGAATACAAAAAATAGATAAAAAATTTGGGAAAAAATTTGGTAAAAAATGGTGATAATTCCGCTAAATATCGTTTAAAGTCATTTGTATTGAACTAATCATACTTTTTATATTTTTATCGTTAAGTTCACATAATTTTACATCTAAAACACGTCTTTACAATACATTTGGGTGAATATAAAAGGTCGTAAAAAAATTTTGAAATACAGGTGATGAATCCGCTAAATATCGTCTTAAGTCATTTCTATTAAACTAATCATACTTTTTATATTTTTAACGTTAAGTTCACATTATTTTACATCTAAAAAACGTGTTTACAATACATTTGGGTGAATACAAAAAATAGAAAAAAAATTTGGTAAAAAATGGTGATAATTCCGCTAAATATCGTTTAAAGTCATTTGTATTGAACTAATCATACTTTTTATATTTTTATCGTTAAGTTCACATTATTTTACACCTAAAACACGTATTTACAATACATTTGGGTGAATACAAAAAATAGAAAAAAAATTTGGGAAAAAATTTGGTAAAAAATGGTGATAATTCCGCTAAATATCGTTTAAAGTCATTTGTATTGAACTAATCATACTTTTTATATTTTTATCGTTAAGTTCACATAATTTTACATCTAAAACACGTCTTTACAATACATTTGGGTGAATAAAAAAGGTCGTAAAAAAATTTTGAAATACAGGTGATGAATCCGCTAAATATCGTCTTAAGTCATTTCTATTAAACTAATCATACTTTTTATATTTTTAACGTTAAGTTCACATTATTTTACATCTAAAAAACGTGTTTACAATACATTTGGGTGAATACAAAAAATAGAAAAAAAATTTGGTAAAAAATGGTGATAATTCCGCTAAATATCGTTTAAAGTCATTTGTATTGAACTAATCATACTTTTTATATTTTTATCGTTAAGTTCACATTATTTTACATCTAAAACACGTATTTACAATACATTTGGGTGAATATAAAAGGTCGTAAAAAAATTTTGAAATACAGGTGATGAATCCGCTAAATATCGTCTTAAGTCATTTCTATTAAACTAATCATACTTTTTATATTTTTAACGTTAAGTTCACATTATTTTACATCTAAAACACGTATTTACAATACATTTGGGTGAATACAAAAAATAGAAAAAAAATTTGGGAAAAAATTTGGTAAAAAATGGTGATAATTCCGCTAAATATCGTTTAAAGTCATTTGTATTGAACTAATCATACTTTTTATATTTTTATCGTTAAGTTCACATAACTTTACATCTAAAACACGTCTTTACAATACATTTGGGTGAATATAAAAGGTCGTAAAAAAATTTTGAAATACAGGTGATGAATCCGCTAAATATCGTCTTAAGTCATTTCTATTAAACTAATCATACTTTTTATATTTTTAACGTTAAGTTCACATTATTTTACATCTAAAACACGTGTTTACAATACATTTGGGTGAATACAAAAAATAGAAAAAAAATTGGGTAATAAATGGTGATAATTCCGCTAAATATCGTTTACAGTCATTTGTATTGAACTAATCATACTTTTTATATTTTTATCGTTATGTTCACATTATTTTACATCTAAAACACGTATTTACAATACATTTGGGTGAATACAAAAAATAGATAAAAAATTTGGGAAAAAATTTGATAAAAAATGGTGATAATTCCGCTAAATATCGTTTAAAGTCATTTGTATTGAACTAATCATACTTTTTATATTTTTATCGTTAAGTTCACATAATTTTACATCTAAAACACGTCTTTACAATACATTTGGGTGAATATAAAAGGTCGTAAAAAAATTTTGAAATACAGGTGATGAATCCGCTAAATATCGTCTTAAGTCATTTCTATTAAACTAATCATACTTTTTATATTTTTAACGTTAAGTTCACATTATTTTACATCTAAAACACGTATTTACAATACATTTGGGTGAATATAAAAGGTCGTAAAAAAATTTTGAAATACAGGTGATGAATCCGCTAAATATCGTCTTAAGTCATTTCTATTAAACTAATCATACTTTTTATATTTTTAACGTTAAGTTCACATTATTTTACATCTAAAACACGTATTTACAATACATTTGGGTGAATACAAAAAATAGAAAAAAAATTTGGGAAAAAATTTGGTAAAAAATGGTGATAATTCCGCTAAATATCGTTTAAAGTCATTTGTATTGAACTAATCATACTTTTTATATTTTTATCGTTAAGTTCACATAACTTTACATCTAAAACACGTCTTTACAATACATTTGGGTGAATATAAAAGGTCGTAAAAAAATTTTGAAATACAGGTGATGAATCCGCTAAATATCGTCTTAAGTCATTTCTATTAAACTAATCATACTTTTTATATTTTTAACGTTAAGTTCACATTATTTTACATCTAAAACACGTGTTTACAATACATTTGGGTGAATACAAAAAATAGAAAAAAAATTGGGTAATAAATGGTGATAATTCCGCTAAATATCGTTTACAGTCATTTGTATTGAACTAATCATACTTTTTATATTTTTATCGTTATGTTCACATTATTTTACATCTAAAACACGTATATACAATACATTTGGGTGAATACAAAAAATAGAAAAAAAATTTGGGAAAAAATTTGGTAAAAAATGGTGATAATTCCGCTAAATATCGTTTAAAGTCATTTGTATTGAACTAATCATACTTTTTATATTTTTATCGTTAAGTTCACATAACTTTACATCTAAAACACGTCTTTACAATACATTTGGGTGAATATAAAAGGTCGTAAAAAAATTTTGAAATACAGGTGATGAATCCGCTAAATATCGTCTTAAGTCATTTCTATTAAACTAATCATACTTTTTATATTTTTAACGTTAAGTTCACATTATTTTACATCTAAAACACGTGTTTACAATACATTTGGGTGAATACAAAAAATAGAAAAAAAATTGGGTAATAAATGGTGATAATTCCGCTAAATATCGTTTACAGTCATTTGTATTGAACTAATCATACTTTTTATATTTTTATCGTTATGTTCACATTATTTTACATCTAAAACACGTATTTACAATACATTTGGGTGAATACAAAAAATAGATAAAAAATTTGGGAAAAAATTTGATAAAAAATGGTGATAATTCCGCTAAATATCGTTTAAAGTCATTTGTATTGAACTAATCATACTTTTTATATTTTTATCGTTAAGTTCACATAATTTTACATCTAAAACACGTCTTTACAATACATTTGGGTGAATATAAAAGGTCGTAAAAAAATTTTGAAATACAGGTGATGAATCCGCTAAATATCGTCTTAAGTCATTTCTATTAAACTAATCATACTTTTTATATTTTTAACGTTAAGTTCACATTATTTTACATCTAAAACACGTATTTACAATACATTTGGGTGAATATAAAAGGTCGTAAAAAAATTTTGAAATACAGGTGATGAATCCGCTAAATATCGTCTTAAGTCATTTCTATTAAACTAATCATACTTTTTATATTTTTAACGTTAAGTTCACATTATTTTACATCTAAAACACGTGTTTACAATACATTTGGGTGAATACAAAAAATAGAAAAAAAATTGGGTAATAAATGGTGATAATTCCGCTAAATATCGTTTACAGTCATTTGTATTGAACTAATCATACTTTTTATATTTTTATCGTTATGTTCACATTATT
Organism: Diuraphis noxia; assembly: GCF_037042655.1. NCBI lineage: Eukaryota > Metazoa > Arthropoda > Insecta > Hemiptera > Aphididae > Diuraphis > Diuraphis noxia. The sequence goes on from NW_028301720.1 coordinate 508,820, forward strand.
TTACATCTAAAACACGTATTTACAATACATTTGGGTGAATACAAAAAATAGATAAAAAATTTGGGAAAAAATTTGATAAAAAATGGTGATAATTCCGCTAAATATCGTTTAAAGTCATTTGTATTGAACTAATCATACTTTTTATATTTTTATCGTTAAGTTCACATAATTTTACATCTAAAACACGTCTTTACAATACATTTGGGTGAATATAAAAGGTCGTAAAAAAATTTTGAAATACAGGTGATGAATCCGCTAAATATCGTCTTAAGTCATTTCTATTAAACTAATCATACTTTTTATATTTTTAACGTTAAGTTCACATTATTTTACATCTAAAACACGTATTTACAATACATTTGGGTGAATATAAAAGGTCGTAAAAAAATTTTGAAATACAGGTGATGAATCCGCTAAATATCGTCTTAAGTCATTTCTATTAAACTAATCATACTTTTTATATTTTTAACGTTAAGTTCACATTATTTTACATCTAAAACACGTATTTACAATACATTTGGGTGAATACAAAAAATAGAAAAAAAATTTGGGAAAAAATTTGGTAAAAAATGGTGATAATTCCGCTAAATATCGTTTAAAGTCATTTGTATTGAACTAATCATACTTTTTATATTTTTATCGTTAAGTTCACATAACTTTACATCTAAAACACGTCTTTACAATACATTTGGGTGAATATAAAAGGTCGTAAAAAAATTTTGAAATACAGGTGATGAATCCGCTAAATATCGTCTTAAGTCATTTCTATTAAACTAATCATACTTTTTATATTTTTAACGTTAAGTTCACATTATTTTACATCTAAAACACGTGTTTACAATACATTTGGGTGAATACAAAAAATAGAAAAAAAATTGGGTAATAAATGGTGATAATTCCGCTAAATATCGTTTACAGTCATTTGTATTGAACTAATCATACTTTTTATATTTTTATCGTTATGTTCACATTATTTTACATCTAAAACACGTATTTACAATACATTTGGGTGAATACAAAAAATAGAAAAAAAATTTGGGAAAAAATTTGGTAAAAAATGGTGATAATTCCGCTAAATATCGTTTAAAGTCATTTGTATTGAACTAATCATACTTTTTATATTTTTATCGTTAAGTTCACATAATTTTACATCTAAAACACGTCTTTACAATACATTTAGGTGAATATAAAAGGTCGTAAAAAAATTTTGAAATACAGGTGATGAATCCGCTAAATATCGTCTTAAGTCATTTCTATTAAACTAATCATACTTTTTATATTTTTAACGTTAAGTTCACATTATTTTACATCTAAAAAACGTGTTTACAATACATTTGGGTGAATACAAAAAATAGAAAAAAAATTTGGTAAAAAATGGTGATAATTCCGCTAAATATCGTTTAAAGTCATTTGTATTGAACTAATCATACTTTTTATATTTTTATCGTTAAGTTCACATTATTTTACACCTAAAACACGTATTTACAATACATTTGGGTGAATACAAAAAATAGAAAAAAAATTTGGGAAAAAATTTGGTAAAAAATGGTGATAATTCCGCTAAATATCGTTTAAAGTCATTTGTATTGAACTAATCATACTTTTTATATTTTTATCGTTAAGTTCACATAATTTTACATCTAAAACACGTCTTTACAATACATTTGGGTGAATAAAAAAGGTCGTAAAAAAATTTTGAAATACAGGTGATGAATCCGCTAAATAACGTCTTAAGTCATTTCTAATAAACTAATCATACTTTTTATATTTTTAACGTTAAGTTCACATTATTTTACATCTAAAAAACGTGTTTACAATACATTTGGGTGAATACAAAAAATAGAAAAAAAATTTGGTAAAAAATGGTGATAATTCCGCTAAATATCGTTTAAAGTCATTTGTATTGAACTAATCATACTTTTTATATTTTTATCGTTAAGTTCACATTATTTTACATCTAAAACACGTATTTACAATACATTTGGGTGAATATAAAAGGTCGTAAAAAAATTTTGAAATACAGGTGATGAATCCGCTAAATATCGTCTTAAGTCATTTCTATTAAACTAATCATACTTTTTATATTTTTAACGTTAAGTTCACATTATTTTACATCTAAAACACGTATTTACAATACATTTGGGTGAATACAAAAAATAGAAAAAAAATTTGGGAAAAAATTTGGTAAAAAATGGTGATAATTCCGCTAAATATCGTTTAAAGTCATTTGTATTGAACTAATCATACTTTTTATATTTTTATCGTTAAGTTCACATAACTTTACATCTAAAACACGTCTTTACAATACATTTGGGTGAATATAAAAGGTCGTAAAAAAATTTTGAAATACAGGTGATGAATCCGCTAAATATCGTCTTAAGTCATTTCTATTAAACTAATCATACTTTTTATATTTTTAACGTTAAGTTCACATTATTTTACATCTAAAACACGTGTTTACAATACATTTGGGTGAATACAAAAAATAGAAAAAAAATTGGGTAATAAATGGTGATAATTCCGCTAAATATCGTTTACAGTCATTTGTATTGAACTAATCATACTTTTTATATTTTTATCGTTATGTTCACATTATTTTACATCTAAAACACGTATTTACAATACATTTGGGTGAATACAAAAAATAGATAAAAAATTTGGGAAAAAATTTGATAAAAAATGGTGATAATTCCGCTAAATATCGTTTAAAGTCATTTGTATTGAACTAATCATACTTTTTATATTTTTATCGTTAAGTTCACATAATTTTACATCTAAAACACGTCTTTACAATACATTTGGGTGAATATAAAAGGTCGTAAAAAAATTTTGAAATACAGGTGATGAATCCGCTAAATATCGTCTTAAGTCATTTCTATTAAACTAATCATACTTTTTATATTTTTAACGTTAAGTTCACATTATTTTACATCTAAAAAACGTGTTTACAATACATTTGGGTGAATACAAAAAATAGAAAAAAAATTTGGTAAAAAATGGTGATAATTCCGCTAAATATCGTTTAAAGTCATTTGTATTGAACTAATCATACTTTTTATATTTTTATCGTTAAGTTCACATTATTTTACACCTAAAACACGTATTTACAATACATTTGGGTGAATACAAAAAATAGAAAAAAAATTTGGGAAAAAATTTGGTAAAAAATGGTGATAATTCCGCTAAATATCGTTTAAAGTCATTTGTATTGAACTAATCATACTTTTTATATTTTTATCGTTAAGTTCACATAATTTTACATCTAAAACACGTCTTTACAATACATTTGGGTGAATAAAAAAGGTCGTAAAAAAATTTTGAAATACAGGTGATGAATCCGCTAAATAACGTCTTAAGTCATTTCTAATAAACTAATCATACTTTTTATATTTTTAACGTTAAGTTCACATTATTTTACATCTAAAAAACGTGTTTACAATACATTTGGGTGAATACAAAAAATAGAAAAAAAATTTGGTAAAAAATGGTGATAATTCCGCTAAATATCGTTTAAAGTCATTTGTATTGAACTAATCATACTTTTTATATTTTTATCGTTAAGTTCACATTATTTTACATCTAAAACACGTATTTACAATACATTTGGGTGAATATAAAAGGTCGTAAAAAAATTTTGAAATACAGGTGATGAATCCGCTAAATATCGTCTTAAGTCATTTCTATTAAACTAATCATACTTTTTATATTTTTAACGTTAAGTTCACATTATTTTACATCTAAAACACGTATTTACAATACATTTGGGTGAATACAAAAAATAGAAAAAAAATTTGGGAAAAAATTTGGTAAAAAATGGTGATAATTCCGCTAAATATCGTTTAAAGTCATTTGTATTGAACTAATCATACTTTTTATATTTTTATCGTTAAGTTCACATAACTTTACATCTAAAACACGTCTTTACAATACATTTGGGTGAATATAAAAGGTCGTAAAAAAATTTTAAAATACAGGTGATGAATCCGCTAAATATCGTCTTAAGTCATTTCTATTAAACTAATCATACTTTTTATATTTTTAACGTTAAGTTCACATTATTTTACATCTAAAACACGTGTTTACAATACATTTGGGTGAATACAAAAAATAGAAAAAAAATTGGGTAATAAATGGTGATAATTCCGCTAAATATCGTTTACAGTCATTTGTATTGAACTAATCATACTTTTTATATTTTTATCGTTATGTTCACATTATTTTACATCTAAAACACGTATTTACAATACATTTGGGTGAATACAAAAAATAGATAAAAAATTTGGGAAAAAATTTGATAAAAAATGGTGATAATTCCGCTAAATATCGTTTAAAGTCATTTGTATTGAACTAATCATACTTTTTATATTTTTATCGTTAAGTTCACATAATTTTACATCTAAAACACGTCTTTACAATACATTTGGGTGAATATAAAAGGTCGTAAAAAAATTTTGAAATACAGGTGATGAATCCGCTAAATATCGTCTTAAGTCATTTCTATTAAACTAATCATACTTTTTATATTTTTAACGTTAAGTTCACATTATTTTACATCTAAAAAACGTGTTTACAATACATTTGGGTGAATACAAAAAATAGAAAAAAAATTTGGTAAAAAATGGTGATAATTCCGCTAAATATCGTTTAAAGTCATTTGTATTGAACTAATCATACTTTTTATATTTTTATCGTTAAGTTCACATTATTTTACACCTAAAACACGTATTTACAATACATTTGGGTGAATACAAAAAATAGAAAAAAAATTTGGGAAAAAATTTGGTAAAAAATGGTGATAATTCCGCTAAATATCGTTTAAAGTCATTTGTATTGAACTAATCATACTTTTTATATTTTTATCGTTAAGTTCACATAACTTTACATCTAAAACACGTCTTTACAATACATTTGGGTGAATATAAAAGGTCGTAAAAAAATTTTGAAATACAGGTGATGAATCCGCTAAATATCGTCTTAAGTCATTTCTATTAAACTAATCATACTTTTTATATTTTTAACGTTAATTTCACATTATTTTACATCTAAAACACGTGTTTACAATACATTTGGGTGAATACAAAAAATAGAAAAAAAATTGGGTAATAAATGGTGATAATTCCGCTAAATATCGTTTACATTCATTTGTATTGAACTAATCATACTTTTTATATTTTTATCGTTATGTTCACATTATTTTACATCTAAAACACGTATTTACAATACATTTGGGTGAATACAAAAAATAGATAAAAAATTTGGGAAAAAATTTGGTAAAAAATGGTGATAATTCCGCTAAATATCGTTTAAAGTCATTTGTATTGAACTAATCATACTTTTTATATTTTTATCGTTAAGTTCACATAATTTTACATCTAAAACACGTCTTTACAATACATTTGGGTGAATATAAAAGGTCGTAAAAAAATTTTGAAATACAGGTGATGAATCCGCTAAATATCGTCTTAAGTCATTTCTATTAAACTAATCATACTTTTTATATTTTTAACGTTAAGTTCACATTATTTTACATCTAAAAAACGTGTTTACAATACATTTGGGTGAATACAAAAAATAGAAAAAAAATTTGGTAAAAAATGGTGATAATTCCGCTAAATATCGTTTAAAGTCATTTGTATTGAACTAATCATACTTTTTATATTTTTATCGTTAAGTTCACATTATTTTACACCTAAAACACGTATTTACAATACATTTGGGTGAATACAAAAAATAGAAAAAAAATTTGGGAAAAAATTTGGTAAAAAATGGTGATAATTCCGCTAAATATCGTTTAAAGTCATTTGTATTGAACTAATCATACTTTTTATATTTTTATCGTTAAGTTCACATAATTTTACATCTAAAACACGTCTTTACAATACATTTGGGTGAATAAAAAAGGTCGTAAAAAAATTTTGAAATACAGGTGATGAATCCGCTAAATATCGTCTTAAGTCATTTCTATTAAACTAATCATACTTTTTATATTTTTAACGTTAAGTTCACATTATTTTACATCTAAAAAACGTGTTTACAATACATTTGGGTGAATACAAAAAATAGAAAAAAAATTTGGTAAAAAATGGTGATAATTCCGCTAAATATCGTTTAAAGTCATTTGTATTGAACTAATCATACTTTTTATATTTTTATCGTTAAGTTCACATAATTTTACATCTAAAACACGTCTTTACAATACATTTGGGTGAATATAAAAGGTCGTAAAAAAATTTTGAAATACAGGTGATGAATCCGCTAAATATCGTCTTAAGTCATTTCTATTAAACTAATCATACTTTTTATATTTTTAACGTTAAGTTCACATTATTTTACATCTAAAACACGTGTTTACAATACATTTGGGTGAATACAAAAAATAGAAAAAAAATTGGGTAATAAATGGTGATAATTCCGCTAAATATCGTTTACATTCATTTGTATTGAACTAATCATACTTTTTATATTTTTATCGTTATGTTCACATTATTTTACATCTAAAACACGTATTTACAATACATTTGGGTGAATACAAAAAATAGATAAAAAATTTGGGAAAAAATTTGGTAAAAAATGGTGATAATTCCGCTAAATATCGTTTAAAGTCATTTGTATTGAACTAATCATACTTTTTATATTTTTATCGTTAAGTTCACATAATTTTACATCTAAAACACGTCTTTACAATACATTTGGGTGAATATAAAAGGTCGTAAAAAAATTTTGAAATACAGGTGATGAATCCGCTAAATATCGTCTTAAGTCATTTCTATTAAACTAATCATACTTTTTATATTTTTAACGTTAAGTTCACATTATTTTACATCTAAAAAACGTGTTTACAATACATTTGGGTGAATACAAAAAATAGAAAAAAAATTTGGTAAAAAATGGTGATAATTCCGCTAAATATCGTTTAAAGTCATTTGTATTGAACTAATCATACTTTTTATATTTTTATCGTTAAGTTCACATTATTTTACACCTAAAACACGTATTTACAATACATTTGGGTGAATACAAAAAATAGAAAAAAAATTTGGGAAAAAATTTGGTAAAAAATGGTGATAATTCCGCTAAATATCGTTTAAAGTCATTTGTATTGAACTAATCATACTTTTTATATTTTTATCGTTAAGTTCACATAATTTTACATCTAAAACACGTCTTTACAATACATTTGGGTGAATAAAAAAGATCGTAAAAAAATTTTGAAATACAGGTGATGAATCCGCTAAATATCGTCTTAAGTCATTTCTATTTAACTAATCATACTTTTTATATTTTTAACGTTAAGTTCACATTATTTTACATCTAAAAAACGTGTTTACAATACATTTGGGTGAATACAAAAAATAGAAAAAAAATTTGGTAAAAAATGGTGATAATTCCACTAAATATCGTTTAAAGTCATTTGTATTGAACTAATCATACTTTTTATATTTTTATCGTTAAGTTCACATAATTTTACATCTAAAACACGTCTTTACAATACATTTGGGTGAATATAAAAGGTCGTAAAAAAATTTTGAAATACAGGTGATGAATCCGCTAAATATCGTCTTAAGTCATTTCTATTAAACTAATCATACTTTTTATATTTTTAACGTTAAGTTCACATTATTTTACATCTAAAACACGTGTTTACAATACATTTGGGTGAATACAAAAAATAGAAAAAAAATTGGGTAATAAATGGTGATAATTCCGCTAAATATCGTTTACATTCATTTGTATTGAACTAATCATACTTTTTATATTTTTATCGTTATGTTCACATTATTTTACATCTAAAACACGTATTTACAATACATTTGGGTGAATACAAAAAATAGATAAAAAATTTGGGAAAAAATTTGGTAAAAAATGGTGATAATTCCGCTAAATATCGTTTAAAGTCATTTGTATTGAACTAATCATACTTTTTATATTTTTATCGTTAAGTTCACATAATTTTACATCTAAAACACGTCTTTACAATACATTTGGGTGAATATAAAAGGTCGTAAAAAAATTTTGAAATACAGGTGATGAATCCGCTAAATATCGTCTTAAGTCATTTCTATTAAACTAATCATACTTTTTATATTTTTAACGTTAAGTTCACATTATTTTACATCTAAAAAACGTGTTTACAATACATTTGGGTGAATACAAAAAATAGAAAAAAAATTTGGTAAAAAATGGTGATAATTCCGCTAAATATCGTTTAAAGTCATTTGTATTGAACTAATCATACTTTTTATATTTTTATCGTTAAGTTCACATTATTTTACACCTAAAACACGTATTTACAATACATTTGGGTGAATACAAAAAATAGAAAAAAAATTTGGGAAAAAATTTGGTAAAAAATGGTGATAATTCCGCTAAATATCGTTTAAAGTCATTTGTATTGAACTAATCATACTTTTTATATTTTTATCGTTAAGTTCACATAATTTTACATCTAAAACACGTCTTTACAATACATTTGGGTGAATAAAAAAGGTCGTAAAAAAATTTTGAAATACAGGTGATGAATCCGCTAAATATCGTCTTAAGTCATTTCTATTAAACTAATCATACTTTTTATATTTTTAACGTTAAGTTCACATTATTTTACATCTAAAAAACGTGTTTACAATACATTTGGGTGAATACAAAAAATAGAAAAAAAATTTGGTAAAAAATGGTGATAATTCCGCTAAATATCGTTTAAAGTCATTTGTATTGAACTAATCATACTTTTTATATTTTTATCGTTAAGTTCACATAATTTTACATCTAAAACACGTCTTTACAATACATTTGGGTGAATATAAAAGGTCGTAAAAAAATTTTGAAATACAGGTGATGAATCCGCTAAATATCGTCTTAAGTCATTTCTATTAAACTAATCATACTTTTTATATTTTTAACGTTAAGTTCACATTATTTTACATCTAAAAAACGTGTTTACAATACATTTGGGTGAATACAAAAAATAGAAAAAAAATTTGGTAAAAAATGGTGATAATTCCGCTAAATATCGTTTAAAGTCATTTGTATTGAACTAATCATACTTTTTATATTTTTATCGTTAAGTTCACATTATTTTACACCTAAAACACGTATTTACAATACATTTGGGTGAATACAAAAAATAGAAAAAAAATTTGGGAAAAAATTTGGTAAAAAATGGTGATAATTCCGCTAAATATCGTTTAAAGTCATTTGTATTGAACTAATCATACTTTTTATATTTTTATCGTTAAGTTCACATAATTTTACATCTAAAACACGTCTTTACAATACATTTGGGTGAATAAAAAAGGTCGTAAAAAAATTTTGAAATACAGGTGATGAATCCGCTAAATATCGTCTTAAGTCATTTCTATTAAACTAATCATACTTTTTATATTTTTAACGTTAAGTTCACATTATTTTACATCTAAAAAACGTGTTTACAATACATTTGGGTGAATACAAAAAATAGAAAAAAAATTTGGTAAAAAATGGTGATAATTCCGCTAAATATCGTTTAAAGTCATTTGTATTGAACTAATCATACTTTTTATATTTTTATCGTTAAGTTCACATAACTTTACATCTAAAACACGTCTTTACAATACATTTGGGTGAATATAAAAGGTCGTAAAAAAATTTTGAAATACAGGTGATGAATCCGCTAAATATCGTCTTAAGTCATTTCTATTAAACTAATCATACTTTTTATATTTTTAACGTTAAGTTCACATTATTTTACATCTAAAACACGTGTTTACAATACATTTGGGTGAATACAAAAAATAGAAAAAAAATTGGGTAATAAATGGTGATAATTCCGCTAAATATCGTTTACAGTCATTTGTATTGAACTAATCATACTTTTTATATTTTTATCGTTATGTTCACATTATTTTACATCTAAAACACGTATTTACAATACATTTGGGTGAATACAAAAAATAGATAAAAAATTTGGGAAAAAATTTGGTAAAAAATGGTGATAATTCCGCTAAATATCGTTTAAAGTCATTTGTATTGAACTAATCATACTTTTTATATTTTTATCGTTAAGTTCACATAATTTTACATCTAAAACACGTCTTTACAATACATTTGGGTGAATATAAAAGGTCGTAAAAAAATTTTGAAATACAGGTGATGAATCCGCTAAATATCGTCTTAAGTCATTTCTATTAAACTAATCATACTTTTTATATTTTTAACGTTAAGTTCACATTATTTTACATCTAAAAAACGTGTTTACAATACATTTGGGTGAATACAAAAAATAGAAAAAAAATTTAGTAAAAAATGGTGATAATTCCGCTAAATATCGTTTAAAGTCATTTGTATTGAACTAATCATACTTTTTATATTTTTATCGTTAAGTTCACATTATTTTACACCTAAAACACGTATTTACAATACATTTGGGTGAATACAAAAAATAGAAAAAAAATTTGGGAAAAAATTTGGTAAAAAATGGTGATAATTCCGCTAAATATCGTTTAAAGTCATTTGTATTGAACTAATCATACTTTTTATATTTTTATCGTTAAGTTCACATAATTTTACATCTAAAACACGTCTTTACAATACATTTGGGTGAATAAAAAAGGTCGTAAAAAAATTTTGAAATACAGGTGATGAATCCGCTAAATATCGTCTTAAGTCATTTCTATTAAACTAATCATACTTTTTATATTTTTAACGTTAAGTTCACATTATTTTACATCTAAAAAACGTGTTTACAATACATTTGGGTGAATACAAAAAATAGAAAAAAAATTTGGTAAAAAATGGTGATAATTCCGCTAAATATCGTTTAAAGTCATTTGTATTGAACTAATCATACTTTTTATATTTTTATCGGTTAGTTCACATTATTTTACATCTAAAACACGTATTTACAATACATTTGGGTGAATATAAAAGGTCGTAAAAAAATTTTGAAATACAGGTGATGAATCCGCTAAATATCGTCTTAAGTCATTTCTATTAAACTAATCATACTTTTTATATTTTTAACGTTAAGTTCACATTATTTTACATCTAAAACACGTGTTTACAATACATTTGGGTGAATACAAAAAATAGAAAAAAAATTTGGGAAAAAATTGGGTAAAAAATGGTGAAAATTCCGCTAAATATCGTTTAAAGTCATTTGTATTGAACTAATCATACTTTTTATATTTTTATCGTTAAGTTCACATAATTTTACATCTAAAACACGTCTTTACAATACATTTGGGTGAATATAAAAGGTCGTAAAAAAATTTTGAAATACAGGTGATGAATCCGCTAAATATCGTCTTAAGTCATTTCTATTAAACTAATCATACTTTTTATATTTTTAACGTTAAGTTCACATTATTTTACATCTAAAACACGTGTTTACAATACATTTGGGTGAATACAAAAAATAGAAAAAAAATTTGGGAAAAAATTGGGTAATAAATTGTGATAATTCCGCTAAATATCGTTTACAGTCATTTGTATTGAACTAATCATACTTTTTATATTTTTATCGTTATGTTCACATTATTTTACATCTAAAACACGTATTTACAATACATTTGGGTGAATACAAAAAATAGATAAAAAATTTGGGAAAAAATTTGGTAAAAAATGGTGATAATTCCGCTAAATATCGTTTAAAGTCATTTGTATTGAACTAATCATACTTTTTATATTTTTATCGTTAAGTTCACATAATTTTACATCTAAAACACGTCTTTACAATACATTTGGGTGAATATAAAAGGTCGTAAAAAAATTTTGAAATACAGGTGATGAATCCGCTAAATATCGTCTTAAGTCATTTCTATTAAACTAATCATACTTTTTATATTTTTAACGTTAAGTTCACATTATTTTACATCTAAAACACGTGTTTACAATACATTTGGGTGAATACAAAAAATAGAAAAAAAATTTGGGAAAAAATTGGGTAATAAATTGTGATAATTCCGCTAAATATCGTTTACAGTCATTTGTATTGAACTAATCATACTTTTTATATTTTTATCGTTATGTTCACATTATTTTACATCTAAAACACGTATTTACAATACATTTGGGTGAATACAAAAAATAGATAAAAAATTTGGGAAAAAACTTGGTAAAAAATGGTGATAATTCCGCTAAATATCGTTTAAAGTCATTTGTATTGAACTAATCATACTTTTTATATTTTTATCGTTAAGTTCACATAATTTTACATCTAAAACACGTCTTTACAATACATTTGGGTGAATATAAAAGGTCGTAAAAAAATTTTGAAATACAGGTGATGAATCCGCTAAATATCGTCTTAAGTCATTTCTATTAAACTAATCATACTTTTTATATTTTTAACGTTAAGTTCACATTATTTTACATCTAAAAAACGTGTTTACAATACATTTGGGTGAATACAAAAAATAGAAAAAAAATTTGGTAAAAAATTGTGATAATTCCGCTAAATATCGTTTAAAGTCATTTGTATTGATCTAATCATACTTTTTATATTTTTATCGTTAAGTTCACATTATTTTACATCTAAAACACGTATTTGCAATACATTTGGGTGAATACAAAAAATAGAAAAAAAATTTGGGAAAAAATTTGGTAAAAAATGGTGATAATTCCGCTAAATATCGTTTAAAGTCATTTGTATTGAACTAATCATACTTTTTATATTTTTATCGTTAAGTTCACATAATTTTACATCTAAAACACGTCTTTACAATACATTTGGTTGAATAAAAAAGGTCGTAATAAAAATTTGAAATACAGGTGATGAATCCGCTAAATATCGTCTTAAGTCATTTCTATTAAACTAATCATACTTTTTATATTTTTAACGTTAAGTTCACATTATTTTACATCTAAAACACGTATTTACAATACATTTGGGTGAATACAAAAAATAGAAAAAAAATTTGGGAAAAAATTTGGTAAAAAATGGTGATAATTCCGCTAAATATCGTTTAAAGTCATTTGTATTGAACTAATCATACTTTTTATATTTTTATCGTTAAGTTCACATAACTTTACATCTAAAACACGTATTTACAATACATTTGGGTGAATATAAAAGGTCGTAAAAAAATTTTGAAATACAGGTGATGAATCCGCTAAATATCGTCTTAAGTCATTTCTATTAAACTAATCATACTTTTTATATTTTTAACGTTAAGTTCACATTATTTTACATCTAAAACACGTGTTTACAATACATTTGGGTGAATACAAAAAATAGAAAAAAAATTGGGTAATAAATGGTGATAATTCCGCTAAATATCGTTTACAGTCATTTGTATTGAACTAATCATACTTTTTATATTTTTATCGTTATGTTCACATTATTTTACATCTAAAACACGTATTTACAATACATTTGGGTGAATACAAAAAATAGATAAAAAATTTGGGAAAAAATTTGGTAAAAAATGGTGATAATTCCGCTAAATATCGTTTAAAGTCATTTGTATTGAACTAATCATACTTTTTATATTTTTATCGTTAAGTTCACATAATTTTACATCTAAAACACGTCTTTACAATACATTTGGGTGAATAAAAAAGGTCGTAAAAAAATTTTGAAATACAGGTGATGAATCCGCTAAATATCGTCTTAAGTCATTTCTATTAAACTAATCATACTTTTTATATTTTTAACGTTAAGTTCACATTATTTTACATCTAAAAAACGTGTTTACAATACATTTGGGTGAATACAAAAAATAGAAAAAAAATTTGGTAAAAAATGGTGATAATTCCGCTAAATATCGTTTAAAGTCATTTGTATTGAACTAATCATACTTTTTATATTTTTATCGTTAAGTTCACATAATTTTACATCTAAAACACGTCTTTACAATACATTTGGGTGAATATAAAAGGTCGTAAAAAAATTTTGAAATACAGGTGATGAATCCGCTAAATATCGTCTTAAGTCATTTCTATTAAACTAATCATACTTTTTATATTTTTAACGTTAAGTTCACATTATTTTACATCTAAAACACGTGTTTACAATACATTTGGGTGAATACAAAAAATAGAAAAAAAATTGGGTAATAAATGGTGATAATTCCGCTAAATATCGTTTACATTCATTTGTATTGAACTAATCATACTTTTTATATTTTTATCGTTATGTTCACATTATTTTACATCTAAAACACGTATTTACAATACATTTGGGTGAATACAAAAAATAGATAAAAAATTTGGGAAAAAATTTGATAAAAAATGGTGATAATTCCGCTAAATATCGTTTAAAGTCATTTGTATTGAACTAATCATACTTTTTATATTTTTATCGTTAAGTTCACATAATTTTACATCTAAAACACGTCTTTACAATACATTTGGGTGAATATAAAAGGTCGTAAAAAAATTTTGAAATACAGGTGATGAATCCGCTAAATATCGTCTTAAGTCATTTCTATTAAACTAATCATACTTTTTATATTTTTAACGTTAAGTTCACATTATTTTACATCTAAAAAACGTGTTTACAATACATTTGGGTGAATACAAAAAATAGAAAAAAAATTTGGTAAAAAATGGTGATAATTCCGCTAAATATCGTTTAAAGTCATTTGTATTGAACTAATCATACTTTTTATATTTTTATCGTTAAGTTCACATTATTTTACACCTAAAACACGTATTTACAATACATTTGGGTGAATACAAAAAATAGAAAAAAAATTTGGGAAAAAATTTGGTAAAAAATGGTGATAATTCCGCTAAATATCGTTTAAAGTCATTTGTATTGAACTAATCATACTTTTTATATTTTTATCGTTAAGTTCACATAATTTTACATCTAAAACACGTCTTTACAATACATTTGGGTGAATAAAAAAGGTCGTAAAAAAATTTTGAAATACAGGTGATGAATCCGCTAAATATCGTCTTAAGTCATTTCTATTAAACTAATCATACTTTTTATATTTTTAACGTTAAGTTCACATTATTTTACATCTAAAAAACGTGTTTACAATACATTTGGGTGAATACAAAAAATAGAAAAAAAATTTGGTAAAAAATGGTGATAATTCCGCTAAATATCGTTTAAAGTCATTTGTATTGAACTAATCATACTTTTTATATTTTTATCGTTAAGTTCACATAACTTTACATCTAAAACACGTCTTTACAATACATTTGGGTGAATATAAAAGGTCGTAAAAAAATTTTGAAATACAGGTGATGAATCCGCTAAATATCGTCTTAAGTCATTTCTATTAAACTAATCATACTTTTTATATTTTTAACGTTAAGTTCACATTATTTTACATCTAAAACACGTGTTTACAATACATTTGGGTGAATACAAAAAATAGAAAAAAAATTTGGGAAAAAATTGGGTAAAAAATGGTGATAATTCCGCTAAATATCGTTTAAAGTCATTTGTATTGAACTAATCATACTTTTTATATTTTTATCGTTAAGTTCACATAATTTTACATCTAAAACACGTCTTTACAATACATTTGGGTTAATATAAAAGGTCGTAAAAAAATTTTGAAATACAGGTGATGAATCCGCTAAATATCGTCTTAAGTCATTTCTATTAAACTAATCATACTTTTTATATTTTTAACGTTAAGTTCACATTATTTTACATCTAAAACACGTGTTTACAATACATTTGGGTGAATACAAAAAATAGAAAAAAAATTGGGTAAAAAATGGTGATAATTCCGCTAAATATCGTTTAAAGTCATTTGTATTGAACTAATCATACTTTTTATATTTTTATCGTTAAGTTCACATTATTTTACATCTAAAACACGTATTTACAATACATTTGGGTGAATATAAAAGGTCGTAAAAAAATTTTGAAATACAGGTGATGAATCCGCTAAATATCGTCTTAAGTCATTTCTATTAAACTAATCATACTTTTTATATTTTTAACGTTAAGTTCACATTATTTTACATCTAAAACACGTGTTTACAATACATTTGGGTGAATACAAAAAATAGAAAAAAAATTTGGGAAAAAATTGGGTAAAAAATGGTGATAATTCCGCTAAATATCGTTTAAAGTCATTTGTATTGAACTAATCATACTTTTTATATTTTTATCGTTAAGTTCACATAATTTTACATCTAAAACACGTCTTTACAATACATTTGGGTGAATATAAAAGGTCGTAAAAAAATTTTGAAATACAGGTGATGAATCCGCTAAATATCGTCTTAAGTCATTTCTATTAAACTAATCATACTTTTTATATTTTTAACGTTAAGTTCACATTATTTTACATCTAAAAAACGTGTTTACAATACATTTGGGTGAATACAAAAAATAGAAAAAAATTTTGGTAAAAAATGGTGATAATTCCGCTAAATATCGTTTAAAGTCATTTGTATTGAACTAATCATACTTTTTATATTTTTATCGTTAAGTTCACATTATTTTACATCTAAAACACGTATTTACAATACATTTGGGTGAATAAAAAAAATAGAAAAAAAATTTGGGAAAAAATTTGGTAAAAAATGGTGATAATTCCGCTAAATATCGTTTAAAGTCATTTGTATTGAACTAATCATACTTTTTATATTTTTATCGTTAAGTTCACATTATTTTACATCTAAAACACGTATTTACAATACATTTGGGTGAATAAAAAAGGTCGTAAAAAAATTTTGAAATACAGGTGATGAATCTGCTAAATATCGTCTTAAGTCATTTCTATTAAACTAATCATACTTTTTATATTTTTAACGTTAAGTTCACATTATTTTACATCTAAAACACGTGTTTACAATACATTTGGGTGAATACAAAAAATAGAAAAAAAATTGGGTAAAAAATGGTGATAATTCCGCTAAATATCGTTTAAAGTCATTTGTATTGAACTAATCATACTTTTTATATTTTTATCGTTAAGTTCACATAATTTTACATCTAAAACAAGTCTTTACAATACATTTGGGTGAATATAAAAGGTCGTAAAAAAATTTTGAAATACAGGTGATGAATCCGCTAAATATCGTCTTAAGTCATTTCTATTAAACTAATCATACTTTTTATATTTTTAACGTTAAGTTCACATTATTTTACATCTAAAACACGTGTTTACAATACATTTGGGTGAATACAAAAAATAGAAAAAAAATTTGGGAAAAAATTGGGTAAAAAATTGTGATAATTCCGCTAAATATCGTTTAAAGTCATTTGTATTGAACTAATCATACTTTTTATATTTTTATCGTTAAGTTCACATAATTTTACATCTAAAACACGTCTTTACAATACATTTGGGTGAATAAAAAAGGTCGTAAAAAAATTTTGAAATACAGGTGATGAATCCGCTAAATATCGTCTTAAGTCATTTCTATTAAACTAATCATACCAATATAAAAAGTATGATTAGTTCAATACAAATGACTTTAAACGATATTTAGCGGAATTATCACAATTTTTTACCCAATTTTTTCCCAAATTTTTTTTCTATTTTTTGTATTCACCCAAATGTATTGTAAACACGTGTTTTAGATGTAAAATAATGTGAACTTAACGTTAAAAATATAAAAAGTATGATTAGTTTAATAGAAATGACTTAAGACGATATTTAGCGGATTAATCACCTGTATTTCAAAATTTTTTTACGACCTTTTATATTCACCCAAATGTATTGTAAATACGTGTTTTAGATGTAAAATAATGTGAACTTAACGATAAAAATATAAAAAGTATGATTAGTTCAATACAAATGACTTTAAACGATATTTAGCGGAATTATCACCATTTTTTACCAAATTTTTTTTCTATTTTTTGTATTCACCCAAATGTATTGTAAACACGTTTTTTAGATGTAAAATAATGTGAACTTAACGTTAAAAATATAAAAAGTATGATTAGTTTAATAGAAATGACTTAAGACGATATTTAGCGGATTCATCACCTGTATTTCAAAATTTTTTTACGACCTTTTTTATTCACCCAAATGTATTGTAAAGACGTGTTTTAGATGTAAAATTATGTGAACTTAACGATAAAAATATAAAAAGTATGATTAGTTCAATACAAATGACTTTAAACGATATTTAGCGGAATTATCACCATTTTTTACCAAATTTTTTCCCAAATTTTATATCTATTTTTAACGTTAAGTTCACATTATTTTACATCTAAAACACGTGTTTACAATACATTTGGGTGAATACAAAAAATAGAAAAAAAATTTGGGAAAAAATTGGGTAAAAAATGGTGATAATTCCGCTAAATATCGTTTAAAGTCATTTGTATTGAACTAATCATACTTTTTATATTTTTATCGTTAAGTTCACATTATTTTACTACATCTAAAACACGTATTTACAATACATTTGGGTGAATACAAAAAATAGAAAAAAAATTTGGGAAAAAATTTGGTAAAAAATGGTGATAATTACGCTAAATATCGTTTAAAGTCATTTGTATTGAACTAATCATACTTTTTATATTTTTATCGTTAAGTTCACATAATTTTACATCTAAAACACGTCTTTACAATACATTTGGGTGAATATAAAAGGTCGTAAAAAAATTTTGAAATACAGGTGATGAATCCGCTAAATATCGTCTTAAGTCATTTCTATTAAACTAATCATACTTTTTATATTTTTAACGTTAAGTTCACATTATTTTACATCTAAAACACGTGTTCACAATACATTTGGGTGAATACAAAAAATAGAAAAAAAATTTGGGAAAAAATTGGGTAATAAATGGTGATAATTCCGCTAAATATCGTTTAATGTCATTTGTATTGAACTAATCATACTTTTTATATTTTTATCGTTATGTTCACATTATTTTACATCTAAAACACGTATTTACAATACATTTGGGTGAATACAAAAAATAGATAAAAAATTTGGGAAAAAATTTGGTAAAAAATGGTGATAATTCCGCTAAATATCGTTTAAAGTCATTTGTATTGAACTAATCATACTTTTTATATTTTTATCGTTAAGTTCACATAATTTTACATCTAAAACACGTCTTTAAAATACATTTGGGTGAATATAAAAGGTCGTAAAAAAATTTTGAAATACAGGTGATGAATCCGCTAAATATCGTCTTAAGTCATTTCTATTAAACTAATCATACTTTTTATATTTTTAACGTTAAGTTCACATTATTTTACATCTAAAAAACGTGTTTACAATACATTTGGGTGAATACAAAAAATAGAAAAAAATTTTGGTAAAAAATGGGGATAATTCCGCTAAATATCGTTTAAAGTCATTTGTATTGAACTAATCATACTTTTTATATTTTTATCGTTAAGTTCACATTATTTTACATCTAAAACACTTATTTACAATACATTTGGGTGAATACAAAAAATAGAAAAAAAATTTGGGAAAAAATTTGGTAAAAAATGGTGATAATTCCGCTAAATATCGTTTAATGTCATTTGTATTGAACTAATCATACTTTTTATATTTTTATCGTTACGTTCACATAATTTTACATCTAAAACACGTCTTTACAATACATTTGGGTGAAAATAAAAGGTCGTAAAAAAATTTTGAAATACAGGTGATGAATCCGCTAAATATCGTCTTAAGTCATTTCTATTAAACTAATCATACTTTTTATATTTTTAACGTTAAGTTCACATTATTTTACATCTAAAAAACGTGTTTACAATACATTTGGGTGAATACAAAAAATAGAAAAAAATTTTGGTAAAAAATGGTGATAATTCCGCTAAATATCGTTTTAAGTCATTTGTATTGAACTAATCATACTTTTTATATTTTTATCGTTAAGTTCACATTATTTTACATCTAAAACACGTATTTACAATACATTTGGGTGAATACAAAAAATAGAAAAAAAATTTGGGAAAAAATTTGGTAAAAAATGGTGATAATTCCGCTAAATATCGTTTAAAGTCATTTGTATTGAACTAATCATACTTTTTATATTTTTATCGTTAAGTTCACATAATTTTACATCTAAAACACGTCTTTACAATACATTTGGGTGAATATAAAAGGTCGTAAAAAAATTTTGAAATACAGGTGATGAATCCGCTAAATATCGTCTTAAGTCATTTCTATTAAACTAATCATACTTTTTATATTTTTAACGTTAAGTTCACATTATTTTACATCTAAAACACGTGTTTACAATACATTTGGGTGAATACAAAAAATAGAAAAAAAATTTGGGAAAAAATTGGGTAAAAAATGGTGATAATTCCGCTAAATATCGTTTAAAGTCATTTGTATTGAACTAATCATACTTTTTATATTTTTATCGTTAAGTTCACATTATTTTACTACATCTAAAACACGTATTTACAATACATTTGGGTGAATACAAAAAATAGAAAAAAAATTTGGGAAAAAATTTGGTAAAAAATGGTGATAATTACGCTAAATATCGTTTAAAGTCATTTGTATTGAACTAATCATACTTTTTATATTTTTATCGTTAAGTTCACATAATTTTACATCTAAAACACGTCTTTACAATACATTTGGGTGAATATAAAAGGTCGTAAAAAAATTTTGAAATACAAGTGATGAATCCGCTAAATATCGTCTTAAGTCATTTCTATTAAACTAATCATACTTTTTATATTTTTAACGTTAAGTTCACATTATTTTACATCTAAAACACGTGTTCACAATACATTTGGGTGAATACAAAAAATAGAAAAAAAATTTGGGAAAAAATTGGGTAATAAATGGTGATAATTCCGCTAAATATCGTTTAATGTCATTTGTATTGAACTAATCATACTTTTTATATTTTTATCGTTATGTTCACATTATTTTACATCTAAAACACGTATTTACAATACATTTGGGTGAATACAAAAAATAGATAAAAAATTTGGGAAAAAATTTGGTAAAAAATGGTGATAATTCCGCTAAATATCGTTTAAAGTCATTTGTATTGAACTAATCATACTTTTTATATTTTTATCGTTAAGTTCACATAATTTTACATCTAAAACACGTCTTTACAATACATTTGGGTGAATATAAAAGGTCGTAAAAAAATTTTGAAATACAGGTGATGAATCCGCTAAATATCGTCTTAAGTCATTTCTATTAAACTAATCATACTTTTTATATTTTTAACGTTAAGTTCACATTATTTTACATCTAAAACACGTGTTTACAATACATTTGGGTGAATACAAAAAATAGAAAAAAAATTGGGTAATAAATGGTGATAATTCCGCTAAATATCGTTTACATTCATTTGTATTGAACTAATCATACTTTTTATATTTTTATCGTTATGTTCACATTATTTTACATCTAAAACACGTATTTACAATACATTTGGGTGAATACAAAAAATAGATAAAAAATTTGGGAAAAAATTTGGTAAAAAATGGTGATAATTCCGATAAATATCGTTTAAAGTCATTTGTATTGAACTAATCATACTTTTTATATTTTTATCGTTAAGTTCACATAATTTTACATCTAAAACACGTATTTACAATACATTTGGGTGAATATAAAAGGTCGTAAAAAAATTTTGAAATACAGGTGATGAATCCGCTAAATATCGTCTTAAGTCATTTCTATTAAACTAATCATACTTATTATATTTTTAACGTTAAGTTCACATTCTTTTACATCTAAAAAACGTGTTTACAATACATTTGGGTGAATACAAAAAATAGAAAAAAAATTTGGTAAAAAATGGTGATAATTCCGCTAAATATCGTTTAAAGTCATTTGTATTGAACTAATCATACTTTTTATATTTTTATCGTTAAGTTCACATTATTTTACATCTAAAACACGTATTTACAATACATTTGGGTGAATATAAAAGGTCGTAAAAAAATTTTGAAATACAGGTGATGAATCCGCTAAATATCGTCTTAAGTCATTTCTATTAAACTAATCATACTTTTTATATTTTTAACGTTAAGTTCACATTATTTTACATCTAAAACACGTGTTTACAATACATTTGGGTGAATACAAAAAATAGAAAAAAAATTTGGGAAAAAATTTGGTAAAAAATGGTGATAATTACGCTAAATATCGTTTAAAGTCATTTGTATTGAACTAATCATACTTTTTATATTTTTATCGTTAAGTTCACATAATTTTACATCTAAAACACGTCTTTACAATACATTTGGGTGAATATAAAAGGTCGTAAAAACATTTTGAAATACAGGTGATGAATCCGCTAAATATCGTCTTAAGTCATTTCTATTAAACTAATCATACTTTTTATATTTTTAACGTTAAGTTCACATTATTTTACATCTAAAACACGTGTTCACAATACATTTGGGTGAATACAAAAAATAGAAAAAAAATTTGGGAAAAAATTGGGTAATAAATGGTGATAATTCCGCTAAATATCGTTTAATGTCATTTGTATTGAACTAATCATACTTTTTATATTTTTATCGTTATGTTCACATTATTTTACATCTAAAACACGTATTTACAATACATTTGGGTGAATACAAAAAATAGATAAAAAATTTGGGAAAAAATTTGGTAAAAAATGGTGATAATTCCGCTAAATATCGTTTAAAGTCATTTGTATTGAACTAATCATACTTTTTATATTTTTATCGTTAAGTTCACATAATTTTACATCTAAAACACGTCTTTACAATACATTTGGGTGAATATAAAAGGTCGTAAAAAAATTTTGAAATACAGGTGATGAATCCGCTAAATATCGTCTTAAGTCATTTCTATTAAACTAATCATACTTTTTATATTTTTAACGTTAAGTTCACATAATTTTACATCTAAAAAACGTGTTTACAATACATTTGGGTGAATACAAAAAATAGAAAAAAATTTTGGTAAAAAATGGGGATAATTCCGCTAAATATCGTTTAAAGTCATTTGTATTGAACTAATCATACTTTTTATATTTTTATCGTTAAATTCACATTATTTTACATCTAAAACACGTATTTACAATACATTTGGGTGAATACAAAAAATAGAAAAAAAATTTGGGAAAAAATTTGGTAAAAAATGGTGATAATTCCGCTAAATATCGTTTAAAGTCATTTGTATTGAACTAATCATACTTTTTATATTTTTATCGTTAAGTTCACATAATTTTACATCTAAAACACGTCTTTACAATACATTTGGGTGAATAAAAAAGGTCGTAAAAAAATTTTGAAATACAGGTGATGAATCCGCTAAATATCGTCTTAAGTCATTTCTATTAAACTAATCATACTTTTTATATTTTTAACGTTAAGTTCACATTATTTTACATCTAAAACACGTATTTACAATACATTTGGGTGAATACAAAAAATAGAAAAAAAATTTGGGAAAAAATTTGGTAAAAAATGGTGATAATTACGCTAAATATCGTTTAAAGTCATTTGTATTGAACTAATCATACTTTTTATATTTTTATCGTTAAGTTCACATAATTTTACATCTAAAACACGTCTTTACAATACATTTGGGTGAATATAAAAGGTCGTAAAAACATTTTGAAATACAGGTGATGAATCCGCTAAATATCGTCTTAAGTCATTTCTATTAAACTAATCATACTTTTTATATTTTTAACGTTAAGTTCACATTATTTTACATCTAAAACACGTGTTCACAATACATTTGGGTGAATACAAAAAATAGAAAAAAAATTTGGGAAAAAATTGGGTAATAAATGGTGATAATTCCGCTAAATATCGTTTAATGTCATTTGTATTGAACTAATCATACTTTTTATATTTTTATCGTTAAGTTCACATAATTTTACATCTAAAACACGTATTTACAATACATTTGGGTGAATATAAAAGGTCGTAAAAAAATTTTGAAATACAGGTGATGAATCCGCTAAATATCGTCTTAAGTCATTTCTATTAAACTAATCATACTTATTATATTTTTAACGTTAAGTTCACATTATTTTACATCTAAAAAACGTGTTTACAATACATTTGGGTGAATACAAAAAATAGAAAAAAAATTTGGTAAAAAATGGTGATAATTCCGCTAAATATCGTTTAAAGTCATTTGTATTGAACTAATCATACTTTTTATATTTTTATCGTTAAGTTCACATTATTTTACATCTAAAACACGTATTTACAATACATTTGGGTGAATATAAAAGGTCGTAAAAAAATTTTGAAATACAGGTGATGAATCCGCTAAATATCGTCTTAAGTCATTTCTATTAAACTAATCATACTTTTTATATTTTTAACGTTAAGTTCACATTATTTTACATCTAAAACACGTGTTTACAATACATTTGGGTGAATACAAAAAATAGAAAAAAAATTTGGGAAAAAATTTGGTAAAAAATGGTGATAATTACGCTAAATATCGTTTAAAGTCATTTGTATTGAACTAATCATACTTTTTATATTTTTATCGTTAAGTTCACATAATTTTACATCTAAAACACGTCTTTACAATACATTTGGGTGAATATAAAAGGTCGTAAAAACATTTTGAAATACAGGTGATGAATCCGCTAAATATCGTCTTAAGTCATTTCTATTAAACTAATCATACTTTTTATATTTTTAACGTTAAGTTCACATTATTTTACATCTAAAACACGTGTTCACAATACATTTGGGTGAATACAAAAAATAGAAAAAAAATTTGGGAAAAAATTGGGTAATAAATGGTGATAATTCCGCTAAATATCGTTTAATGTCATTTGTATTGAACTAATCATACTTTTTATATTTTTATCGTTATGTTCACATTATTTTACATCTAAAACACGTATTTACAATACATTTGGGTGAATACAAAAAATAGATAAAAAATTTGGGAAAAAATTTGGTAAAAAATGGTGATAATTCCGCTAAATATCGTTTAAAGTCATTTGTATTGAACTAATCATACTTTTTATATTTTTATCGTTAAGTTCACATAATTTTACATCTAAAACACGTCTTTACAATACATTTGGGTGAATATAAAAGGTCGTAAAAAAATTTTGAAATACAGGTGATGAATCCGCTAAATATCGTCTTAAGTCATTTCTATTAAACTAATCATACTTTTTATATTTTTAACGTTAAGTTCACATTATTTTACATCTAAAAAACGTGTTTACAATACATTTGGGTGAATACAAAAAATAGAAAAAAATTTTGGTAAAAAATGGGGATAATTCCGCTAAATATCGTTTAAAGTCATTTGTATTGAACTAATCATACTTTTTATATTTTTATCGTTAAATTCACATTATTTTACATCTAAAACACGTATTTACAATACATTTGGGTGAATACAAAAAATAGAAAAAAAATTTGGGAAAAAATTTGGTAAAAAATGGTGATAATTCCGCTAAATATCGTTTAAAGTCATTTGTATTGAACTAATCATACTTTTTATATTTTTATCGTTAAGTTCACATAATTTTACATCTAAAACACGTCTTTACAATACATTTGGGTGAATAAAAAAGGTCGTAAAAAAATTTTGAAATACAGGTGATGAATCCGCAAAATATCGTCTTAAGTCATTTCTATTAAACTAATCATACTTTTTATATTTTTAACGTTAAGTTCACATTATTTTACATCTAAAACACGTATTTACAATACATTTGGGTGAATACAAAAAATAGAAAAAAAATTTGGGAAAAAATTTGGTAAAAAATGGTGATAATTACGCTAAATATCGTTTAAAGTCATTTGTATTGAACTAATCATACTTTTTATATTTTTATCGTTAAGTTCACATAATTTTACATCTAAAACACGTCTTTACAATACATTTGGGTGAATATAAAAGGTCGTAAAAACATTTTGAAATACAGGTGATGAATCCGCTAAATATCGTCTTAAGTCATTTCTATTAAACTAATCATACTTTTTATATTTTTAACGTTAAGTTCACATTATTTTACATCTAAAACACGTGTTCACAATACATTTGGGTGAATACAAAAAATAGAAAAAAAATTTGGGAAAAAATTGGGTAATAAATGGTGATAATTCCGCTAAATATCGTTTAATGTCATTTGTATTGAACTAATCATACTTTTTATATTTTTATCGTTATGTTCACATTATTTTACATCTAAAACACGTATTTACAATACATTTGGGTGAATACAAAAAATAGATAAAAAATTTGGGAAAAAATTTGGTAAAAAATTGTGATAATTCCGCTAAATATCGTTTAAAGTCATTTGTATTGAACTAATCATACTTTTTATATTTTTATCGTTAAGTTCACATAATTTTACATCTAAAACACGTCTTTACAATACATTTGGGTGAATATAAAAGGTCGTAAAAAAATTTTGAAATACAGGTGATGAATCCGCTAAATATCGTCTTAAGTCATTTCTATTAAACTAATCATACTTTTTATATTTTTAACGTTAAGTTCACATTATTTTACATCTAAAAAACGTGTTTACAATACATTTGGGTGAATACAAAAAATAGAAAAAAAATTTGGGAAAAAATTTGGTAAAAAATGGTGATAATTACGCTAAATATCGTTTAAAGTCATTTGTATTGAACTAATCATACTTTTTATATTTTTATCGTTAAGTTCACATAATTTTACATCTAAAACACGTCTTTACAATACATTTGGGTGAATATAAAAGGTCGTAAAAACATTTTGAAATACAGGTGATGAATCCGCTAAATATCGTCTTAAGTCATTTCTATTAAACTAATCATACTTTTTATATTTTTAACGTTAAGTTCACATTATTTTACATCTAAAACACGTGTTCACAATACATTTGGGTGAATACAAAAAATAGAAAAAAAATTTGGGAAAAAATTGGGTAATAAATGGTGATAATTCCGCTAAATATCGTTTAATGTCATTTGTATTGAACTAATCATACTTTTTATATTTTTATCGTTATGTTCACATTATTTTACATCTAAAACACGTATTTACAATACATTTGGGTGAATACAAAAAATAGATAAAAAATTTGGGAAAAAATTTGGTAAAAAATTGTGATAATTCCGCTAAATATCGTTTAAAGTCATTTGTATTGAACTAATCATACTTTTTATATTTTTATCGTTAAGTTCACATAATTTTACATCTAAAACACGTCTTTACAATACATTTGGGTGAATATAAAAGGTCGTAAAAAAATTTTGAAATACAGGTGATGAATCCGCTAAATATCGTCTTAAGTCATTTCTATTAAACTAATCATACTTTTTATATTTTTAACGTTAAGTTCACATTATTTTACATCTAAAAAACGTGTTTACAATACATTTGGGTGAATACAAAAAATAGAAAAAAATTTTGGTAAAAAATGGGGATAATTCCGCTAAATATCGTTTAAAGTCATTTGTATTGAACTAATCATACTTTTTATATTTTTTTCGTTAAGTTCACATTATTTTACATCTAAAACACGTATTTACAATACATTTGGGTGAATACAAAAAATAGAAAAAAAATTTGGGAAAAAATTTGGTAAAAAATGGTGATTATTCCGCTAAATATCGTTTAAAGTCATTTGTATTGAACTAATCATACTTTTTATATTTTTATCGTTAAGTTCACATAATTTGACATCTAAAACACGTCTTTACAATACATTTGGGTGAATATAAAAGGTCGTAAAAAAATTTTGAAATACAGGTGATGAATCCGCTAAATATCGTCTTAAGTCATTTCTATTAAACTAATCATACTTTTTATATTTTTAACGTTAAGTTCACATTATTTTACATCTAAAAAACGTGTTTACAATACATTTGGGTGAATACAAAAAATAGAAAAAAATTTTGGTAAAAAATGGGGATAATTCCGCTAAATATCGTTTAAAGTCATTTGTATTGAACTAATCATACTTTTTATATTTTTATCGTTAAGTTCACATAATTTTACATCTAAAACACGTCTTTACAATACATTTGGGTGAATATAAAAGGTCGTAAAAAAATTTTGAAATACAGGTGATGAATCCGCTAAATATCGTCTTAAGTCATTTCTATTAAACTAATCATACTTTTTATATTTTTAACGTTAAGTTCACATTATTTTACATCTAAAAAACGTGTTTACAATACATTTGGGTGAATACAAAAAATAGAAAAAAATTTTGGTAAAAAATGGTGATAATTCCGCTAAATATCGTTTTAAGTCATTTGTATTGAACTAATCATACTTTTTATATTTTTATCGTTAAGTTCACATTATTTTACATCTAAAACACGTATTTACAATACATTTGGGTGAATACAAAAAATAGAAAAAAAATTTGGGAAAAAATTTGGTAAAAAATGGTGATAATTCCGCTAAATATCGTTTAAAGTCATTTGTATTGAACTAATCATACTTTTTATATTTTTATCGTTAAGTTCACATAATTTTACATCTAAAACACGTCTTTACAATACATTTGGGTGAATATAAAAGGTCGTAAAAAAATTTTGAAATACAGGTGATGAATCCGCTAAATATCGTCTTAAGTCATTTCTATTAAACTAATCATACTTTTTATATTTTTAACGTTAAGTTCACATTATTTTACATCTAAAACACGTGTTTACAATACATTTGGGTGAATACAAAAAATAGAAAAAAAATTTGGGAAAAAATTGGGTAAAAAATGGTGATAATTCCGCTAAATATCGTTTAAAGTCATTTGTATTGAACTAATCATACTTTTTATATTTTTATCGTTAAGTTCACATTATTTTACTACATCTAAAACACGTATTTACAATACATTTGGGTGAATACAAAAAATAGAAAAAAAATTTGGGAAAAAATTTGGTAAAAAATGGTGATAATTACGCTAAATATCGTTTAAAGTCATTTGTATTGAAGTAATCATACTTTTTATATTTTTATCGTTAAGTTCACATAATTTTACATAAAACACGTCTTTACAATACATTTGGGTGAATATAAAAGGTCGTAAAAAAATTTTGAAATACAGGTGATGAATCCGCTAAATATCGTCTTAAGTCATTTCTATTAAACTAATCATACTTTTTATATTTTTAACGTTAAGTTCACATTATTTTACATCTAAAACACGTGTTCACAATACATTTGGGTGAATACAAAAAATAGAAAAAAAATTTGGGAAAAAATTGGGTAATAAATGGTGATAATTCCGCTAAATATCGTTTAATGTCATTTGTATTGAACTAATCATACTTTTTATATTTTTATCGTTATGTTCACATTATTTTACATCTAAAACACGTATTTACAATACATTTGGGTGAATACAAAAAATAGATAAAAAATTTGGGAAAAAATTTGGTAAAAAATGGTGATAATTCCGCTAAATATCGTTTAAAGTCATTTGTATTGAACTAATCATACTTTTTATATTTTTATCGTTAAGTTCACATAATTTTACATCTAAAACACGTCTTTACAATACATTTGGGTGAATATAAAAAATAGAAAAAAAATTTGGGCAAAAATTTGGTAAAAAATGGTGATAATTCCGCTAAATATCGTTTAAAGTCATTTGTATTGAACTAATCATACTTTTTATATTTTTATCGTTAAGTTCACATTATTTTACATCTAAAACACGTATTTACAATACATTTGGGTGAATATAAAAGGTCGTAAAAAAATTTTGAAATACAGGTGATGAATCCGCTAAATATCGTCTTAAGTCATTTCTATTAAACTAATCATACTTTTTATATTTTTAACGTTAAGTTCACATTATTTTACATCTAAAACACGTGTTTACAATACATTTGGGTGAATACAAAAAATAGAAAAAAAATTTGGGAAAAAATTGGGTAAAAAATGGTGATAATTCCGCTAAATATCGTTTAAAGTCATTTGTATTGAACTAATCATACTTTTTATATTTTTATCGTTAAGTTCACATAATTTTACATCTAAAACACGTCTTTACAATACATTTGGGTGAATATAAAAGGTCGTAAAAAAATTTTGAAATACAGGTGATGAATCCGCTAAATATCGTCTTAAGTCATTTCTATTAAACTAATCATACTTTTTATATTTTTAACGTTAAGTTCACATTATTTTACATCTAAAAAACGTGTTTACAATACATTTGGGTGAATACAAAAAATAGAAAAAAATTTTGGTAAAAAATGGTGATAATTCCGCTAAATATCGTTTAAAGTCATTTGTATTGAACTAATCATACTTTTTATATTTTTATCGTTAAGTTCACATAACTTTACATCTAAAACACGTCTTTACAATACATTTGGGTGAATATAAAAGGTCGTAAAAAAATTTTGAAATACAGGTGATGAATCCGCTAAATATCGTCTTAAGTCATTTCTATTAAACTAATCATACTTTTTATATTTTTAACGTTAAGTTCACATTATTTTACATCTAAAACACGTGTTTACAATACATTTGGGTGAATACAAAAAATAGAAAAAAAATTGGGTAATAAATGGTGATAATTCCGCTAAATATCGTTTACAGTCATTTGTATTGAACTAATCATACTTTTTATATTTTTATCGTTATGTTCACATTATTTTACATCTAAAACACGTATTTACAATACATTTGGGTGAATACAAAAAATAGATAAAAAATTTGGGAAAAAATTTGGTAAAAAATGGTGATAATTCCGCTAAATATCGTTTAAAGTCATTTGTATTGAACTAATCATACTTTTTATATTTTTATCGTTAAGTTCACATAAATTTACATCTAAAACACGTCTTTACAATACATTTGGGTGAATAAAAAAGGTCGTAAAAAAATTTTGAAATACAGGTGATGAATCCGCTAAATATCGTCTTAAGTCATTTCTATTAAACTAATCATACTTTTTATATTTTTAACGTTAAGTTTACATTATTTTACATCTAAAAAACGTGTTTACAATACATTTGGGTGAATACAAAAAATAGAAAAAAATTTTGGTAAAAAATGGTGATAATTCCGCTAAATATCGTTTTAAGTCATTTGTATTGAACTAATCATACTTTTTATATTTTTATCGTTAAGTTCACATTATTTTACATCTAAAACACGTATTTACAATACATTTGGGTGAATACAAAAAATAGAAAAAAAATTTGGGAAAAAATTTGGTAAAAAATGGTGATAATTCCGCTAAATATCGTTTAAAGTCATTTGTATTGAACTAATCATACTTTTTATATTTTTATCGTTAAGTTCACATAATTTTACATCTAAAACACGTATTTACAATACATTTGGGTGAATATAAAAGGTCGTAAAAAAATTTTGAAATACAGGTGATGAATCCGCTAAATATCGTCTTAAGTCATTTCTATTAAACTAATCATACTTTTTATATTTTTAACGTTAAGTTCACATTATTTTACATCTAAAACACGTGTTCACAATACATTTGGGTGAATACAAAAAATAGAAAAAAAATTTGGGAAAAAATTGGGTAATAAATGGTGATAATTCCGCTAAATATCGTTTAATGTCATTTGTATTGAACTAATCATACTTTTTATATTTTTATCGTTATGTTCACATTATTTTACATCTAAAACACGTATTTACAATACATTTGGGTGAATACAAAAAATAGATAAAAAATTTGGGAAAAAATTTGGTAAAAAATTGTGATAATTCCGCTAAATATCGTTTAAAGTCATTTGTATTGAACTAATCATACTTTTTATATTTTTATCGTTAAGTTCACATAATTTTACATCTAAAACACGTCTTTACAATACATTTGGGTGAATATAAAAGGTCGTAAAAAAATTTTGAAATACAGGTGATGAATCCGCTAAATATCGTCTTAAGTCATTTCTATTAAACTAATCATACTTTTTATATTTTTAACGTTAAGTTCACATTATTTTACATCTAAAAAACGTGTTTACAATACATTTGGGTGAATACAAAAAATAGAAAAAAAATTTGGGAAAAAATTTGGTAAAAAATGGTGATAATTACGCTAAATATCGTTTAAAGTCATTTGTATTGAACTAATCATACTTTTTATATTTTTATCGTTAAGTTCACATAATTTTACATCTAAAACACGTCTTTACAATACATTTGGGTGAATATAAAAGGTCGTAAAAACATTTTGAAATACAGGTGATGAATCCGCTAAATATCGTCTTAAGTCATTTCTATTAAACTAATCATACTTTTTATATTTTTAACGTTAAGTTCACATTATTTTACATCTAAAACACGTGTTCACAATACATTTGGGTGAATACAAAAAATAGAAAAAAAATTTGGGAAAAAATTGGGTAATAAATGGTGATAATTCCGCTAAATATCGTTTAATGTCATTTGTATTGAACTAATCATACTTTTTATATTTTTATCGTTATGTTCACATTATTTTACATCTAAAACACGTATTTACAATACATTTGGGTGAATACAAAAAATAGATAAAAAATTTGGGAAAAAATTTGGTAAAAAATTGTGATAATTCCGCTAAATATCGTTTAAAGTCATTTGTATTGAACTAATCATACTTTTTATATTTTTATCGTTAAGTTCACATAATTTTACATCTAAAACACGTCTTTACAATACATTTGGGTGAATATAAAAGGTCGTAAAAAAATTTTGAAATACAGGTGATGAATCCGCTAAATATCGTCTTAAGTCATTTCTATTAAACTAATCATACTTTTTATATTTTTAACGTTAAGTTCACATTATTTTACATCTAAAAAACGTGTTTACAATACATTTGGGTGAATACAAAAAATAGAAAAAAATTTTGGTAAAAAATGGGGATAATTCCGCTAAATATCGTTTAAAGTCATTTGTATTGAACTAATCATACTTTTTATATTTTTTTCGTTAAGTTCACATTATTTTACATCTAAAACACGTATTTACAATACATTTGGGTGAATACAAAAAATAGAAAAAAAATTTGGGAAAAAATTTGGTAAAAAATGGTGATAATTCCGCTAAATATCGTTTAAAGTCATTTGTATTGAACTAATCATACTTTTTATATTTTTATCGTTAAGTTCACATAATTTTACATCTAAAACACGTCTTTACAATACATTTGGGTGAATATAAAAGGTCGTAAAAAAATTTTGAAATACAGGTGATGAATCCGCTAAATATCGTCTTAAGTCATTTCTATTAAACTAATCATACTTTTTATATTTTTAACGTTAAGTTCACATTATTTTACATCTAAAAAACGTGTTTACAATACATTTGGGTGAATACAAAAAATAGAAAAAAATTTTGGTAAAAAATGGGGATAATTCCGCTAAATATCGTTTAAAGTCATTTGTATTGAACTAATCATACTTTTTATATTTTTATCGTTAAGTTCACATAATTTTACATCTAAAACACGTCTTTACAATACATTTGGGTGAATATAAAAGGTCGTAAAAAAATTTTGAAATACAGGTGATGAATCCGCTAAATATCGTCTTAAGTCATTTCTATTAAACTAATCATACTTTTTATATTTTTAACGTTAAGTTCACATTATTTTACATCTAAAAAACGTGTTTACAATACATTTGGGTGAATACAAAAAATAGAAAAAAATTTTGGTAAAAAATGGTGATAATTCCGCTAAATATCGTTTTAAGTCATTTGTATTGAACTAATCATACTTTTTATATTTTTATCGTTAAGTTCACATTATTTTACATCTAAAACACGTATTTACAATACATTTGGGTGAATACAAAAAATAGAAAAAAAATTTGGGAAAAAATTTGGTAAAAAATGGTGATAATTCCGCTAAATATCGTTTAAAGTCATTTGTATTGAACTAATCATACTTTTTATATTTTTATCGTTAAGTTCACATAATTTTACATCTAAAACACGTCTTTACAATACATTTGGGTGAATATAAAAGGTCGTAAAAAAATTTTGAAATACAGGTGATGAATCCGCTAAATATCGTCTTAAGTCATTTCTATTAAACTAATCATACTTTTTATATTTTTAACGTTAAGTTCACATTATTTTACATCTAAAACACGTGTTTACAATACATTTGGGTGAATACAAAAAATAGAAAAAAAATTTGGGAAAAAATTGGGTAAAAAATGGTGATAATTCCGCTAAATATCGTTTAAAGTCATTTGTATTGAACTAATCATACTTTTTATATTTTTATCGTTAAGTTCACATTATTTTACTACATCTAAAACACGTATTTACAATACATTTGGGTGAATACAAAAAATAGAAAAAAAATTTGGGAAAAAATTTGGTAAAAAATGGTGATAATTACGCTAAATATCGTTTAAAGTCATTTGTATTGAAGTAATCATACTTTTTATATTTTTATCGTTAAGTTCACATAATTTTACATAAAACACGTCTTTACAATACATTTGGGTGAATATAAAAGGTCGTAAAAAAATTTTGAAATACAGGTGATGAATCCGCTAAATATCGTCTTAAGTCATTTCTATTAAACTAATCATACTTTTTATATTTTTAACGTTAAGTTCACATTATTTTACATCTAAAACACGTGTTCACAATACATTTGGGTGAATACAAAAAATAGAAAAAAAATTTGGGAAAAAATTGGGTAATAAATGGTGATAATTCCGCTAAATATCGTTTAATGTCA
This sequence comes from Diuraphis noxia, assembly GCF_037042655.1. Lineage (NCBI taxonomy): Eukaryota > Metazoa > Arthropoda > Insecta > Hemiptera > Aphididae > Diuraphis > Diuraphis noxia. The sequence goes on from NW_028301720.1 coordinate 543,306, forward strand.
TTTGTATTGAACTAATCATACTTTTTATATTTTTATCGTTATGTTCACATTATTTTACATCTAAAACACGTATTTACAATACATTTGGGTGAATACAAAAAATAGATAAAAAATTTGGGAAAAAATTTGGTAAAAAATGGTGATAATTCCGCTAAATATCGTTTAAAGTCATTTGTATTGAACTAATCATACTTTTTATATTTTTATCGTTAAGTTCACATAATTTTACATCTAAAACACGTCTTTACAATACATTTGGGTGAATATAAAAAATAGAAAAAAAATTTGGGCAAAAATTTGGTAAAAAATGGTGATAATTCCGCTAAATATCGTTTAAAGTCATTTGTATTGAACTAATCATACTTTTTATATTTTTATCGTTAAGTTCACATTATTTTACATCTAAAACACGTATTTACAATACATTTGGGTGAATATAAAAGGTCGTAAAAAAATTTTGAAATACAGGTGATGAATCCGCTAAATATCGTCTTAAGTCATTTCTATTAAACTAATCATACTTTTTATATTTTTAACGTTAAGTTCACATTATTTTACATCTAAAACACGTGTTTACAATACATTTGGGTGAATACAAAAAATAGAAAAAAAATTTGGGAAAAAATTGGGTAAAAAATGGTGATAATTCCGCTAAATATCGTTTAAAGTCATTTTTATTGAACTAATCATACTTTTTATATTTTTATCGTTAAGTTCACATAATTTTACATCTAAAACACGTCTTTACAATACATTTGGGTGAATATAAAAGGTCGTAAAAAAATTTTGAAATACAGGTGATGAATCCGCTAAATATCGTCTTAAGTCATTTCTATTAAACTAATCATACTTTTTATATTTTTAACGTTAAGTTCACATTATTTTACATCTAAAAAACGTGTTTACAATACATTTGGGTGAATACAAAAAATAGAAAAAAATTTTGGTAAAAAATGGTGATAATTCCGCTAAATATCGTTTAAAGTCATTTGTATTGAACTAATCATACTTTTTATATTTTTATCGTTAAGTTCACATAACTTTACATCTAAAACACGTCTTTACAATACATTTGGGTGAATATAAAAGGTCGTAAAAAAATTTTGAAATACAGGTGATGAATCCGCTAAATATCGTCTTAAGTCATTTCTATTAAACTAATCATACTTTTTATATTTTTAACGTTAAGTTCACATTATTTTACATCTAAAACACGTGTTTACAATACATTTGGGTGAATACAAAAAATAGAAAAAAAATTGGGTAATAAATGGTGATAATTCCGCTAAATATCGTTTACAGTCATTTGTATTGAACTAATCATACTTTTTATATTTTTATCGTTATGTTCACATTATTTTACATCTAAAACACGTATTTACAATACATTTGGGTGAATACAAAAAATAGATAAAAAATTTGGGAAAAAATTTGGTAAAAAATGGTGATAATTCCGCTAAATATCGTTTAAAGTCATTTGTATTGAACTAATCATACTTTTTATATTTTTATCGTTAAGTTCACATAAATTTACATCTAAAACACGTCTTTACAATACATTTGGGTGAATAAAAAAGGTCGTAAAAAAATTTTGAAATACAGGTGATGAATCCGCTAAATATCGTCTTAAGTCATTTCTATTAAACTAATCATACTTTTTATATTTTTAACGTTAAGTTCACATTATTATACATCTAAAAAACGTGTTTACAATACATTTGGGTGAATACAAAAAATAGAAAAAAATTTTGGTAAAAAATGGTGATAATTCCGCTAAATATCGTTTTAAGTCATTTGTATTGAACTAATCATACTTTTTATATTTTTATCGTTAAGTTCACATTATTTTACATCTAAAACACGTATTTACAATACATTTGGGTGAATACAAAAAATAGAAAAAAAATTTGGGAAAAAATTTGGTAAAAAATGGTGATAATTCCGCTAAATATCGTTTAAAGTCATTTGTATTGAACTAATCATACTTTTTATATTTTTATCGTTAAGTTCACATAATTTTACATCTAAAACACGTCTTTACAATACATTTGGGTGAATATAAAAGGTCGTAAAAAAATTTTGAAATACAGGTGATGAATCCGCTAAATATCGTCTTAAGTCATTTCTATTAAACTAATCATACTTTTTATATTTTTAACGTTAAGTTCACATTATTTTACATCTAAAACACGTGTTTACAATACATTTGGGTGAATACAAAAAATAGAAAAAAAATTTGGGAAAAAATTGGGTAAAAAATGGTGATAATTCCGCTAAATATCGTTTAAAGTCATTTGTATTGAACTAATCATACTTTTTATATTTTTATCGTTAAGTTCACATTATTTTACTACATCTAAAACACGTATTTACAATACATTTGGGTGAATACAAAAAATAGAAAAAAAATTTGGGAAAAAATTTGGTAAAAAATGGTGATAATTACGCTAAATATCGTTTAAAGTCATTTGTATTGAACTAATCATACTTTTTATATTTTTATCGTTATGTTCACATAATTTTACATCTAAAACACGTCTTTACAATACATTTGGGTGAATATAAAAGGTCGTAAAAAAATTTTGAAATACAGGTGATGAATCCGCTAAATATCGTCTTAAGTCATTTCTATTAAACTAATCATACTTTTTATATTTTTAACGTTAAGTTCACATTATTTTACATCTAAAACACGTGTTCACAATACATTTGGGTGAATACAAAAAATAGAAAAAAAATTTGGGAAAAAATTGGGTAATAAATGGTGATAATTCCGCTAAATATCGTTTAATGTCATTTGTATTGAACTAATCATACTTTTTATATTTTTATCGTTATGTTCACATTATTTTACATCTAAAACACGTATTTACAATACATTTGGGTGAATACAAAAAATAGATAAAAAATTTGGGAAAAAATTTGGTAAAAAATGGTGATAATTCCGCTAAATATCGTTTAAAGTCATTTGTATTGAACTAATCATACTTTTTATATTTTTATCGTTAAGTTCACATAATTTTACATCTAAAACACGTCTTTACAATACATTTGGGTGAATATAAAAAATAGAAAAAAAATTTGGGCAAAAATTTGGTAAAAAATGGTGATAATTCCGCTAAATATCGTTTAAAGTCATTTGTATTGAACTAATCATACTTTTTATATTTTTATCGTTAAGTTCACATTATTTTACATCTAAAACACGTATTTACAATACATTTGGGTGAATATAAAAGGTCGTAAAAAAATTTTGAAATACAGGTGATGAATCCGCTAAATATCGTCTTAAGTCATTTCTATTAAACTAATCATACTTTTTATATTTTTAACGTTAAGTTCACATTATTTTACATCTAAAACACGTGTTTACAATACATTTGGGTGAATACAAAAAATAGAAAAAAAATTTGGGAAAAAATTGGGTAAAAAATGGTGATAATTCCGCTAAATATCGTTTAAAGTCATTTGTATTGAACTAATCATACTTTTTATATTTTTATCGTTAAGTTCACATAATTTTACATCTAAAACACGTCTTTACAATACATTTGGGTGAATATAAAAGGTCGTAAAAAAATTTTGAAATACAGGTGATGAATCCGCTAAATATCGTCTTAAGTCATTTCTATTAAACTAATCATACTTTTTATATTTTTAACGTTAAGTTCACATTATTTTACATCTAAAAAACGTGTTTACAATACATTTGGGTGAATACAAAAAATAGAAAAAAATTTTGGTAAAAAATGGTGATAATTCCGCTAAATATCGTTTAAAGTCATTTGTATTGAACTAATCATACTTTTTATATTTTTATCGTTAAGTTCACATAACTTTACATCTAAAACACGTCTTTACAATACATTTGGGTGAATATAAAAGGTCGTAAAAAAATTTTGAAATACAGGTGATGAATCCGCTAAATATCGTCTTAAGTCATTTCTATTAAACTAATCATACTTTTTATATTTTTAACGTTAAGTTCACATTATTTTACATCTAAAACACGTGTTTACAATACATTTGGGTGAATACAAAAAATAGAAAAAAAATTGGGTAATAAATGGTGATAATTCCGCTAAATATCGTTTACAGTCATTTGTATTGAACTAATCATACTTTTTATATTTTTATCGTTATGTTCACATTATTTTACATCTAAAACACGTATTTACAATACATTTGGGTGAATACAAAAAATAGATAAAAAATTTGGGAAAAAATTTGGTAAAAAATGGTGATAATTCCGCTAAATATCGTTTAAAGTCATTTGTATTGAACTAATCATACTTTTTATATTTTTATCGTTAAGTTCACATAAATTTACATCTAAAACACGTCTTTACAATACATTTGGGTGAATAAAAAAGGTCGTAAAAAAATTTTGAAATACAGGTGATGAATCCGCTAAATATCGTCTTAAGTCATTTCTATTAAACTAATCATACTTTTTATATTTTTAACGTTAAGTTCACATTATTTTACATCTAAAAAACGTGTTTACAATACATTTGGGTGAATACAAAAAATAGAAAAAAAATTTGGGAAAAAATTGGGTAAAAAATGGTGATAATTCCGCTAAATATCGTTTAAAGTCATTTGTATTGAACTAATCATACTTTTTATATTTTTATCGTTAAGTTCACATTATTTTACATCTAAAACACGTATTTACAATACATTTGGGTGAATATAAAAGGTCGTAAAAAAATTTTGAAATACAGGTGATGAATCCGCTAAATATCGTCTTAAGTCATTTCTATTAAACTAATCATACTTTTTATATTTTTAACGTTAAGTTCACATTATTTTACATCTAAAACACGTGTTTACAATACATTTGGGTGAATACAAAAAATAGAAAAAAAATTTGGGAAAAAATTGGGTAAAAAATGGTGATAATTCCGCTAAATATCGTTTAAAGTCATTTGTATTGAACTAATCATACTTTTTATATTTTTATCGTTAAGTTCACATAATTTTACATCTAAAACACGTCTTTACAATACATTTGGGTGAATAAAAAAGGTCGTAAAAAAATTTTGAAATACAGGTGATGAATCCGCTAAATATCGTCTTAAGCCATTTCTATTAAACTAATCATACTTTTTATATTTTTAACGTTAAGTTCACATTATTTTACATCTAAAAAACGTGTTTACAATACATTTGGGTGAATACAAAAAATAGAAAAAAAATTTGGTAAAAAATGGTGATAATTCCGCTAAATATCGTTTAAAGTCATTTGTATTGAACTAATCATACTTTTTATATTTTTATCGTTAAGTTCACATTATTTTACATCTAAAACACGTATTTACAATACATTTGGGTGAATATAAAAGGTCGTAAAAAAATTTTGAAATACAGGTGATGAATCCGCTAAATATCGTCTTAAGTCATTTCTATTAAACTAATCATACTTTTTATATTTTTAACGTTAAGTTCACATTATTTTACATCTAAAACACGTATTTACAATACATTTGGGTGAATACAAAAAATAGAAAAAAAATTTGGGAAAAAATTTGGTAAAAAATGGTGATAATTACGCTAAATATCGTTTAAAGTCATTTGTATTGAACTAATCATACTTTTTATATTTTTATCGTTAAGTTCACATAATTTTACATCTAAAACACGTCTTTACAATACATTTGGGTGAATATAAAAGGTCGTAAAAACATTTTGAAATACAGGTGATGAATCCGCTAAATATCGTCTTAAGTCATTTCTATTAAACTAATCATACTTTTTATATTTTTAACGTTAAGTTCACATTATTTTACATCTAAAACACGTGTTCACAATACATTTGGGTGAATACAAAAAATAGAAAAAAAATTTGGGAAAAAATTGGGTAATAAATGGTGATAATTCCGCTAAATATCGTTTAATGTCATTTGTATTGAACTAATCATACTTTTTATATTTTTATCGTTATGTTCACATTATTTTACATCTAAAACACGTATTTACAATACATTTGGGTGAATACAAAAAATAGATAAAAAATTTGGGAAAAAATTTGGTATAAAATGGTGATAATTCCGCTAAATATCGTTTAAAGTCATTTGTATTGAACTAATCATACTTTTTATATTTTTATCGTTAAGTTCACATAATTTTACATCTAAAACACGTCTTTACAATACATTTGGGTGAATATAAAAGGTCGTAAAAAAATTTTGAAATACAGGTGATGAATCCGCTAAATATCGTCTTAAGTCATTTCTATTAAACTAATCATACTTTTTATATTTTTAACGTTAAGTTCACATTATTTTACATCTAAAAAACGTGTTTACAATACATTTGGGTGAATACAAAAAATAGAAAAAAATTTTGGTAAAAAATGGGGATAATTCCGCTAAATATCGTTTAATGTCATTTGTATTGAACTAATCATACTTTTTATATTTTTATCGTTATGTTCACATTATTTTACATCTAAAACACGTATTTACAATACATTTGGGTGAATACAAAAAATAGATAAAAAATTTGGGAAAAAATTTGGTAAAAAATGGTGATAATTCCGCTAAATATCGTTTAAAGTCATTTGTATTGAACTAATCATACTTTTTATATTTTTATCGTTAAGTTCACATAATTTTACATCTAAAACACGTCTTTACAATACATTTGGGTGAATATAAAAAATAGAAAAAAAATTTGGGCAAAAATTTGGTAAAAAATGGTGATAATTCCGCTAAATATCGTTTAAAGTCATTTGTATTGAACTAATCATACTTTTTATATTTTTATCGTTAAGTTCACATTATTTTACATCTAAAACACGTATTTACAATACATTTGGGTGAATATAAAAGGTCGTAAAAAAATTTTGAAATACAGGTGATGAATCCGCTAAATATCGTCTTAAGTCATTTCTATTAAACTAATCATACTTTTTATATTTTTAACGTTAAGTTCACATTATTTTACATCTAAAACACGTGTTTACAATACATTTGGGTGAATACAAAAAATAGAAAAAAAATTTGGGAAAAAATTGGGTAAAAAATGGTGATAATTCCGCTAAATATCGTTTAAAGTCATTTGTATTGAACTAATCATACTTTTTATATTTTTATCGTTAAGTTCACATAATTTTACATCTAAAACACGTCTTTACAATACATTTGGGTGAATATAAAAGGTCGTAAAAAAATTTTGAAATACAGGTGATGAATCCGCTAAATATCGTCTTAAGTCATTTCTATTAAACTAATCATACTTTTTATATTTTTAACGTTAAGTTCACATTATTTTACATCTAAAAAACGTGTTTACAATACATTTGGGTGAATACAAAAAATAGAAAAAAATTTTGGTAAAAAATGGTGATAATTCCGCTAAATATCGTTTAAAGTCATTTGTATTGAACTAATCATACTTTTTATATTTTTATCGTTAAGTTCACATAACTTTACATCTAAAACACGTCTTTACAATACATTTGGGTGAATATAAAAGGTCGTAAAAAAATTTTGAAATACAGGTGATGAATCCGCTAAATATCGTCTTAAGTCATTTCTATTAAACTAATCATACTTTTTATATTTTTAACGTTAAGTTCACATTATTTTACATCTAAAACACGTGTTTACAATACATTTGGGTGAATACAAAAAATAGAAAAAAAATTGGGTAATAAATGGTGATAATTCCGCTAAATATCGTTTACAGTCATTTGTATTGAACTAATCATACTTTTTATATTTTTATCGTTATGTTCACATTATTTTACATCTAAAACACGTATTTACAATACATTTGGGTGAATACAAAAAATAGATAAAAAATTTGGGAAAAAATTTGGTAAAAAATGGTGATAATTCCGCTAAATATCGTTTAAAGTCATTTGTATTGAACTAATCATACTTTTTATATTTTTATCGTTAAGTTCACATAAATTTACATCTAAAACACGTCTTTACAATACATTTGGGTGAATAAAAAAGGTCGTAAAAAAATTTTGAAATACAGGTGATGAATCCGCTAAATATCGTCTTAAGTCATTTCTATTAAACTAATCATACTTTTTATATTTTTAACGTTAAGTTCACATTATTTTACATCTAAAAAACGTGTTTACAATACATTTGGGTGAATACAAAAAATAGAAAAAAAATTTGGTAAAAAATGGTGATAATTCCGCTAAATATCGTTTAAAGTCATTTGTATTGAACTAATCATACTTTTTATATTTTTATCGTTAAGTTCACATTATTTTACATCTAAAACACGTATTTACAATACATTTGGGTGAATATAAAAGGTCGTAAAAAAATTTTGAAATACAGGTGATGAATCCGCTAAATATCGTCTTAAGTCATTTCTATTAAACTAATCATACTTTTTATATTTTTAACGTTAAGTTCACATTATTTTACATCTAAAACACGTGTTTACAATACATTTGGGTGAATACAAAAAATAGAAAAAAAATTTGGGAAAAAATTGGGTAAAAAATGGTGATAATTCCGCTAAATATCGTTTAAAGTCATTTGTATTGAACTAATCATACTTTTTATATTTTTATCGTTAAGTTCACATAATTTTACATCTAAAACACGTCTTTACAATACATTTGGGTGAATAAAAAAGGTCGTAAAAAAATTTTGAAATACAGGTGATGAATCCGCTAAATATCGTCTTAAGCCATTTCTATTAAACTAATCATACTTTTTATATTTTTAACGTTAAGTTCACATTATTTTACATCTAAAAAACGTGTTTACAATACATTTGGGTGAATACAAAAAATAGAAAAAAAATTTGGTAAAAAATGGTGATAATTCCGCTAAATATCGTTTAAAGTCATTTGTATTGAACTAATCATACTTTTTATATTTTTATCGTTAAGTTCACATTATTTTACATCTAAAACACGTATTTACAATACATTTGGGTGAATATAAAAGGTCGTAAAAAAATTTTGAAATACAGGTGATGAATCCGCTAAATATCGTCTTAAGTCATTTCTATTAAACTAATCATACTTTTTATATTTTTAACGTTAAGTTCACATTATTTTACATCTAAAACACGTATTTACAATACATTTGGGTGAATACAAAAAATAGAAAAAAAATTTGGGAAAAAATTTGGTAAAAAATGGTGATAATTACGCTAAATATCGTTTAAAGTCATTTGTATTGAACTAATCATACTTTTTATATTTTTATCGTTAAGTTCACATAATTTTACATCTAAAACACGTCTTTACAATACATTTGGGTGAATATAAAAGGTCGTAAAAACATTTTGAAATACAGGTGATGAATCCGCTAAATATCGTCTTAAGTCATTTCTATTAAACTAATCATACTTTTTATATTTTTAACGTTAAGTTCACATTATTTTACATCTAAAACACGTGTTCACAATACATTTGGGTGAATACAAAAAATAGAAAAAAAATTTGGGAAAAAATTGGGTAATAAATGGTGATAATTCCGCTAAATATCGTTTAATGTCATTTGTATTGAACTAATCATACTTTTTATATTTTTATCGTTAAGTTCACATAATTTTACATCTAAAACACGTCTTTACAATACATTTGGGTGAATATAAAAGGTCGTAAAAAAATTTTGAAATACAGGTGATGAATCCGCTAAATATCGTCTTAAGTCATTTCTATTAAACTAATCATACTTTTTATATTTTTAACGTTAAGTTCACATTATTTTACATCTAAAAAACGTGTTTACAATACATTTGGGTGAATACAAAAAATAGAAAAAAATTTTGGTAAAAAATGGGGATAATTCCGCTAAATATCGTTTAATGTCATTTGTATTGAACTAATCATACTTTTTATATTTTTATCGTTATGTTCACATTATTTTACATCTAAAACACGTATTTACAATACATTTGGGTGAATACAAAAAATAGATAAAAAATTTGGGAAAAAATTTGGTAAAAAATGGTGATAATTCCGCTAAATATCGTTTAAAGTCATTTGTATTGAACTAATCATACTTTTTATATTTTTATCGTTAAGTTCACATAATTTTACATCTAAAACACGTCTTTACAATACATTTGGGTGAATATAAAAAATAGAAAAAAAATTTGGGCAAAAATTTGGTAAAAAATGGTGATAATTCCGCTAAATATCGTTTAAAGTCATTTGTATTGAACTAATCATACTTTTTATATTTTTATCGTTAAGTTCACATTATTTTACATCTAAAACACGTATTTACAATACATTTGGGTGAATATAAAAGGTCGTAAAAAAATTTTGAAATACAGGTGATGAATCCGCTAAATATCGTCTTAAGTCATTTCTATTAAACTAATCATACTTTTTATATTTTTAACGTTAAGTTCACATTATTTTACATCTAAAACACGTGTTTACAATACATTTGGGTGAATACAAAAAATAGAAAAAAAATTTGGGAAAAAATTGGGTAAAAAATGGTGATAATTCCGCTAAATATCGTTTAAAGTCATTTGTATTGAACTAATCATACTTTTTATATTTTTATCGTTAAGTTCACATAATTTTACATCTAAAACACGTCTTTACAATACATTTGGGTGAATATAAAAGGTCGTAAAAAAATTTTGAAATACAGGTGATGAATCCGCTAAATATCGTCTTAAGTCATTTCTATTAAACTAATCATACTTTTTATATTTTTAACGTTAAGTTCACATTATTTTACATCTAAAAAACGTGTTTACAATACATTTGGGTGAATACAAAAAATAGAAAAAAATTTTGGTAAAAAATGGTGATAATTCCGCTAAATATCGTTTAAAGTCATTTGTATTGAACTAATCATACTTTTTATATTTTTATCGTTAAGTTCACATAACTTTACATCTAAAACACGTCTTTACAATACATTTGGGTGAATATAAAAGGTCGTAAAAAAATTTTGAAATACAGGTGATGAATCCGCTAAATATCGTCTTAAGTCATTTCTATTAAACTAATCATACTTTTTATATTTTTAACGTTAAGTTCACATTATTTTACATCTAAAAAACGTGTTTACAATACATTTGGGTGAATACAAAAAATAGAAAAAAATTTTGGTAAAAATGGTGATAATTCCGCTAAATATCGTTTAAAGTCATTTGTATTGAACTAATCATACTTTTTATATTTTTATCGTTAAGTTCACATTATTTTACATCTAAAACACGTATTTACAATACATTTGGGTGAATACAAAAAATAGAAAAAAAATTTGGGAAAAAATTTGGTAAAAAATGGTGATAATTCCGCTAAATATCGTTTAAAGTCATTTGTATTGAACTAATCATACTTTTTATATTTTTATCGTTAAGTTCACATTATTTTACATCTAAAACACGTATTTACAATACATTTGGGTGAATACAAAAAATAGATAAAAATTTGGGAAAAAATTTGGTAAAAAATGGTGATAATTCCGCTAAATATCGTTTAAAGTCATTTGTATTGAACTAATCATACTTTTTATATTTTTAACGTTAAGTTCACATTATTTTACATCTAAAACACGTGTTTACAATACATTTGGGTGAATACAAAAAATAGAAAAAAAATTTGGGAAAAAATTGGGTAAAAAATGGTGATAATTCTGCTAAATATCGTTTAAAGTCATTTGTATTGAACTAATCATACTTTTTATATTTTTATCGTTAAGTTCACATAATTTTACATCTAAAACACGTCTTTACAATACATTTGGGTGAATAAAAAAGGTCGTAAAAAAATTTTGAAATACAGGTGATGAATCCGCTAAATATCGTCTTAAGCCATTTCTATTAAACTAATCATACTTTTTATATTTTTAACGTTAAGTTCACATTATTTTACATCTAAAAAACGTGTTTACAATACATTTGGGTGAATACAAAAAATAGAAAAAAAATTTGGTAAAAAATGGTGATAATTCCGCTAAATATCGTTTAAAGTCATTTGTATTGAACTAATCATACTTTTTATATTTTTATCGTTAAGTTCACATTATTTTACATCTAAAACACGTATTTACAATACATTTGGGTGAATATAAAAGGTCGTAAAAAAATTTTGAAATACAGGTGATGAATCCGCTAAATATCGTCTTAAGTCATTTCTATTAAACTAATCATACTTTTTATATTTTTAACGTTAAGTTCACATTATTTTACATCTAAAACACGTATTTACAATACATTTGGGTGAATACAAAAAATAGAAAAAAAATTTGGGAAAAAATTTGGTAAAAAATGGTGATAATTACGCTAAATATCGTTTAAAGTCATTTGTATTGAACTAATCATACTTTTTATATTTTTATCGTTAAGTTCACATAATTTTACATCTAAAACACGTCTTTACAATACATTTGGGTGAATATAAAAGGTCGTAAAAACATTTTGAAATACAGGTGATGAATCCGCTAAATATCGTCTTAAGTCATTTCTATTAAACTAATCATTCTTTTTATATTTTTAACGTTAAGTTCACATTATTTTACATCTAAAACACGTGTTCACAATACATTTGGGTGAATACAAAAAATAGAAAAAAAATTTGGGAAAAAATTGGGTAATAAATGGTGATAATTCCGCTAAATATCGTTTAATGTCATTTGTATTGAACTAATCATACTTTTTATATTTTTATCGTTATGTTCACATTATTTTACATCTAAAACACGTATTTACAATACATTTGGGTGAATACAAAAAATAGATAAAAAATTTGGGAAAAAATTTGGTATAAAATGGTGATAATTCCGCTAAATATCGTTTAAAGTCATTTGTATTGAACTAATCATACTTTTTATATTTTTATCGTTAAGTTCACATAATTTTACATCTAAAACACGTCTTTACAATACATTTGGGTGAATATAAAAGGTCGTAAAAAAATTTTGAAATACAGGTGATGAATCCGCTAAATATCGTCTTAAGTCATTTCTATTAAACTAATCATACTTTTTATATTTTTAACGTTAAGTTCACATTATTTTACATCTAAAAAACGTGTTTACAATACATTTGGGTGAATACAAAAAATAGAAAAAAATTTTGGTAAAAAATGGGGATAATTCCGCTAAATATCGTTTAATGTCATTTGTATTGAACTAATCATACTTTTTATATTTTTATCGTTATGTTCACATTATTTTACATCTAAAACACGTATTTACAATACATTTGGGTGAATACAAAAAATAGATAAAAAATTTGGGAAAAAATTTGGTAAAAAATGGTGATAATTCCGCTAAATATCGTTTAAAGTCATTTGTATTGAACTAATCATACTTTTTATATTTTTATCGTTAAGTTCACATAATTTTACATCTAAAACACGTCTTTACAATACATTTGGGTGAATATAAAAAATAGAAAAAAAATTTGGGCAAAAATTTGGTAAAAAATGGTGATAATTCCGCTAAATATCGTTTAAAGTCATTTGTATTGAACTAATCATACTTTTTATATTTTTATCGTTAAGTTCACATTATTTTACATCTAAAACACGTATTTACAATACATTTGGGTGAATATAAAAGGTCGTAAAAAAATTTTGAAATACAGGTGATGAATCCGCTAAATATCGTCTTAAGTCATTTCTATTAAACTAATCATACTTTTTATATTTTTAACGTTAAGTTCACATTATTTTACATCTAAAACACGTGTTTACAATACATTTGGGTGAATACAAAAAATAGAAAAAAAATTTGGGAAAAAATTGGGTAAAAAATGGTGATAATTCCGCTAAATATCGTTTAAAGTCATTTGTATTGAACTAATCATACTTTTTATATTTTTATCGTTAAGTTCACATAATTTTACATCTAAAACACGTCTTTACAATACATTTGGGTGAATATAAAAGGTCGTAAAAAAATTTTGAAATACAGGTGATGAATCCGCTAAATATCGTCTTAAGTCATTTCTATTAAACTAATCATACTTTTTATATTTTTAACGTTAAGTTCACATTATTTTACATCTAAAAAACGTGTTTACAATACATTTGGGTGAATACAAAAAATAGAAAAAAATTTTGGTAAAAAATGGTGATAATTCCGCTAAATATCGTTTAAAGTCATTTGTATTGAACTAATCATACTTTTTATATTTTTATCGTTAAGTTCACATAACTTTACATCTAAAACACGTCTTTACAATACATTTGGGTGAATATAAAAGGTCGTAAAAAAATTTTGAAATACAGGTGATGAATCCGCTAAATATCGTCTTAAGTCATTTCTATTAAACTAATCATACTTTTTATATTTTTAACGTTAAGTTCACATTATTTTACATCTAAAAAACGTGTTTACAATACATTTGGGTGAATACAAAAAATAGAAAAAAATTTTGGTAAAAATGGTGATAATTCCGCTAAATATCGTTTAAAGTCATTTGTATTGAACTAATCATACTTTTTATATTTTTATCGTTAAGTTCACATTATTTTACATCTAAAACACGTATTTACAATACATTTGGGTGAATACAAAAAATAGAAAAAAAATTTGGGAAAAAATTTGGTAAAAAATGGTGATAATTCCGCTAAATATCGTTTAAAGTCATTTGTATTGAACTAATCATACTTTTTATATTTTTATCGTTAAGTTCACATTATTTTACATCTAAAACACGTATTTACAATACATTTGGGTGAATACAAAAAATAGATAAAAAATTTGGGAAAAAATTTGGTAAAAAATGGTGATAATTCCGCTAAATATCGTTTAAAGTCATTTGTATTGAACTAATCATACTTTTTATATTTTTATCGTTAAGTTCACATAATTTTACATCTAAAACACGTATTTACAATACATTTGGGTGAATACAAAAAATAGAAAAAAAATTTGGGATAAAATTTGGTAAAAAATGGTGATAATTCCGCTAAATATCGTTTAAAGTCATTTGTATTGAACTAATCATACTTTTTATATTTTTATCGTTAAGTTCACATAATTTTACATCTAAAACACGTCTTTACAATACATTTGGGTGAATATAAAAGGTCGTAAGAAAATTTTGAAATACAGGTGATGAATCCGCTAAATATCGTCTTAAGTCATTTCTATTAAACTAATCATACTTTTTATATTTTTAACGTTAAGTTCACATTATTTTACATCTAAAAAACGTGTTTACAATACATTTGGGTGAATACAAAAAATAGAAAAAAATTTTGGTAAAAAATGGTGATAATTCCGCTAAATATCGTTTAAAGTCATTTGTATTGAACTAATCATACTTTTTATATTTTTATCGTTAAGTTCACATAACTTTACATCTAAAACACGTCTTTACAATACATTTGGGTGAATATAAAAGGTCGTAAAAAAATTTTGAAATACAGGTGATGAATCCGCTAAATATCGTCTTAAGTCATTTCTATTAAACTAATCATACTTTTTATATTTTTAACGTTAAGTTCACATTATTTAACATCTAAAAAACGTGTTTACAATACATTTGGGTGAATACAAAAAATAGAAAAAAATTTTGGTAAAAAATGGTGATAATTCCGCTAAATATCGTTTAAAGTCATTTGTATTGAACTAATCATACTTTTTATATTTTTATCGTTAAGTTCACATTATTTTACATCTAAAACACGTATTTACAATACATTTGGGTGAATACAAAAAATAGAAAAAAAATTTGGGAAAAAATTTGGTAAAAAATGGTGATAATTCCGCTAAATATCGTTTAAAGTCATTTGTATTGAACTAATCATACTTTTTATATTTTTATCGTTAAGTTCACATTATTTTACATCTAAAACACGTATTTACAATACATTTGGGTGAATACAAAAAATAGATAAAAAATTTGGGAAAAAATTTGGTAAAAAATGGTGATAATTCCGCTAAATATCGTTTAAAGTCATTTGTATTGAACTAATCATACTTTTTATATTTTTATCGTTAAGTTCACATAATTTTACATCTAAAACACGTATTTACAATACATTTGGGTGAATACAAAAAATAGAAAAAAAATTTGGGATAAAATTTGGTAAAAAATGGTGATAATTCCGCTAAATATCGTTTAAAGTCATTTGTATTGAACTAATCATACTTTTTATATTTTTATCGTTAAGTTCACATAATTTTACATCTAAAACACGTCTTTACAATACATTTGGGTGAATATAAAAGGTCGTAAAAAAATTTTGAAATACAGGTGATGAATCCGCTAAATATCGTCTTAAGTCATTTCTATTAAACTAATCATACTTTTTATATTTTTAACGTTAAGTTCACATTATTTTACATCTAAAACACGTGTTTACAATACATTTGGGTGAATACAAAAAATAGAAAAAAATTTTGGTAAAAAATGGGGATAATTCCGCTAAATATCGTTTAATGTCATTTGTATTGAACTAATCATACTTTTTATATTTTTATCGTTATGTTCACATTATTTTACATCTAAAACACGTATTTACAATACATTTGGGTGAATACAAAAAATAGATAAAAAATTTGGGAAAAAATTTGGTAAAAAATGGTGATCATTCCGCTAAATATCGTTTAAAGTCATTTGTATTGAACTAATCATACTTTTTATATTTTTATCGTTAAGTTCACATAATTTTACATCTAAAACACGTATTTACAATACATTTGGGTGAATATAAAAGGTCGTAAAAAAATTTTGAAATACAGGTGATGAATCCGCTAAATATCGTCTTAAGTCATTTCTATTAAACTAATCATACTTTTTATATTTTTAACGTTAAGTTCACATTATTTTACATCTAAAACACGTGTTTACAATACATTTGGGTGAATACAAAAAATAGAAAAAAAATTTGGGAAAAAATTGGGTAAAAAATGGTGATAATTCCGCTAAATATCGTTTAAAGTCATTTGTATTGAACTAATCATACTTTTTATATTTTTATCGTTAAGTTCACATAATTTTACATCTAAAACACGTCTTTACAATACATTTGGGTGAATATAAAAGGTCGTAAAAAAATTTTGAAATACAGGTGATGAATCCGCTAAATATCGTCTTAAGTCATTTCTATTAAACTAATCATACTTTTTATATTTTTAACGTTAAGTTCACATTATTTTACATCTAAAAAACGTGTTTACAATACATTTGGGTGAATACAAAAAATAGAAAAAAATTTTGGTAAAAAATGGTGATAATTCCGCTAAATATCGTTTAAAGTCATTTGTATTGAACTAATCATACTTTTTATATTTTTATCGTTAAGTTCACATAACTTTACATCTAAAACACGTCTTTACAATACATTTGGGTGAATATAAAAGGTCGTAAAAAAATTTTGAAATACAGGTGATGAATCCGCTAAATATCGTCTTAAGTCATTTCTATTAAACTAATCATACTTTTTATATTTTTAACGTTAAGTTCACATTATTTTACATCTAAAAAACGTGTTTACAATACATTTGGGTGAATACAAAAAATAGAAAAAAATTTTGGTAAAAAATGGTGATAATTCCGCTAAATATCGTTTAAAGTCATTTGTATTGAACTAATCATACTTTTTATATTTTTATCGTTAAGTTCACATTATTTTACATCTAAAACACGTATTTACAATACATTTGGGTGAATACAAAAAATAGAAAAAAAATTTGGGAAAAAATTTGGTAAAAAATGGTGATAATTCCGCTAAATATCGTTTAAAGTCATTTGTATTGAACTAATCATACTTTTTATATTTTTATCGTTAAGTTCACATTATTTTACATCTAAAACACGTATTTACAATACATTTGGGTGAATACAAAAAATAGATAAAAAATTTGGGAAAAAATTTGGTAAAAAATGGTGATAATTCCGCTAAATATCGTTTAAAGTCATTTGTATTGAACTAATCATACTTTTTATATTTTTATCGTTAAGTTCACATAATTTTACATCTAAAACACGTATTTACAATACATTTGGGTGAATACAAAAAATAGAAAAAAAATTTGGGATAAAATTTGGTAAAAAATGGTGATAATTCCGCTAAATATCGTTTAAAGTCATTTGTATTGAACTAATCATACTTTTTATATTTTTATCGTTAAGTTCACATAATTTTACATCTAAAACACGTCTTTACAATACATTTGGGTGAATATAAAAGGTCGTAAAAAAATTTTGAAATACAGGTGATGAATCCGCTAAATATCGTCTTAAGTCATTTCTATTAAACTAATCATACTTTTTATATTTTTAACGTTAAGTTCACATTATTTTACATCTAAAAAACGTGTTTACAATACATTTGGGTGAATACAAAAAATAGAAAAAAATTTTGGTAAAAAATGGTGATAATTCCGCTAAATATCGTTTAAAGTCATTTGTATTGAACTAATCATACTTTTTATATTTTTATCGTTAAGTTCACATAACTTTACATCTAAAACACGCCTTTACAATACATTTGGGTGAATATAAAAGGTCGTAAAAAAATTTTGAAATACAGGTGATGAATCCGCTAAATATCGTCTTAAGTCATTTCTATTAAACTAATCATACTTTTTATATTTTTAACGTTAAGTTCACATTATTTTACATCTAAAAAACGTGTTTACAATACATTTGGGTGAATACAAAAAATAGAAAAAAATTTTGGTAAAAAATGGTGATAATTCCGCTAAATATCGTTTAAAGTCATTTGTATTGAACTAATCATACTTTTTATATTTTTATCGTTAAGTTCACATTATTTTACATCTAAAACACGTATTTACAATACATTTGGGTGAATACAAAAAATAGAAAAAAAATTTGGGAAAAAATTTGGTAAAAAATGGTGATAATTCCGCTAAATATCGTTTAAAGTCATTTGTATTGAACTAATCATACTTTTTATATTTTTATCGTTAAGTTCACATTATTTTACATCTAAAACACGTATTTACAATACATTTGGGTGAATACAAAAAATAGATAAAAAATTTGGGAAAAAATTTGGTAAAAAATGGTGATAATTCCGCTAAATATCGTTTAAAGTCATTTGTATTGAACTAATCATACTTTTTATATTTTTATCGTTAAGTTCACATAATTTTACATCTAAAACACGTATTTACAATACATTTGGGTGAATACAAAAAATAGAAAAAAAATTTGGGATAAAATTTGGTAAAAAATGGTGATAATTCCGCTAAATATCGTTTAAAGTCATTTGTATTGAACTAATCATACTTTTTATATTTTTATCGTTAAGTTCACATTATTTTACATCTAAAACACGTATTTACAATACATTTGGGTGAATATAAAAGGTCGTAAAAAAATTTTGAAATACAGGTGATGAATCCGCTAAATATCGTCTTAAGTCATTTCTATTAAACTAATCATACTTTTTATATTTTTAACGTTAAGTTCACATTATTTTACATCTAAAACACGTGTTTACAATACATTTGGGTGAATACAAAAAATAGAAAAAAAATTTGGGAAAAAATTGGGTAAAAAATGGTGATAATTCCGCTAAATATCGTTTAAAGTCATTTGTATTGAACTAATCATACTTTTTATATTTTTATCGTTAAGTTCACATAATTTTACATCTAAAACACGTCTTTACAATACATTTGGGTGAATATAAAAGGTCGTAAAAAAATTTTGAAATACAGGTGATGAATCCGCTAAATATCGTCTTAAGTCATTTCTATTAAACTAATCATACTTTTTATATTTTTAACGTTAAGTTCACATTATTTTACATCTAAAAAACGTGTTTACAATACATTTGGGTGAATACAAAAAATAGAAAAAAATTTTGGTAAAAAATGGTGATAATTCCGCTAAATATCGTTTAAAGTCATTTGTATTGAACTAATCATACTTTTTATATTTTTATCGTTAAGTTCACATAACTTTACATCTAAAACACGTCTTTACAATACATTTGGGTGAATATAAAAGGTCGTAAAAAAATTTTGAAATACAGGTGATGAATCCGCTAAATATCGTCTTAAGTCATTTCTATTAAACTAATCATACTTTTTATATTTTTAACGTTAAGTTCACATTATTTTACATCTAAAAAACGTGTTTACAATACATATGGGTGAATACAAAAAATAGAAAAAAATTTTGGTAAAAAATGGTGATAATTCCGCTAAATATCGTTTAAAGTCATTTGTATTGAACTAATCATACTTTTTATATTTTTATCGTTAAGTTCACATTATTTTACATCTAAAACACGTATTTACAATACATTTGGGTGAATACAAAAAATAGAAAAAAAATTTGGGAAAAAATTTGGTAAAAAATGGTGATAATTCCGCTAAATATCGTTTAAAGTCATTTGTATTGAACTAATCATACTTTTTATATTTTTATCGTTAAGTTCACATTATTTTACATCTAAAACACGTATTTACAATACATTTGGGTGAATACAAAAAATAGATAAAAAATTTGGGAAAAAATTTGGTAAAAAATGGTGATAATTCCGCTAAATATCGTTTAAAGTCATTTGTATTGAACTAATCATACTTTTTATATTTTTATCGTTAAGTTCACATAATTTTACATCTAAAACACGTATTTACAATACATTTGGGTGAATACAAAAAATAGAAAAAAAATTTGGGATAAAATTTGGTAAAAAATGGTGATAATTCCGCTAAATATCGTTTAAAGTCATTTGTATTGAACTAATCATACTTTTTATATTTTTATCGTTAAGTTCACATAATTTTACATCTAAAACACGTCTTTACAATACATTTGGGTGAATATAAAAGGTCGTAAAAAAATTTTGAAATACAGGTGATGAATCCGCTAAATATCGTCTTAAGTCATTTCTATTAAACTAATCATACTTTTTATATTTTTAACGTTAAGTTCACATTATTTTACATCTAAAAAACGTGTTTACAATACATTTGGGTGAATACAAAAAATAGAAAAAAATTTTGGTAAAAAATGGTGATAATTCCGCTAAATATCGTTTAAAGTCATTTGTATTGAACTAATCATACTTTTTATATTTTTATCGTTAAGTTCACATAACTTTACATCTAAAACACGTCTTTACAATACATTTGGGTGAATATAAAAGGTCGTAAAAAAATTTTGAAATACAGGTGATGAATCCGCTAAATATCGTCTTAAGTCATTTCTATTAAACTAATCATACTTTTTATATTTTTAACGTTAAGTTCACATTATTTAACATCTAAAAAACGTGTTTACAATACATTTGGGTGAATACAAAAAATAGAAAAAAATTTTGGTAAAAAATGGTGATAATTCCGCTAAATATCGTTTAAAGTCATTTGTATTGAACTAATCATACTTTTTATATTTTTATCGTTAAGTTCACATTATTTTACATCTAAAACACGTATTTACAATACATTTGGGTGAATACAAAAAATAGAAAAAAAATTTGGGAAAAAATTTGGTAAAAAATGGTGATAATTCCGCTAAATATCGTTTAAAGTCATTTGTATTGAACTAATCATACTTTTTATATTTTTATCGTTAAGTTCACATTATTTTACATCTAAAACACGTATTTACAATACATTTGGGTGAATACAAAAAATAGATAAAAAATTTGGGAAAAAATTTGGTAAAAAATGGTGATAATTCCGCTAAATATCGTTTAAAGTCATTTGTATTGAACTAATCATACTTTTTATATTTTTATCGTTAAGTTCACATAATTTTACATCTAAAACACGTATTTACAATACATTTGGGTGAATACAAAAAATAGAAAAAAAATGTGGGATAAAATTTGGTAAAAAATGGTGATAATTCCGCTAAATATCGTTTAAAGTCATTTGTATTGAACTAATCATACTTTTTATATTTTTATCGTTAAGTTCACATAATTTTACATCTAAAACACGTCTTTACAATACATTTGGGTGAATATAAAAGGTCGTAAAAAAATTTTGAAATACAGGTGATGAATCCGCTAAATATCGTCTTAAGTCATTTCTATTAAACTAATCATACTTTTTATATTTTTAACGTTAAGTTCACATTATTTTACATCTAAAACACGTGTTTACAATACATTTGGGTGAATACAAAAAATAGAAAAAAATTTTGGTAAAAAATGGGGATAATTCCGCTAAATATCGTTTAATGTCATTTGTATTGAACTAATCATACTTTTTATATTTTTATCGTTATGTTCACATTATTTTACATCTAAAACACGTATTTACAATACATTTGGGTGAATACAAAAAATAGATAAAAAATTTGGTAAAAAATGGTGATAATTCCGCTAAATATCGTTTAAAGTCATTTGTATTGAACTAATCATACTTTTTATATTTTTATCGTTAAGTTCACATAATTTTACATCTAAAACACGTCTTTACAATACATTTGGGTGAATATAAAAAATAGAAAAAAAATTTGGGCAAAAATTTGGTAAAAAATGGTGATAATTCCGCTAAATATCGTTTAAAGTCATTTGTATTGAACTAATCATACTTTTTATATTTTTATCGTTAAGTTCACATAATTTTACATCTAAAACACGTCTTTACAATACATTTGGGTGAATATAAAAGGTCGTAAAAAAATTTTGAAATACAGGTGATGAATCCGCTAAATATCGTCTTAAGTCATTTCTATTAAACTAATCATACTTTTTATATTTTTAACGTTAAGTTCACATTATTTTACATCTAAAAAACGTGTTTACAATACATTTGGGTGAATACAAAAAATAGAAAAAAATTTTGGTAAAAAATGGTGATAATTCCGCTAAATATCGTTTAAAGTCATTTGTATTGAACTAATCATACTTTTTATATTTTTATCGTTAAGTTCACATAACTTTACATCTAAAACACGCCTTTACAATACATTTGGGTGAATATAAAAGGTCGTAAAAAAATTTTGAAATACAGGTGATGAATCCGCTAAATATCGTCTTAAGTCATTTCTATTAAACTAATCATACTTTTTATATTTTTAACGTTAAGTTCACATTATTTTACATCTAAAAAACGTGTTTACAATACATTTGGGTGAATACAAAAAATAGAAAAAAATTTTGGTAAAAAATGGTGATAATTCCGCTAAATATCGTTTAAAGTCATTTGTATTGAACTAATCATACTTTTTATATTTTTATCGTTAAGTTCACATTATTTTACATCTAAAACACGTATTTACAATACATTTGGGTGAATACAAAAAATAGAAAAAAAATTTGGGAAAAAATTTGGTAAAAAATGGTGATAATTCCGCTAAATATCGTTTAAAGTCATTTGTATTGAACTAATCATACTTTTTATATTTTTATCGTTAAGTTCACATTATTTTACATCTAAAACACGTATTTACAATACATTTGGGTGAATACAAAAAATAGATAAAAAATTTGGGAAAAAATTTGGTAAAAAATGGTGATAATTCCGCTAAATATCGTTTAAAGTCATTTGTATTGAACTAATCATACTTTTTATATTTTTATCGTTAAGTTCACATAATTTTACATCTAAAACACGTATTTACAATACATTTGGGTGAATACAAAAAATAGAAAAAAAATTTGGGATAAAATTTGGTAAAAAATGGTGATAATTCCGCTAAATATCGTTTAAAGTCATTTGTATTGAACTAATCATACTTTTTATATTTTTATCGTTAAGTTCACATTATTTTACATCTAAAACACGTATTTACAATACATTTGGGTGAATATAAAAGGTCGTAAAAAAATTTTGAAATACAGGTGATGAATCCGCTAAATATCGTCTTAAGTCATTTCTATTAAACTAATCATACTTTTTATATTTTTAACGTTAAGTTCACATTATTTTACATCTAAAACACGTGTTTACAATACATTTGGGTGAATACAAAAAATAGAAAAAAAATTTGGGAAAAAATTGGGTAAAAAATGGTGATAATTCCGCTAAATATCGTTTAAAGTCATTTGTATTGAACTAATCATACTTTTTATATTTTTATCGTTAAGTTCACATAATTTTACATCTAAAACACGTCTTTACAATACATTTGGGTGAATATAAAAGGTCGTAAAAAAATTTTGAAATACAGGTGATGAATCCGCTAAATATCGTCTTAAGTCATTTCTATTAAACTAATCATACTTTTTATATTTTTAACGTTAAGTTCACATTATTTTACATCTAAAAAACGTGTTTACAATACATTTGGGTGAATACAAAAAATAGAAAAAAATTTTGGTAAAAAATGGTGATAATTCCGCTAAATATCGTTTAAAGTCATTTGTATTGAACTAATCATACTTTTTATATTTTTATCGTTAAGTTCACATAACTTTACATCTAAAACACGTCTTTACAATACATTTGGGTGAATATAAAAGGTCGTAAAAAAATTTTGAAATACAGGTGATGAATCCGCTAAATATCGTCTTAAGTCATTTCTATTAAACTAATCATACTTTTTATATTTTTAACGTTAAGTTCACATTATTTTACATCTAAAAAACGTGTTTACAATACATATGGGTGAATACAAAAAATAGAAAAAAATTTTGGTAAAAAATGGTGATAATTCCGCTAAATATCGTTTAAAGTCATTTGTATTGAACTAATCATACTTTTTATATTTTTATCGTTAAGTTCACATTATTTTACATCTAAAACACGTATTTACAATACATTTGGGTGAATACAAAAAATAGAAAAAAAATTTGGGAAAAAATTTGGTAAAAAATGGTGATAATTCCGCTAAATATCGTTTAAAGTCATTTGTATTGAACTAATCATACTTTTTATATTTTTATCGTTAAGTTCACATTATTTTACATCTAAAACACGTATTTACAATACATTTGGGTGAATACAAAAAATAGATAAAAAATTTGGGAAAAAATTTGGTAAAAAATGGTGATAATTCCGCTAAATATCGTTTAAAGTCATTTGTATTGAACTAATCATACTTTTTATATTTTTATCGTTAAGTTCACATAATTTTACATCTAAAACACGTATTTACAATACATTTGGGTGAATACAAAAAATAGAAAAAAAATTTGGGATAAAATTTGGTAAAAAATGGTGATAATTCCGCTAAATATCGTTTAAAGTCATTTGTATTGAACTAATCATACTTTTTATATTTTTATCGTTAAGTTCACATAATTTTACATCTAAAACACGTCTTTACAATACATTTGGGTGAATATAAAAGGTCGTAAAAAAATTTTGAAATACAGGTGATGAATCCGCTAAATATCGTCTTAAGTCATTTCTATTAAACTAATCATACTTTTTATATTTTTAACGTTAAGTTCACATTATTTTACATCTAAAAAACGTGTTTACAATACATTTGGGTGAATACAAAAAATAGAAAAAAATTTTGGTAAAAAATGGTGATAATTCCGCTAAATATCGTTTAAAGTCATTTGTATTGAACTAATCATACTTTTTATATTTTTATCGTTAAGTTCACATAACTTTACATCTAAAACACGTCTTTACAATACATTTGGGTGAATATAAAAGGTCGTAAAAAAATTTTGAAATACAGGTGATGAATCCGCTAAATATCGTCTTAAGTCATTTCTATTAAACTAATCATACTTTTTATATTTTTAACGTTAAGTTCACATTATTTAACATCTAAAAAACGTGTTTACAATACATTTGGGTGAATACAAAAAATAGAAAAAAATTTTGGTAAAAAATGGTGATAATTCCGCTAAATATCGTTTAAAGTCATTTGTATTGAACTAATCATACTTTTTATATTTTTATCGTTAAGTTCACATTATTTTACATCTAAAACACGTATTTACAATACATTTGGGTGAATACAAAAAATAGAAAAAAAATTTGGGAAAAAATTTGGTAAAAAATGGTGATAATTCCGCTAAATATCGTTTAAAGTCATTTGTATTGAACTAATCATACTTTTTATATTTTTATCGTTAAGTTCACATTATTTTACATCTAAAACACGTATTTACAATACATTTGGGTGAATACAAAAAATAGATAAAAAATTTGGGAAAAAATTTGGTAAAAAATGGTGATAATTCCGCTAAATATCGTTTAAAGTCATTTGTATTGAACTAATCATACTTTTTATATTTTTATCGTTAAGTTCACATAATTTTACATCTAAAACACGTATTTACAATACATTTGGGTGAATACAAAAAATAGAAAAAAAATGTGGGATAAAATTTGGTAAAAAATGGTGATAATTCCGCTAAATATCGTTTAAAGTCATTTGTATTGAACTAATCATACTTTTTATATTTTTATCGTTAAGTTCACATAATTTTACATCTAAAACACGTCTTTACAATACATTTGGGTGAATATAAAAGGTCGTAAAAAAATTTTGAAATACAGGTGATGAATCCGCTAAATATCGTCTTAAGTCATTTCTATTAAACTAATCATACTTTTTATATTTTTAACGTTAAGTTCACATTATTTTACATCTAAAACACGTGTTTACAATACATTTGGGTGAATACAAAAAATAGAAAAAAATTTTGGTAAAAAATGGGGATAATTCCGCTAAATATCGTTTAATGTCATTTGTATTGAACTAATCATACTTTTTATATTTTTATCGTTATGTTCACATTATTTTACATCTAAAACACGTATTTACAATACATTTGGGTGAATACAAAAAATAGATAAAAAATTTGGTAAAAAATGGTGATAATTCCGCTAAATATCGTTTAAAGTCATTTGTATTGAACTAATCATACTTTTTATATTTTTATCGTTAAGTTCACATAATTTTACATCTAAAACACGTCTTTACAATACATTTGGGTGAATATAAAAAATAGAAAAAAAATTTGGGCAAAAATTTGGTAAAAAATGGTGATAATTCCGCTAAATATCGTTTAAAGTCATTTGTATTGAACTAATCATACTTTTTATATTTTTATCGTTAAGTTCACATTATTTTACATCTAAAACACGTATTTACAATACATTTGGGTGAATATAAAAGGTCGTAAAAAAATTTTGAAATACAGGTGATGAATCCGCTAAATATCGTCTTAAGTCATTTCTATTAAACTAATCATACTTTTTATATTTTTAACGTTAAGTTCACATTATTTTACATCTAAAACACGTGTTTACAATACATTTGGGTGAATACAAAAAATAGAAAAAAAATTTGGGAAAAAATTGGGTAAAAAATGGTGATAATTCCGCTAAATATCGTTTAAAGTCATTTGTATTGAACTAATCATACTTTTTATATTTTTATCGTTAAGTTCACATAATTTTACATCTAAAACACGTCTTTACAATACATTTGGGTGAATATAAAAGGTCGTAAAAAAATTTTGAAATACAGGTGATGAATCCGCTAAATATCGTCTTAAGTCATTTCTATTAAACTAATCATACTTTTTATATTTTTAACGTTAAGTTCACATTATTTTACATCTAAAAAACGTGTTTACAATACATTTGGGTGAATACAAAAAATAGAAAAAAAATTTGGTAAAAAATGGTGATAATTCCGCTAAATATCGTTTAAAGTCATTTGTATTGAACTAATCATACTTTTTATATTTTTATCGTTAAGTTCACATTATTTTACATCTAAAACACGTATTTACAATACATTTGGGTGAATATAAAAGGTCGTAAAAAAATTTTGAAATACAGGTGATGAATCCGCTAAATATCGTCTTAAGTCATTTCTATTAAACTAATCATACTTTTTATATTTTTAACGTTAAGTTCACATTATTTTACATCTAAAAAACGTGTTTACAATACATTTGGGTGAATACAAAAAATAGAAAAAAAATTTTGGAAAAAATTTGGTAAAAAATGGTGATAATTACGCTAAATATCGTTTAAAGTCATTTGTATTGAACTAATCATACTTTTTATATTTTTATCGTTAAGTTCACATAATTTTACATCTAAAACACGTCTTTACAATACATTTGGGTGAATATAAAAGGTCGTAAAAACATTTTGAAATACAGGTGATGAATCCGCTAAATATCGTCTTAAGTCATTTCTATTAAACTAATCATACTTTTTATATTTTTAACGTTAAGTTCACATTATTTTACATCTAAAACACGTGTTTACAATACATTTGGGTGAATACAAAAAATAGAAAAAAAATTTGGGAAAAAATTGGGTAAAAAATGGTGATAATTCCGCTAAATATCGTTTAAAGTCATTTGTATTGAACTAATCATACTTTTTATATTTTTATCGTTAAGTTCACATTATTTTACTACATCTAAAACACGTATTTACAATACATTTGGGTGAATACAAAAAATAGAAAAAAAATTTGGGAAAAAATTTGGTAAAAAATGGTGATAATTACGCTAAATATCGTTTAAAGTCATTTGTATTGAACTAATCATACTTTTTATATTTTTATCGTTAAGTTCACATAATTTTACATCTAAAACACGTCTTTACAATACATTTGGGTGAATATAAAAGGTCGTAAAAAAATTTTGAAATACAGGTGATGAATCCGCTAAATATCGTCTTAAGTCATTTCTATTAAACTAATCATACTTTTTATATTTTTAACGTTAAGTTCACATTATTTTACATCTAAAACACGTGTTCACAATACATTTGGGTGAATACAAAAAATAGAAAAAAAATTTGGGAAAAAATTGGGTAATAAATGGTGATAATTCCGCTAAATATCGTTTAATGTCATTTGTATTGAACTAATCATACTTTTTATATTTTTATCGTTATGTTCACATTATTTTACATCTAAAACACGTATTTACAATACATTTGGGTGAATACAAAAAATAGATAAAAAATTTGGGAAAAAATTTGGTAAAAAATGGTGATAATTCCGCTAAATATCGTTTAAAGTCATTTGTATTGAACTAATCATACTTTTTATATTTTTATCGTTAAGTTCACATAATTTTACATCTAAAACACGTCTTTACAATACATTTGGGTGAATATAAAAAATAGAAAAAAAATTTGGGCAAAAATTTGGTAAAAAATGGTGATAATTCCGCTAAATATCGTTTAAAGTCATTTGTATTGAACTAATCATACTTTTTATATTTTTATCGTTAAGTTCACATTATTTTACATCTAAAACACGTATTTACAATACATTTGGGTGAATATAAAAGGTCGTAAAAAAATTTTGAAATACAGGTGATGAATCCGCTAAATATCGTCTTAAGTCATTTCTATTAAACTAATCATACTTTTTATATTTTTAACGTTAAGTTCACATTATTTTACATCTAAAACACGTGTTTACAATACATTTGGGTGAATACAAAAAATAGAAAAAAAATTTGGGAAAAAATTGGGTAAAAAATGGTGATAATTCCGCTAAATATCGTTTAAAGTCATTTGTATTGAACTAATCATACTTTTTATATTTTTATCGTTAAGTTCACATATTTTTACATCTAAAACACGTCTTTACAATACATTTGGGTGAATATAAAAGGTCGTAAAAAAATTTTGATATACAGGTGATGAATCCGCTAAATATCGTCTTAAGTCATTTCTATTAAACTAATCATACTTTTTATATTTTTAACGTTAAGTTCACATTATTTTACATCTAAAAAACGTGTTTACAATACATTTGGGTGAATACAAAAAATAGAAAAAAATTTTGGTAAAAAATGGTGACAATTCCGCTAAATATCGTTTAAAGTCATTTGTATTGAACTAATCATACTTTTTATATTTTTATCGTTAAGTTCACATAATTTTACATCTAAAACACGTCTTTACAATACATTTGGGTGAATATAAAAGGTCGTAAAAAAATTTTGAAATACAGGTGATGAATCCGCTAAATATCGTCTTAAGTCATTTCTATTAAACTAATCATACTTTTTATATTTTTAACGTTAAGTTCACATTATTTTACATCTAAAACACGTGTTTACAATACATTTGGGTGAATACAAAAAATAGAAAAAAAATTTGGTAAAAAATGGTGATAATTCCGCTAAATATCGTTTAAAGTCATTTGTATTGAACTAATCATACTTTTTATATTTTTATCGTTAAGTTCACATAATTTTACATCTAAAACACGTCTTTACAATACATTTGGGTGAATAAAAAAGGTCGTAAAAAAATTTTGAAATACAGGTGATGAATCCGCTAAATATCGTCTTAAGTCATTTCTATTAAACTAATCATACTTTTTATATTTTTAACGTTAATTTCACATTATTTTACATCTAAAAAACGTGTTTACAATACATTTGGGTGAATACAAAAAATAGAAAAAAAATTTGGTAAAAAATGGTGATAATTCCGCTAAATATCGTTTAAAGTCATTTGTATTGAACTAATCATACTTTTTATATTTTTATCGTTAAGTTCACATAATTTTACATCTAAAACACGTCTTTACAATACATTTGGGTGAATAAAAAAGGTCGTAAAAAAATTTTGAAATACAGGTGATGAATCCGCTAAATATCGTCTTAAGTCATTTCTATTAAACTAATCATACTTTTTATATTTTTAACGTTAAGTTCACATTATTTAACATCTAAAAAACGTGTTTACAATACATTTGGGTGAATACAAAAAATAGAAAAAAATTTTGGTAAAAAATGGTGATAATTCCGCTAAATATCGTTTAAAGTCATTTGTATTGAACTAATCATACTTTTTATATTTTTATCGTTAAGTTCACATTATTTTACATCTAAAACACGTATTTACAATACATTTGGGTGAATACAAAAAATAGAAAAAAAATTTGGGAAAAAATTTGGTAAAAAATGGTGATAATTCCGCTAAATATCGTTTAAAGTCATTTGTATTGAACTAATCATACTTTTTATATTTTTATCGTTAAGTTCACATTATTTTACATCTAAAACACGTATTTACAATACATTTGGGTGAATACAAAAAATAGATAAAAAATTTGGGAAAAAATTTGGTAAAAAATGGTGATAATTCCGCTAAATATCGTTTAAAGTCATTTGTATTGAACTAATCATACTTTTTATATTTTTATCGTTAAGTTCACATAATTTTACATCTAAAACACGTATTTACAATACATTTGGGTGAATACAAAAAATAGAAAAAAAATTTGGGATAAAATTTGGTAAAAAATGGTGATAATTCCGCTAAATATCGTTTAAAGTCATTTGTATTGAACTAATCATACTTTTTATATTTTTATCGTTAAGTTCACATAATTTTACATCTAAAACACGTCTTTACAATACATTTGGGTGAATATAAAAGGTCGTAAAAAAATTTTGAAATACAGGTGATGAATCCGCTAAATATCGTCTTAAGTCATTTCTATTAAACTAATCATACTTTTTATATTTTTAACGTTAAGTTCACATTATTTTACATCTAAAACACGTGTTTACAATACATTTGGGTGAATACAAAAAATAGAAAAAAATTTTGGTAAAAAATGGGGATAATTCCGCTAAATATCGTTTAATGTCATTTGTATTGAACTAATCATACTTTTTATATTTTTATCGTTATGTTCACATTATTTTACATCTAAAACACGTATTTACAATACATTTGGGTGAATACAAAAAATAGATAAAAAATTTGGTAAAAAATGGTGATAATTCCGCTAAATATCGTTTAAAGTCATTTGTATTGAACTAATCATACTTTTTATATTTTTATCGTTAAGTTCACATAATTTTACATCTAAAACACGTCTTTACAATACATTTGGGTGAATATAAAAAATAGAAAAAAAATTTGGGCAAAAATTTGGTAAAAAATGGTGATAATTCCGCTAAATATCGTTTAAAGTCATTTGTATTGAACTAATCATACTTTTTATATTTTTATCGTTAAGTTCACATTATTTTACATCTAAAACACGTATTTACAATACATTTGGGTGAATATAAAAGGTCGTAAAAAAATTTTGAAATACAGGTGATGAATCCGCTAAATATCGTCTTAAGTCATTTCTATTAAACTAATCATACTTTTTATATTTTTAACGTTAAGTTCACATTATTTTACATCTAAAACACGTGTTTACAATACATTTGGGTGAATACAAAAAATAGAAAAAAAATTTGGGAAAAAATTGGGTAAAAAATGGTGATAATTCCGCTAAATATCGTTTAAAGTCATTTGTATTGAACTAATCATACTTTTTATATTTTTATCGTTAAGTTCACATAATTTTACATCTAAAACACGTCTTTACAATACATTTGGGTGAATATAAAAGGTCGTAAAAAAATTTTGAAATACAGGTGATGAATCCGCTAAATATCGTCTTAAGTCATTTCTATTAAACTAATCATACTTTTTATATTTTTAACGTTAAGTTCACATTATTTTACATCTAAAAAACGTGTTTACAATACATTTGGGTGAATACAAAAAATAGAAAAAAAATTTGGTAAAAAATGGTGATAATTCCGCTAAATATCGTTTAAAGTCATTTGTATTGAACTAATCATACTTTTTATATTTTTATCGTTAAGTTCACATTATTTTACATCTAAAACACGTCTTTACAATACATTTGGGTGAATATAAAAGGTCGTAAAAACATTTTGAAATACAGGTGATGAATCCGCTAAATATCGTCTTAAGTCATTTCTATTAAACTAATCATACTTTTTATATTTTTAACGTTAAGTTCACATTATTTTACATCTAAAACACGTGTTTACAATACATTTGGGTGAATACAAAAAATAGAAAAAAAATTTGGGAAAAAATTGGGTAAAAAATGGTGATAATTCCGCTAAATATCGTTTAAAGTCATTTGTATTGAACTAATCATACTTTTTATATTTTTATCGTTAAGTTCACATTATTTTACATCTAAAACACGTATTTACAATACATTTGGGTGAATATAAAAGGTCGTAAAAAAATTTTGAAATACAGGTGATGAATCCGTTAAATATCGTCTTAAGTCATTTCTATTAAACTAATCATACTTTTTATATTTTTAACGTTAAGTTCACATTATTTTACATCTAAAACACGTGTTTACAATACATTTGGGTGAATACAAAAAATAGAAAAAAAATTTGGTAAAAAATGGTGAAAATTCCGCTAAATATCGTTTAAAGTCATTTGTATTGAACTAATCATACTTTTTATATTTTTATCGTTAAGTTCACATTATTTTACATCTAAAACACGTCTTTACAATACATTTGGGTGAATATAAAAGGTCGTAAAAAAATTTTGAAATACAGGTGATGAATCCGCTAAATATCGTCTTAAGTCATTTCTATTAAACTAATCATACTTTTTATATTTTTAACGTTAAGTTCACATTATTTTACACCTAAAACACGTGTTTACAATACATTTGGGTGAATACAAAAAATAGAAAAAAAATTTGGGAAAAAATTGGGTAAAAAATGGTGATAATTCCGCTAAATAACGTTTAAAGTCATTTGTATTGAACTACTCATACTTTTTATATTTTTATCGTTAAGTTCACATATTTTTACATCTAAAACACGTCTTTACAATACATTTGGGTGAATATAAAAGGTCGTAAAAAAATTTTGATATACAGGTGATGAATCCGCTAAATATCGTCTTAAGTCATTTCTATTAAACTAATCATACTTTTTATATTTTTAACGTTAAGTTCACATTATTTTACATCTAAAAAACGTGTTTACAATACATTTGGGTGAATACAAAAAATAGAAAAAAATTTTGGTAAAAAATGGTGACAATTCCGCTAAATATCGTTTAAAGTCATTTGTATTGAACTAATCATACTTTTTATATTTTTATCGTTAAGTTCACATAATTTTACATCTAAAACACGTCTTTACAATACATTTGGGTGAATATAAAAGGTCGTAAAAAAATTTTGAAATACAGGTGATGAATCCGTTAAATATCGTCTTAAGTCATTTCTATTAAACTAATCATACTTTTTATATTTTTAACGTTAAGTTCACATTATTTTACATCTAAAACACGTGTTTACAATACATTTGGGTGAATACAAAAAATAGAAAAAAAATTGGGTAATAAATGGTGATAATTCCGCTAAATATCGTTTACAGTCATTTGTATTGAACTAATCATACTTTTTATATTTTTATCGTTATGTTCACATTATTTTACATCTAAAACACGTATTTACAATACATTTGGGTGAATACAAAAAATAGATAAAAAATTTGGGAAAAAATTTGGTAAAAAATGGTGATAATTCCGCTAAATATCGTTTAAAGTCATTTGTATTGAACTAATCATACTTTTTATATTTTTATCGTTAAGTTCACATAAATTTACATCTAAAACACGTCTTTACAATACATTTGGGTGAATAAAAAAGGTCGTAAAAAAATTTTGAAATACAGGTGATGAATCCGCTAAATATCGTCTTAAGTCATTTCTATTAAACTAATCATACTTTTTATATTTTTAACGTTAAGTTCACATTATTTTACATCTAAAAAACGTGTTTACAATACATTTGGGTGAATACAAAAAATAGAAAAAAAATTTGGTAAAAAATGGTGATAATTCCGCTAAATATCGTTTAAAGTCATTTGTATTGAACTAATCATACTTTTTATATTTTTATCGTTAAGTTCACATTATTTTACATCTAAAACACGTATTTACAATACATTTGGGTGAATATAAAAGGTCGTAAAAAAATTTTGAAATACAGGTGATGAATCCGCTAAATATCGTCTTAAGTCATTTCTATTAAACTAATCATACTTTTTATATTTTTAACGTTAAGTTCACATTATTTTACATCTAAAACACGTGTTTACAATACATTTGGGTGAATACAAAAAATAGAAAAAAAATTTGGGAAAAAATTGGGTAAAAAATGGTGATAATTCCGCTAAATATCGTTTAAAGTCATTTGTATTGAACTAATCATACTTTTTATATTTTTATCGTTAAGTTCACATAATTTTACATCTAAAACACGTCTTTACAATACATTTGGGTGAATAAAAAAGGTCGTAAAAAAATTTTGAAATACAGGTGATGAATCCGCTAAATATCGTCTTAAGTCATTTCTATTAAACTAATCATACTTTTTATATTTTTAACGTTAAGTTCACATTATTTTACATCTAAAAAACGTGTTTACAATACATTTGGGTGAATACAAAAAATAGAAAAAAAATTTGGTAAAAAATGGTGA
Organism: Diuraphis noxia; assembly: GCF_037042655.1. Classification (NCBI taxonomy): domain Eukaryota; kingdom Metazoa; phylum Arthropoda; class Insecta; order Hemiptera; family Aphididae; genus Diuraphis; species Diuraphis noxia. Next base: position 578,421 of record NW_028301720.1, read on the forward strand.
TAATTCCGCTAAATATCGTTTAAAGTCATTTGTATTGAACTAATCATACTTTTTATATTTTTATCGTTAAGTTCACATTATTTTACATCTAAAACACGTATTTACAATACATTTGGGTGAATATAAAAGGTCGTAAAAAAATTTTGAAATACAGGTGATGAATCCGCTAAATATCGTCTTAAGTCATTTCTATTAAACTAATCATACTTTTTATATTTTTAACGTTAAGTTCACATTATTTTACATCTAAAACACGTATTTACAATACATTTGGGTGAATACAAAAAATAGAAAAAAAATTTGGGAAAAAATTTGGTAAAAAATGGTGATAATTACGCTAAATATCGTTTAAAGTCATTTGTATTGAACTAATCATACTTTTTATATTTTTATCGTTAAGTTCACATAATTTTACATCTAAAACACGTCTTTACAATACATTTGGGTGAATATAAAAGGTCGTAAAAACATTTTGAAATACAGGTGATGAATCCGCTAAATATCGTCTTAAGTCATTTCTATTAAACTAATCATACTTTTTATATTTTTAACGTTAAGTTCACATTATTTTACATCTAAAACACGTGTTCACAATACATTTGGGTGAATACAAAAAATAGTAAAAAAAATTTGGGAAAAAATTGGGTAATAAATGGTGATAATTCCGCTAAATATCGTTTAATGTCATTTGTATTGAACTAATCATACTTTTTATATTTTTATCGTTATGTTCACATTATTTTACATCTAAAACACGTATTTACAATACATTTGGGTGAATACAAAAAATAGATAAAAAATTTGGGAAAAAATTTGGTAAAAAATGGTGATAATTCCGCTAAATATCGTTTAAAGTCATTTGTATTGAACTAATCATACTTTTTATATTTTTATCGTTAAGTTCACATAATTTTACATCTAAAACACGTCTTTACAATACATTTGGGTGAATATAAAAGGTCGTAAAAAAATTTTGAAATACAGGTGATGAATCCGCTAAATATCGTCTTAAGTCATTTCTATTAAACTAATCATACTTTTTATATTTTTAACGTTAAGTTCACATTATTTTACATCTAAAAAACGTGTTTACAATACATTTGGGTGAATACAAAAAATAGAAAAAAATTTTGGTAAAAAATGGGGATAATTCCGCTAAATATCGTTTAAAGTCATTTGTATTGAACTAATCATACTTTTTATATTTTTATCGTTAAGTTCACATTATTTAACATCTAAAACACGTATTTACAATACATTTGGGTGAATACAAAAAATAGAAAAAAAATTTGGGAAAAAATTTGGTAAAAAATGGTGATAATTCCGCTAAATATCGTTTAAAGTCATTTGTATTGAACTAATCATACTTTTTATATTTTTATCGTTAAGTTCACATAATTTTACATCTAAAACACGTCTTTACAATACATTTGGGTGAATATAAAAGGTCGTAAAAAAATTTTGAAATACAGGTGATGAATCCGCTAAATATCGTCTTAAGTCATTTCTATTAAACTAATCATACTTTTTATATTTTTAACGTTAAGTTCACATTATTTTACATCTAAAAAACGTGTTTACAATACATTTGGGTGAATACAAAAAATAGAAAAAAATTTTGGTAAAAAATGGGGATAATTCCGCTAAATATCGTTTAAAGTCATTTGTATTGAACTAATCATACTTTTTATATTTTTATCGTTAAGTTCACATTATTTTACATCTAAAACACGTATTTACAATACATTTGGGTGAATACAAAAAATAGAAAAAAAATTTGGGAAAAAATTTGGTAAAAAATGGTGATAATTCCGCTAAATATCGTTTAAAGTCATTTGTATTGAACTAATCATACTTTTTATATTTTTATCGTTAAGTTCACATAATTTTACATCTAAAACACGTCTTTACAATACATTTGGGTGAATATAAAAGGTCGTAAAAAAATTTTGAAATACAGGTGATGAATCCGCTAAATATCGTCTTAAGTCATTTCTATTAAACTAATCATACTTTTTATATTTTTAACGTTAAGTTCACATTATTTTACATCTAAAAAACGTGTTTACAATACATTTGGGTGAATACAAAAAATAGAAAAAAATTTTGGTAAAAAATGGTGATAATTCCGCTAAATATCGTTTTAAGTCATTTGTATTGAACTAATCATACTTTTTATATTTTTATCGTTAAGTTCACATTATTTTACATCTAAAACACGTATTTACAATACATTTGGGTGAATACAAAAAATAGAAAAAAAATTTGGGAAAAAATTTGGTAAAAAATGGTGATAATTCCGCTAAATATCGTTTAAAGTCATTTGTATTGAACTAATCATACTTTTTATATTTTTATCGTTAAGTTCACATAATTTTACATCTAAAACACGTCTTTACAATACATTTGGGTGAATATAAAAGGTCGTAAAAAAATTTTGAAATACAGGTGATGAATCCGCTAAATATCGTCTTAAGTCATTTCTATTAAACTAATCATACTTTTTATATTTTTAACGTTAAGTTCACATTATTTTACATCTAAAACACGTGTTTACAATACATTTGGGTGAATACAAAAAATAGAAAAAAAATTTGGGAAAAAATTGGGTAAAAAATGGTGATAATTCCGCTAAATATCGTTTAAAGTCATTTGTATTGAACTAATCATACTTTTTATATTTTTATCGTTAAGTTCACATTATTTTACTACATCTAAAACACGTATTTACAATACATTTGGGTGAATACAAAAAATAGAAAAAAAATTTGGGAAAAAATTTGGTAAAAAATGGTGATAATTACGCTAAATATCGTTTAAAGTCATTTGTATTGAACTAATCATACTTTTTATATTTTTATCGTTAAGTTCACATAATTTTACATCTAAAACACGTCTTTACAATACATTTGGGTGAATATAAAAGGTCGTAAAAACATTTTGAAATACAGGTGATGAATCCGCTAAATATCGTCTTAAGTCATTTCTATTAAACTAATCATACTTTTTATATTTTTAACGTTAAGTTCACATTATTTTACATCTAAAACACGTGTTCACAATACATTTGGGTGAATACAAAAAATAGTAAAAAAAATTTGGGAAAAAATTGGGTAATAAATGGTGATAATTCCGCTAAATATCGTTTAATGTCATTTGTATTGAACTAATCATACTTTTTATATTTTTATCGTTATGTTCACATTATTTTACATCTAAAATACGTATTTACAATACATTTGGGTGAATACAAAAAATAGATAAAAAATTTGGGAAAAAATTTGGTAAAAAATGGTGATAATTCCGCTAAATATCGTTTAAAGTCATTTGTATTGAACTAATCATACTTTTTATATTTTTATCGTTAAGTTCACATTATTTTACATCTAAAACACGTATTTACAATACATTTGGGTGAATATAAAAGGTCGTAAAAAAATTTTGAAATACAGGTGATGAATCCGCTAAATATCGTCTTAAGTCATTTCTATTAAACTAATCATACTTTTTATATTTTTAACGTTAAGTTCACATTATTTTACATCTAAAACACGTGTTTACAATACATTTGGGTGAATACAAAAAATAGAAAAAAAATTTGGGAAAAAATTGGGTAAAAAATGGTGATAATTCCGCTAAATATCGTTTAAAGTCATTTGTATTGAACTAATCATACTTTTTATATTTTTATCGTTAAGTTCACATTATTTTACATCTAAAACACGTATTTACAATACATTTGGGTGAATATAAAAGGTCGTAAAAAAATTTTGAAATACAGGTGATGAATCCGTTAAATATCGTCTTAAGTCATTTCTATTAAACTAATCATACTTTTTATATTTTTAACGTTAAGTTCACATTATTTTACATCTAAAACACGTGTTTACAATACATTTGGGTGAATACAAAAAATAGAAAAAAAATTTGGTAAAAAATGGTGAAAATTCCGCTAAATATCGTTTAAAGTCATTTGTATTGAACTAATCATACTTTTTATATTTTTATCGTTAAGTTCACATTATTTTACATCTAAAACACGTCTTTACAATACATTTGGGTGAATATAAAAGGTCGTAAAAAAATTTTGAAATACAGGTGATGAATCCGCTAAATATCGTCTTAAGTCATTTCTATTAAACTAATCATACTTTTTATATTTTTAACGTTAAGTTCACATTATTTTACACCTAAAACACGTGTTTACAATACATTTGGGTGAATACAAAAAATAGAAAAAAAATTTGGGAAAAAATTGGGTAAAAAATGGTGATAATTCCGCTAAATAACGTTTAAAGTCATTTGTATTGAACTACTCATACTTTTTATATTTTTATCGTTAAGTTCACATATTTTTACATCTAAAACACGTCTTTACAATACATTTGGGTGAATATAAAAGGTCGTAAAAAAATTTTGATATACAGGTGATGAATCCGCTAAATATCGTCTTAAGTCATTTCTATTAAACTAATCATACTTTTTATATTTTTAACGTTAAGTTCACATTATTTTACATCTAAAAAACGTGTTTACAATACATTTGGGTGAATACAAAAAATAGAAAAAAATTTTGGTAAAAAATGGTGACAATTCCGCTAAATATCGTTTAAAGTCATTTGTATTGAACTAATCATACTTTTTATATTTTTATCGTTAAGTTCACATAATTTTACATCTAAAACACGTCTTTACAATACATTTGGGTGAATATAAAAGGTCGTAAAAAAATTTTGAAATACAGGTGATGAATCCGTTAAATATCGTCTTAAGTCATTTCTATTAAACTAATCATACTTTTTATATTTTTAACGTTAAGTTCACATTATTTTACATCTAAAACACGTGTTTACAATACATTTGGGTGAATACAAAAAATAGAAAAAAAATTGGGTAATAAATGGTGATAATTCCGCTAAATATCGTTTACAGTCATTTGTATTGAACTAATCATACTTTTTATATTTTTATCGTTATGTTCACATTATTTTACATCTAAAACACGTATTTACAATACATTTGGGTGAATACAAAAAATAGATAAAAAATTTGGGAAAAAATTTGGTAAAAAATGGTGATAATTCCGCTAAATATCGTTTAAAGTCATTTGTATTGAACTAATCATACTTTTTATATTTTTATCGTTAAGTTCACATAAATTTACATCTAAAACACGTCTTTACAATACATTTGGGTGAATAAAAAAGGTCGTAAAAAAATTTTGAAATACAGGTGATGAATCCGCTAAATATCGTCTTAAGTCATTTCTATTAAACTAATCATACTTTTTATATTTTTAACGTTAAGTTCACATTATTTTACATCTAAAAAACGTGTTTACAATACATTTGGGTGAATACAAAAAATAGAAAAAAAATTTGGTAAAAAATGGTGATAATTCCGCTAAATATCGTTTAAAGTCATTTGTATTGAACTAATCATACTTTTTATATTTTTATCGTTAAGTTCACATTATTTTACATCTAAAACACGTATTTACAATACATTTGGGTGAATATAAAAGGTCGTAAAAAAATTTTGAAATACAGGTGATGAATCCGCTAAATATCGTCTTAAGTCATTTCTATTAAACTAATCATACTTTTTATATTTTTAACGTTAAGTTCACATTATTTTACATCTAAAACACGTGTTTACAATACATTTGGGTGAATACAAAAAATAGAAAAAAAATTTGGGAAAAAATTGGGTAAAAAATGGTGATAATTCCGCTAAATATCGTTTAAAGTCATTTGTATTGAACTAATCATACTTTTTATATTTTTATCGTTAAGTTCACATAATTTTACATCTAAAACACGTCTTTACAATACATTTGGGTGAATAAAAAAGGTCGTAAAAAAATTTTGAAATACAGGTGATGAATCCGCTAAATATCGTCTTAAGTCATTTCTATTAAACTAATCATACTTTTTATATTTTTAACGTTAACTTCACATTATTTTACATCTAAAAAACGTGTTTACAATACATTTGGGTGAATACAAAAAATAGAAAAAAAATTTGGTAAAAAATGGTGATAATTCCGCTAAATATCGTTTAAAGTCATTTGTATTGAACTAATCATACTTTTTATATTTTTATCGTTAAGTTCACATTATTTTACATCTAAAACACGTATTTACAATACATTTGGGTGAATATAAAAGGTCGTAAAAAAATTTTGAAATACAGGTGATGAATCCGCTAAATATCGTCTTAAGTCATTTCTATTAAACTAATCATACTTTTTATATTTTTAACGTTAAGTTCACATTATTTTACATCTAAAACACGTATTTACAATACATTTGGGTGAATACAAAAAATAGAAAAAAAATTTGGGAAAAAATTTGGTAAAAAATGGTGATAATTACGCTAAATATCGTTTAAAGTCATTTGTATTGAACTAATCATACTTTTTATATTTTTATCGTTAAGTTCACATAATTTTACATCTAAAACACGTCTTTACAATACATTTGGGTGAATATAAAAGGTCGTAAAAACATTTTGAAATACAGGTGATGAATCCGCTAAATATCGTCTTAAGTCATTTCTATTAAACTAATCATACTTTTTATATTTTTAACGTTAAGTTCACATTATTTTACATCTAAAACACGTGTTCACAATACATTTGGGTGAATACAAAAAATAGTAAAAAAAATTTGGGAAAAAATTGGGTAATAAATGGTGATAATTCCGCTAAATATCGTTTAATGTCATTTGTATTGAACTAATCATACTTTTTATATTTTTATCGTTATGTTCACATTATTTTACATCTAAAACACGTATTTACAATACATTTGGGTGAATACAAAAAATAGATAAAAAATTTGGGAAAAAATTTGGTAAAAAATGGTGATAATTCCGCTAAATATCGTTTAAAGTCATTTGTATTGAACTAATCATACTTTTTATATTTTTATCGTTAAGTTCACATAATTTTACATCTAAAACACGTCTTTACAATACATTTGGGTGAATATAAAAGGTCGTAAAAAAATTTTGAAATACAGGTGATGAATCCGCTAAATATCGTCTTAAGTCATTTCTATTAAACTAATCATACTTTTTATATTTTTAACGTTAAGTTCACATTATTTTACATCTAAAAAACGTGTTTACAATACATTTGGGTGAATACAAAAAATAGAAAAAAATTTTGGTAAAAAATGGGGATAATTCCGCTAAATATCGTTTAAAGTCATTTGTATTGAACTAATCATACTTTTTATATTTTTATCGTTAAGTTCACATTATTTTACATCTAAAACACGTATTTACAATACATTTGGGTGAATACAAAAAATAGAAAAAAAATTTGGGAAAAAATTTGGTAAAAAATGGTGATAATTCCGCTAAATATCGTTTAAAGTCATTTGTATTGAACTAATCATACTTTTTATATTTTTATCGTTAAGTTCACATAATTTTACATCTAAAACACGTCTTTACAATACATTTGGGTGAATATAAAAGGTCGTAAAAAAATTTTGAAATACAGGTGATGAATCCGCTAAATATCGTCTTAAGTCATTTCTATTAAACTAATCATACTTTTTATATTTTTAACGTTAAGTTCACATTATTTTACATCTAAAAAACGTGTTTACAATACATTTGGGTGAATACAAAAAATAGAAAAAAATTTTGGTAAAAAATGGGGATAATTCCGCTAAATATCGTTTAAAGTCATTTGTATTGAACTAATCATACTTTTTATATTTTTATCGTTAAGTTCACATTATTTTACATCTAAAACACGTATTTACAATACATTTGGGTGAATACAAAAAATAGAAAAAAAATTTGGGAAAAAATTTGGTAAAAAATGGTGATAATTCCGCTAAATATCGTTTAAAGTCATTTGTATTGAACTAATCATACTTTTTATATTTTTATCGTAAGGTTCACATAATTTTACATCTAAAACACGTCTTTACAATACATTTGGGTGAATATAAAAGGTCGTAAAAAAATTTTGAAATACAGGTGATGAATCCGCTAAATATCGTCTTAAGTCATTTCTATTAAACTAATCATACTTTTTATATTTTTAACGTTAAGTTCACATTATTTTACATCTAAAAAACGTGTTTACAATACATTTGGGTGAATACAAAAAATAGAAAAAAATTTTGGTAAAAAATGGTGATAATTCCGCTAAATATCGTTTTAAGTCATTTGTATTGAACTAATCATACTTTTTATATTTTTATCGTTAAGTTCACATTATTTTACATCTAAAACACGTATTTACAATACATTTGGGTGAATACAAAAAATAGAAAAAAAATTTGGGAAAAAATTTGGTAAAAAATGGTGATAATTCCGCTAAATATCGTTTAAAGTCATTTGTATTGAACTAATCATACTTTTTATATTTTTATCGTTAAGTTCACATAATTTTACATCTAAAACACGTCTTTACAATACATTTGGGTGAATATAAAAGGTCGTAAAAAAATTTTGAAATACAGGTGATGAATCCGCTAAATATCGTCTTAAGTCATTTCTATTAAACTAATCATACTTTTTATATTTTTAACGTTAAGTTCACATTATTTTACATCTAAAACACGTGTTTACAATACATTTGGGTGAATACAAAAAATAGAAAAAAAATTTGGGAAAAAATTGGGTAAAAAATGGTGATAATTCCGCTAAATATCGTTTAAAGTCATTTGTATTGAACTAATCATACTTTTTATATTTTTATCGTTAAGTTCACATTATTTTACATCTAAAACACGTATTTACAATACATTTGGGTGAATACAAAAAATAGAAAAAAAATTTGGGAAAAAATTTGGTAAAAAATGGTGATAATTCCGCTAAATATCGTTTAAAGTCATTTGTATTGAACTAATCATACTTTTTATATTTTTATCGTTAAGTTCACATAATTTTACATCTAAAACACGTCTTTACAATACATTTGGGTGAATATAAAAGGTCGTAAAAAAATTTTGAAATACAGGTGATGAATCCGCTAAATATCGTCTTAAGTCATTTCTATTAAACTAATCATACTTTTTATATTTTTAACGTTAAGTTCACATTATTTTACATCTAAAAAACGTGTTTACAATACATTTGGGTGAATACAAAAAATAGAAAAAAATTTTGGTAAAAAATGGGGATAATTCCGCTAAATATCGTTTAAAGTCATTTGTATTGAACTAATCATACTTTTTATATTTTTATCGTTAAGTTCACATTATTTTACATCTAAAACACGTATTTACAATACATTTGGGTGAATACAAAAAATAGAAAAAAAATTTGGGAAAAAATTTGGTAAAAAATGGTGATAATTCCGCTAAATATCGTTTAAAGTCATTTGTATTGAACTAATCATACTTTTTATATTTTTATCGTAAGGTTCACATAATTTTACATCTAAAACACGTCTTTACAATACATTTGGGTGAATATAAAAGGTCGTAAAAAAATTTTGAAATACAGGTGATGAATCCGCTAAATATCGTCTTAAGTCATTTCTATTAAACTAATCATACTTTTTATATTTTTAACGTTAAGTTCACATTATTTTACATCTAAAAAACGTGTTTACAATACATTTGGGTGAATACAAAAAATAGAAAAAAATTTTGGTAAAAAATGGTGATAATTCCGCTAAATATCGTTTTAAGTCATTTGTATTGAACTAATCATACTTTTTATATTTTTATCGTTAAGTTCACATTATTTTACATCTAAAACACGTATTTACAATACATTTGGGTGAATACAAAAAATAGAAAAAAAATTTGGGAAAAAATTTGGTAAAAAATGGTGATAATTCCGCTAAATATCGTTTAAAGTCATTTGTATTGAACTAATCATACTTTTTATATTTTTATCGTTAAGTTCACATAATTTTACATCTAAAACACGTCTTTACAATACATTTGGGTGAATATAAAAGGTCGTAAAAAAATTTTGAAATACAGGTGATGAATCCGCTAAATATCGTCTTAAGTCATTTCTATTAAACTAATCATACTTTTTATATTTTTAACGTTAAGTTCACATTATTTTACATCTAAAACACGTGTTTACAATACATTTGGGTGAATACAAAAAATAGAAAAAAAATTTGGGAAAAAATTGGGTAAAAAATGGTGATAATTCCGCTAAATATCGTTTAAAGTCATTTGTATTGAACTAATCATACTTTTTATATTTTTATCGTTAAGTTCACATTATTTTACTACATCTAAAACACGTATTTACAATACATTTGGGTGAATACAAAAAATAGAAAAAAAATTTGGGAAAAAATTTGGTAAAAAATGGGGATAATTCCGCTAAATATCGTTTAAAGTCATTTGTATTGAACTAATCATACTTTTTATATTTTTATCGTTAAGTTCACATTATTTTACATCTAAAACACGTATTTACAATACATTTGGGTGAATATAAAAGGTCGTAAAAAAATTTTGAAATACAGGTGATGAATCCGCTAAATATCGTCTTAAGTCATTTCTATTAAACTAATCATACTTTTTATATTTTTAACGTTAAGTTCACATTATTTTACATCTAAAACACGTGTTTACAATACATTTGGGTGAATACAAAAAATAGAAAAAAAATTGGGTAATAAATGGTGATAATTCCGCTAAATATCGTTTACAGTCATTTGTATTGAACTAATCATACTTTTTATATTTTTATCGTTATGTTCACATTATTTTACATCTAAAACACGTATTTACAATACATTTGGGTGAATACAAAAAATAGATAAAAAATTTGGGAAAAAATTTGGTAAAAAATGGTGATAATTCCGCTAAATATCGTTTAAAGTCATTTGTATTGAACTAATCATACTTTTTATATTTTTATCGTTAAGTTCACATAAATTTACATCTAAAACACGTCTTTACAATACATTTGGGTGAATAAAAAAGGTCGTAAAAAAATTTTGAAATACAGGTGATGAATCCGCTAAATATCGTCTTAAGTCATTTCTATTAAACTAATCATACTTTTTATATTTTTAACGTTAAGTTCACATTATTTTACATCTAAAAAACGTGTTTACAATACATTTGGGTGAATACAAAAAATAGAAAAAAATTTTGGTAAAAAATGGGGATAATTCCGCTAAATATCGTTTAAAGTCATTTGTATTGAACTAATCATACTTTTTATATTTTTATCGTTAAGTTCACATTATTTTACATCTAAAACACGTCTTTACAATACATTTGGGTGAATAAAAAAGGTCGTAAAAAAATTTTGAAATACAGGTGATGAATCCGCTAAATATCGTCTTAAGTCATTTGTATTGAACTAATCATACTTTTTATATTTTTATCGTTAAGTTCACATAATTTTACATCTAAAACACGTCTTTACAATACATTTGGGTGAATAAAAAAGGTCGTAAAAAAATTTTGAAATACAGGTGATGAATCCGCTAAATATCGTCTTAAGTCATTTTTATTAAACTAATCATACTTTTTATATTTTTAACGTTAAGTTCACATTATTTTACATCTAAAAAACGTGTTTACAATACATTTGGGTGAATACAAAAAATAGAAAAAAAATTTGGTAAAAAATGGTGATAATTCCGCTAAATATCGTTTAAAGTCATTTGTATTGAACTAATCATACTTTTTATATTTTTATCGTTAAGTTCACATTATTTTACATCTAAAACACGTCTTTACAATACATTTGGGTGAATATAAAAGGTCGTAAAAAAATTTTGAAATACAGGTGATAAATCCGCTAAATATCGTCTTAAGTCATTTCTATTAAACTAATCATACTTTTTATATTTTTAACGTTAAGTTCACATTATTTTACATCTAAAAAACGTGTTTACAATACATTTGGGTGAATACAAAAAATAGAAAAAAATTTTGGTAAAAAATGGTGATAATTCCGCTAAATATCGTTTAAAGTCATTTGTATTGAACTAATCATACTTTTTATATTTTTATCGTTAAGTTCACATAACTTTACATCTAAAACACGTCTTTACAATACATTTGGGTGAATATAAAAGGTCGTAAAAAAATTTTGAAATACAGGTGATGAATCCGCTAAATATCGTCTTAAGTCATTTCTATTAAACTAATCATACTTTTTATATTTTTAACGTTAAGTTCACATTATTTTACATCTAAAACACGTGTTTACAATACATTTGGGTGAATACAAAAAATAGAAAAAAAATTGGGTAATAAATGGTGATAATTCCGCTAAATATCGTTTACAGTCATTTGTATTGAACTAATCATACTTTTTATATTTTTATCGTTATGTTCACATTATTTTACATCTAAAACACGTATTTACAATACATTTGGGTGAATACAAAAAATAGATAAAAAATTTGGGAAAAAATTTGGTAAAAAATGGTGATAATTCCGCTAAATATCGTTTAAAGTCATTTGTATTGAACTAATCATACTTTTTATATTTTTATCGTTAAGTTCACATAAATTTACATCTAAAACACGTCTTTACAATACATTTGGGTGAATAAAAAAGGTCGTAAAAAAATTTTGAAATACAGGTGATGAATCCGCTAAATATCGTCTTAAGTCATTTCTATTAAACTAATCATACTTTTTATATTTTTATCGTTATGTTCACATTATTTTACATCTAAAACACGTATTTACAATACATTTGGGTGAATACAAAAAATAGAAAAAAATTTTGGTAAAAAATGGGGATAATTCCGCTAAATATCGTTTAAAGTCATTTGTATTGAACTAATCATACTTTTTATATTTTTATCGTTAAGTTCACATTATTTTACATCTAAAACACGTATTTACAATACATTTGGGTGAATACAAAAAATAGAAAAAAAATTTGGGAAAAAATTTGGTAAAAAATGGTGATAATTCCGCTAAATATCGTTTAAAGTCATTTGTATTGAACTAATCATACTTTTTATATTTTTATCGTTAAGTTCACATAATTTTACATCTAAAACACGTCTTTACAATACATTTGGGTGAATATAAAAGGTCGTAAAAAAATTTTGAAATACAGGTGATGAATCCGCTAAATATCGTCTTAAGTCATTTCTATTAAACTAATCATACTTTTTATATTTTTAACGTTAAGTTCACATTATTTTACATCTAAAAAACGTGTTTACAATACATTTGGGTGAATACAAAAAATAGAAAAAAATTTTGGTAAAAAATGGTGATAATTCCGCTAAATATCGTTTTAAGTCATTTGTATTGAACTAATCATACTTTTTATATTTTTATCGTTAAGTTCACATTATTTTACATCTAAAACACGTATTTACAATACATTTGGGTGAATACAAAAAATAGAAAAAAAATTTGGGAAAAAATTTGGTAAAAAATGGTGATAATTCCGCTAAATATCGTTTAAAGTCATTTGTATTGAACTAATCATACTTTTTATATTTTTATCGTTAAGTTCACATAATTTTACATCTAAAACACGTCTTTACAATACATTTGGGTGAATATAAAAGGTCGTAAAAAAATTTTGAAATACAGGTGATGAATCCGCTAAATATCGTCTTAAGTCATTTCTATTAAACTAATCATACTTTTTATATTTTTAACGTTAAGTTCACATTATTTTACATCTAAAACACGTGTTTACAATACATTTGGGTGAATACAAAAAATAGAAAAAAAATTTGGGAAAAAATTGGGTAAAAAATGGTGATAATTCCGCTAAATATCGTTTAAAGTCATTTGTATTGAACTAATCATACTTTTTATATTTTTATCGTTAAGTTCACATTATTTTACTACATCTAAAACACGTATTTACAATACATTTGGGTGAATACAAAAAATAGAAAAAAAATTTGGGAAAAAATTTGGTAAAAAATGGTGATAATTACGCTAAATATCGTTTAAAGTCATTTGTATTGAACTAATCATACTTTTTATATTTTTATCGTTAAGTTCACATAATTTTACATCTAAAACACGTCTTTACAATACATTTGGGTGAATATAAAAGGTCGTAAAAACATTTTGAAATACAGGTGATGAATCCGCTAAATATCGTCTTAAGTCATTTCTATTAAACTAATCATACTTTTTATATTTTTAACGTTAAGTTCACATTATTTTACATCTAAAACACGTGTTCACAATACATTTGGGTGAATACAAAAAATAGTAAAAAAAATTTGGGAAAAAATTGGGTAATAAATGGTGATAATTCCGCTAAATATCGTTTAATGTCATTTGTATTGAACTAATCATACTTTTTATATTTTTATCGTTATGTTCACATTATTTTACATCTAAAACACGTATTTACAATACATTTGGGTGAATACAAAAAATAGATAAAAAATTTGGGAAAAAATTTGGTAAAAAATGGTGATAATTCCGCTAAATATCGTTTAAAGTCATTTGTATTGAACTAATCATACTTTTTATATTTTTATCGTTAAGTTCACATAATTTTACATCTAAAACACGTCTTTACAATACATTTGGGTGAATATAAAAGGTCGTAAAAAAATTTTGAAATACAGGTGATGAATCCGCTAAATATCGTCTTAAGTCATTTCTATTAAACTAATCATACTTTTTATATTTTTAACGTTAAGTTCACATTATTTTACATCTAAAAAACGTGTTTACAATACATTTGGGTGAATACAAAAAATAGAAAAAAATTTTGGTAAAAAATGGGGATAATTCCGCTAAATATCGTTTAAAGTCATTTGTATTGAACTAATCATACTTTTTATATTTTTATCGTTAAGTTCACATTATTTTACATCTAAAACACGTATTTACAATACATTTGGGTGAATACAAAAAATAGAAAAAAAATTTGGGAAAAAATTTGGTAAAAAATGGTGATAATTCCGCTAAATATCGTTTAAAGTCATTTGTATTGAACTAATCATACTTTTTATATTTTTATCGTTAAGTTCACATAATTTTACATCTAAAACACGTCTTTACAATACATTTGGGTGAATATAAAAGGTCGTAAAAAAATTTTGAAATACAGGTGATGAATCCGCTAAATATCGTCTTAAGTCATTTCTATTAAACTAATCATACTTTTTATATTTTTAACGTTAAGTTCACATTATTTTACATCTAAAAAACGTGATTACAATACATTTGGGTGAATACAAAAAATAGAAAAAAATTTTGGTAAAAAATGGGGATAATTCCGCTAAATATCGTTTAAAGTCATTTGTATTGAACTAATCATACTTTTTATATTTTTATCGTTAAGTTCACATTATTTTACATCTAAAACACGTATTTACAATACATTTGGGTGAATACAAAAAATAGAAAAAAAATTTGGGAAAAAATTTGGTAAAAAATGGTGATAATTCCGCTAAATATCGTTTAAAGTCATTTGTATTGAACTAATCATACTTTTTATATTTTTATCGTTAAGTTCACATAATTTTACATCTAAAACACGTCTTTACAATACATTTGGGTGAATATAAAAGGTCGTAAAAAAATTTTGAAATACAGGTGATGAATCCGCTAAATATCGTCTTAAGTCATTTCTATTAAACTAATCATACTTTTTATATTTTTAACGTTAAGTTCACATTATTTTACATCTAAAACACGTGTTTACAATACATTTGGGTGAATACAAAAAATAGAAAAAAAATTTGGGAAAAAATTGGGTAAAAAATGGTGATAATTCCGCTAAATATCGTTTAAAGTCATTTGTATTGAACTAATCATACTTTTTATATTTTTATCGTTAAGTTCACATAAATTTACATCTAAAACACGTCTTTACAATACATTTGGGTGAATAAAAAAGGTCGTAAAAAAATTTTGAAATACAGGTGATGAATCCGCTAAATATCGTCTTAAGTCATTTGTATTGAACTAATCATACTTTTTATATTTTTATCGTTAAGTTCACATAATTTTACATCTAAAACACGTCTTTACAATACATTTGGGTGAATAAAAAAGGTCGTAAAAAAATTTTGAAATACAGGTGATGAATCCGCTAAATATCGTCTTAAGTCATTTTTATTAAACTAATCATACTTTTTATATTTTTAACGTTAAGTTCACATTATTTTACATCTAAAAAACGTGTTTACAATACATTTGGGTGAATATAAAAGGTCGTAAAAAAATTTTGAAATACAGGTGATGAATCCGCTAAATATCGTCTTAAGTCATTTCTATTAAACTAATCATACTTTTTATATTTTTAACGTTAAGTTCACATTATTTTACATCTAAAACACGTATTTACAATACATTTGGGTGAATACAAAAAATAGCAAAAAAATTTGGGAAAAAATTTGGTAAAAAATGGTGATAATTACGCTAAATATCGTTTAAAGTCATTTGTATTGAACTAATCATACTTTTTATATTTTTATCGTTAAGTTCACATAATTTTACATCTAAAACACGTCTTTACAATACATTTGGGTAAATATAAAAGGTCGTAAAAACATTTTGAAATACAGGTGATGAATCCGCTAAATATCGTCTTAAGTCATTTCTATTAAACTAATCATACTTTTTATATTTTTAACGTTAAGTTCACATTATTTTACATCTAAAAAACGTGTTTACAATACATTTGGGTGAATACAAAAAATAGAAAAAAAATTTGGTAAAAAATGGTGATAATTCCGCTAAATATCGTTTAAAGTCATTTGTATTGAACTAATCATACTTTTTATATTTTTATCGTTAAGTTCACATTATTTTACATCTAAAACACGTATTTACAATACATTTGGGTGAATATAAAAGGTCGTAAAAAAATTTTGAAATACAGGTGATGAATCCGCTAAATATCGTCTTAAGTCATTTCTATTAAACTAATCATACTTTTTATATTTTTATCGTTAAGTTCACATAATTTTACATCTAAAACACGTCTTTACAATACATTTGGGTGAATATAAAAAATAGAAAAAAAATTTGGGCAAAAATTTGGTAAAAAATGGTGATAATTCCGCTAAATATCGTTTAAAGTCATTTGTATTGAACTAATCATACTTTTTATATTTTTATCGTTAAGTTCACATTATTTTACATCTAAAACACGTGTTTACAATACATTTGGGTGAATACAAAAAATAGAAAAAAAATTTGGGAAAAAATTGGGTAAAAAATGGTGATAATTCCGCTAAATATCGTTTAAAGTCATTTGTATTGAACTAATCATACTTTTTATATTTTTATCGTTAAGTTCACATTATTTTACTACATCTAAAACACGTATTTACAATACATTTGGGTGAATACAAAAAATAGAAAAAAAATTTGGGAAAAAATTTGGTAAAAAATGGTGATAATTACGCTAAATATCGTTTAAAGTCATTTGTATTGAACTAATCATACTTTTTATATTTTTATCGTTAAGTTCACATAATTTTACATCTAAAACACGTCTTTACAATACATTTGGGTGAATATAAAAGGTCGTAAAAACATTTTGAAATACAGGTGATGAATCCGCTAAATATCGTCTTAAGTCATTTCTATTAAACTAATCATACTTTTTATATTTTTAACGTTAAGTTCACATTATTTTACATCTAAAACACGTGTTCACAATACATTTGGGTGAATACAAAAAATAGTAAAAAAAATTTGGGAAAAAATTGGGTAATAAATGGTGATAATTCCGCTAAATATCGTTTAATGTCATTTGTATTGAACTAATCATACTTTTTATATTTTTATCGTTATGTTCACATTATTTTACATCTAAAACACGTATTTACAATACATTTGGGTGAATACAAAAAATAGATAAAAAATTTGGGAAAAAATTTGGTAAAAAATGGTGATAATTCCGCTAAATATCGTTTAAAGTCATTTGTATTAAACTAATCATACTTTTTATATTTTTATCGTTAAGTTCACATAATTTTACATCTAAAACACGTCTTTACAATACATTTGGGTGAATATAAAAGGTCGTAAAAAAATTTTGAAATACAGGTGATGAATCCGCTAAATATCGTCTTAAGTCATTTCTATTAAACTAATCATACTTTTTATATTTTTAACGTTAAGTTCACATTATTTTACATCTAAAAAACGTGTTTACAATACATTTGGGTGAATACAAAAAATAGAAAAAAATTTTGGTAAAAAATGGTGATAATTCCGCTAAATATCGTTTAAAGTCATTTGTATTGAACTAATCATACTTTTTATATTTTTATCGTTAAGTTCACATAACTTTACATCTAAAACACGTCTTTACAATACATTTGGGTGAATATAAAAGGTCGTAAAAAAATTTTGAAATACAGGTGATGAATCCGCTAAATATCGTCTTAAGTCATTTCTATTAAACTAATCATACTTTTTATATTTTTAACGTTAAGTTCACATTATTTTACATCTAAAACACGTGTTTACAATACATTTGGGTGAATACAAAAAATAGAAAAAAAATTGGGTAATAAATGGTGATAATTCCGCTAAATATCGTTTACAGTCATTTGTATTGAACTAATCATACTTTTTATATTTTTATCGTTATGTTCACATTATTTTACATCTAAAACACGTATTTACAATACATTTGGGTGAATACAAAAAATAGATAAAAAATTTGGGAAAAAATTTGGTAAAAAATGGTGATAATTCCGCTAAATATCGTTTAAAGTCATTTGTATTGAACTAATCATACTTTTTATATTTTTATCGTTAAGTTCACATAAATTTACATCTAAAACACGTCTTTACAATACATTTGGGTGAATAAAAAAGGTCGTAAAAAAATTTTGAAATACAGGTGATGAATCCGCTAAATATCGTCTTAAGTCATTTCTATTAAACTAATCATACTTTTTATATTTTTAACGTTAAGTTCACATTATTTTACATCTAAAAAACGTGTTTACAATACATTTGGGTGAATACAAAAAATAGAAAAAAAATTTGGTAAAAAATGGTGATAATTCCGCTAAATATCGTTTAAAGTCATTTGTATTGAACTAATCATACTTTTTATATTTTTATCGTTAAGTTCACATTATTTTACATCTAAAACACGTATTTACAATACATTTGGGTGAATATAAAAGGTCGTAAAAAAATTTTGAAATACAGGTGATGAATCCGCTAAATATCGTCTTAAGTCATTTCTATTAAACTAATCATACTTTTTATATTTTTAACGTTAAGTTCACATTATTTTACATCTAAAAAACGTGTTTACAATACATTTGGGTGAATACAAAAAATAGAAAAAAATTTTGGTAAAAAATGGGGATAATTCCGCTAAATATCGTTTAAAGTCATTTGTATTGAACTAATCATACTTTTTATATTTTTATCGTTAAGTTCACATTATTTTACATCTAAAACACGTATTTACAATACATTTGGGTGAATACAAAAAATAGAAAAAAAATTTGGGAAAAAATTTGGTAAAAAATGGTGATAATTCCGCTAAATATCGTTTAAAGTCATTTGTATTGAACTAATCATACTTTTTATATTTTTATCGTTAAGTTCACATAATTTTACATCTAAAACACGTCTTTACAATACATTTGGGTGAATATAAAAGGTCGTAAAAAAATTTTGAAATACAGGTGATGAATCCGCTAAATATCGTCTTAAGTCATTTCTATTAAACTAATCATACTTTTTATATTTTTAACGTTAAGTTCACATTATTTTACATCTAAAAAACGTGTTTACAATACATTTGGGTGAATACAAAAAATAGAAAAAAATTTTGGTAAAAAATGGGGATAATTCCGCTAAATATCGTTTAAAGTCATTTGTATTGAACTAATCATACTTTTTATATTTTTATCGTTAAGTTCACATTATTTTACATCTAAAACACGTATTTACAATACATTTGGGTGAATACAAAAATAGAAAAAAAATTTGGGAAAAAATTTGGTAAAAAATGGTGATAATTCCGCTAAATATCGTTTAAAGTCATTTGTATTGAACTAATCATACTTTTTATATTTTTATCGTTATGTTCACATAATTTTACATCTAAAACACGTCTTTACAATACATTTGGGTGAATATAAAAGGTCGTAAAAAAATTTTGAAATACAGGTGATGAATCCGCTAAATATCGTCTTAAGTCATTTCTATTAAACTAATCATACTTTTTATATTTTTAACGTTAAGTTCACATTATTTTACATCTAAAACACGTGTTTACAATACATTTGGGTGAATACAAAAAATAGAAAAAAAATTTGGGAAAAAATTGGGTAAAAAATGGTGATAATTCCGCTAAATATCGTTTAAAGTCATTTGTATTGAACTAATCATACTTTTTATATTTTTATCGTTAAGTTCACATAAATTTACATCTAAAACACGTCTTTACAATACATTTGGGTGAATAAAAAAGGTCGTAAAAAAATTTTGAAATACAGGTGATGAATCCGCTAAATATCGTCTTAAGTCATTTGTATTGAACTAATCATACTTTTTATATTTTTATCGTTAAGTTCACATAATTTTACATCTAAAACACGTCTTTACAATACATTTGGGTGAATAAAAAAGGTCGTAAAAAAATTTTGAAATACAGGTGATGAATCCGCTAAATATCGTCTTAAGTCATTTTTATTAAACTAATCATACTTTTTATATTTTTAACGTTAAGTTCACATTATTTTACATCTAAAAAACGTGTTTACAATACATTTGGGTGAATACAAAAAATAGAAAAAAAATTTGGTAAAAAATGGTGATAATTCCGCTAAATATCGTTTAAAGTCATTTGTATTGAACTAATCATACTTTTTATATTTTTATCGTTAAGTTCACATTATTTTACATCTAAAACACGTATTTACAATACATTTGGGTGAATATAAAAGGTCGTAAAAAAATTTTGAAATACAGGTGATGAATCCGCTAAATATCGTCTTAAGTCATTTCTATTAAACTAATCATACTTTTTATATTTTTAACGTTAAGTTCACATTATTTTACATCTAAAACACGTATTTACAATACATTTGGGTGAATACAAAAAATAGCAAAAAAATTTGGGAAAAAATTTGGTAAAAAATGGTGATAATTACGCTAAATATCGTTTAAAGTCATTTGTATTGAACTAATCATACTTTTTATATTTTTATCGTTAAGTTCACATAATTTTACATCTAAAACACGTCTTTACAATACATTTGGGTAAATATAAAAGGTCGTAAAAACATTTTGAAATACAGGTGATGAATCCGCTAAATATCGTCTTAAGTCATTTCTATTAAACTAATCATACTTTTTATATTTTTAACGTTAAGTTCACATTATTTTACATCTAAAAAACGTGTTTACAATACATTTGGGTGAATACAAAAAATAGAAAAAAAATTTGGTAAAAAATGGTGATAATTCCGCTAAATATCGTTTAAAGTCATTTGTATTGAACTAATCATACTTTTTATATTTTTATCGTTAAGTTCACATTATTTTACATCTAAAACACGTATTTACAATACATTTGGGTGAATATAAAAGGTCGTAAAAAAATTTTGAAATACAGGTGATGAATCCGCTAAATATCGTCTTAAGTCATTTCTATTAAACTAATCATACTTTTTATATTTTTATCGTTAAGTTCACATAATTTTACATCTAAAACACGTCTTTACAATACATTTGGGTGAATATAAAAAATAGAAAAAAAATTTGGGCAAAAATTTGGTAAAAAATGGTGATAATTCCGCTAAATATCGTTTAAAGTCATTTGTATTGAACTAATCATACTTTTTATATTTTTATCGTTAAGTTCACATTATTTTACATCTAAAACACGTATTTACAATACATTTGGGTGAATATAAAAGGTCGTAAAAAAATTTTGAAATACAGGTGATGAATCCGCTAAATATCGTCTTAAGTCATTTCTATTAAACTAATCATACTTTTTATATTTTTAACGTTAAGTTCACATTATTTTACATCTAAAACACGTGTTTACAATACATTTGGGTGAATACAAAAAATAGAAAAAAAATTTGGGAAAAAATTGGGTAAAAAATGGTGATAATTCCGCTAAATATCGTTTAAAGTCATTTGTATTGAACTAATCATACTTTTTATATTTTTATCGTTAAGTTCACATAATTTTACATCTAAAACACGTCTTTACAATACATTTGGGTGAATATAAAAGGTCGTAAAAAAATTTTGAAATACAGGTGATGAATCCGCTAAATATCGTCTTAAGTCATTTCTATTAAACTAATCATACTTTTTATATTTTTAACGTTAAGTTCACATTATTTTACATCTAAAAAACGTGTTCACAATACATTTGGGTGAATACAAAAAATAGAAAAAAATTTTGGTAAAAAATGGTGATAATTCCGCTAAATATCGTTTAAAGTCATTTGTATTGAACTAATCATACTTTTTATATTTTTATCGTTAAGTTCACATAACTTTACATCTAAAACACGTCTTTACAATACATTTGGGTGAATATAAAAGGTCGTAAAAAAATTTTGAAATACAGGTGATGAATCCGCTAAATATCGTCTTAAGTCATTTCTATTAAACTAATCATACTTTTTATATTTTTAACGTTAAGTTCACATTATTTTACATCTAAAACACGTGTTTACAATACATTTGGGTGAATACAAAAAATAGAAAAAAAATTGGGTAATAAATGGTGATAATTCCGCTAAATATCGTTTACAGTCATTTGTATTGAACTAATCATACTTTTTATATTTTTATCGTTATGTTCACATTATTTTACATCTAAAACACGTATTTACAATACATTTGGGTGAATACAAAAAATAGATAAAAAATTTGGGAAAAAATTTGGTAAAAAATGGTGATAATTCCGCTAAATATCGTTTAAAGTCATTTGTATTGAACTAATCATACTTTTTATATTTTTATCGTTAAGTTCACATAAATTTACATCTAAAACACGTCTTTACAATACATTTGGGTGAATAAAAAAGGTCGTAAAAAAATTTTGAAATACAGGTGATGAATCCGCTAAATATCGTCTTAAGTCATTTCTATTAAACTAATCATACTTTTTATATTTTTAACGTTAAGTTCACATTATTTTACATCTAAAAAACGTGTTTACAATACATTTGGGTGAATACAAAAAATAGAAAAAAAATTTGGTAAAAAATGGTGATAATTCCGCTAAATATCGTTTAAAGTCATTTGTATTGAACTAATCATACTTTTTATATTTTTATCGTTAAGTTCACATTATTTTACATCTAAAACACGTATTTACAATACATTTGGGTGAATATAAAAGGTCGTAAAAAAATTTTGAAATACAGGTGATGAATCCGCTAAATATCGTCTTAAGTCATTTCTATTAAACTAATCATACTTTTTATATTTTTAACGTTAAGTTCACATTATTTTACATCTAAAACACGTATTTACAATACATTTGGGTGAATACAAAAAATAGAAAAAAAATTTGGGAAAAAATTTGGTAAAAAATGGTGATAATTACGCTAAATATCGTTTAAAGTCATTTGTATTGAACTAATCATACTTTTTATATTTTTATGGTTAAGTTCACATAATTTTACATCTAAAACACGTCTTTACAATACATTTGGGTGAATATAAAAGGTCGTAAAAACATTTTGAAATACAGGTGATGAATCCGCTAAATATCGTCTTAAGTCATTTCTATTAAACTAATCATACTTTTTATATTTTTAACGTTAAGTTCACATTATTTTACATCTAAAACACGTGTTTACAATACATTTGGGTGAATACAAAAAATAGAAAAAAAATTTGGTAAAAAATGGTGATAATTCCGCTAAATATCGTTTAAAGTCATTTGTATTGAACTAATCATACTTTTTATATTTTTATCGTTAAGTTCACATTATTTTACATCTAAAACACGTATTTACAATACATTTGGGTGAATATAAAAGGTCGTAAAAAAATTTTGAAATACAGGTGATGAATCCGCTAAATATCGTCTTAAGTCATTTCTATTAAACTAATCATACTTTTTATATTTTTAACGTTAAGTTCACATTATTTTACATCTAAAACACGTATTTACAATACATTTGGGTGAATACAAAAAATAGAAAAAAAATTTGGGAAAAAATTTGGTAAAAAATGGTGATAATTACGCTAAATATCGTTTAAAGTCATTTGTATTGAACTAATCATACTTTTTATATTTTTATCGTTAAGTTCACATAATTTTACATCTAAAACACGTCTTTACAATACATTTGGGTGAATATAAAAGGTCGTAAAAACATTTTGAAATACAGGTGATGAATCCGCTAAATATCGTCTTAAGTCATTTCTATTAAACTAATCATACTTTTTATATTTTTAACGTTAAGTTCACATTATTTTACATCTAAAAAACGTGTTTACAATACATTTGGGTGAATACAAAAAATAGAAAAAAAATTTGGTAAAAAATGGTGATAATTCCGCTAAATATCGTTTAAAGTCATTTGTATTGAACTAATCATACTTTTTATATTTTTATCGTTAAGTTCACATAATTTTACATCTAAAACACGTCTTTACAATACATTTGGGTGAATATAAAAGGTCGTAAAAAAATTTTGAAATACAGGTGATGAATCCGCTAAATATCGTCTTAAGTCATTTCTATTAAACTAATCATACTTTTTATATTTTTAACGTTAAGTTCACATTATTTTACATCTAAAAAACGTGTTTACAATACATTTGGGTGAATACAAAAAATAGAAAAAAATTTTGGTAAAAAATGGTGATAATTCCGCTAAATATCGTTTAAAGTCATTTGTATTGAACTAATCATACTTTTTATATTTTTATCGTTAAGTTCACATTATTTTACATCTAAAACACGTATTTACAATACATTTGGGTGAATACAAAAAATAGAAACAAAATTTGGGAAAAAATTTGGTAAAAAATGGTGATAATTCCGCTAAATATCGTTTAAAGTCATTTGTATTGAACTAATCATACTTTTTATATTTTTATCGTTAAGTTCACATAATTTTACATCTAAAACACGTCTTTACAATACATTTGGGTGAATAAAAAAGGTCGTAAAAAAATTTTGAAATACAGGTGATGAATCCGCTAAATATCGTCTTAAGTCATTTCTATTAAACTAATCATACTTTTTATATTTTTAACGTTAAGTTCACATTATTTTACATCTAAAAAACGTGTTTACAATACATTTGGGTGAATACAAAAAATAGAAAAAAAATTTGGTAAAAAATGGTGATAATTCCGCTAAATATCGTTTAAAGTCATTTGTATTGAACTAATCATACTTTTTATATTTTTATCGTTAAGTTCACATTATTTTACATCTAAAACACGTATTTACAATACATTTGGGTGAATACAAAAAATAGAAAAAAAATTTGGGAAAAAATTTGGTAAAAAATGGTGATAATTCCGCTAAATATCGTTTAAAGTCATTTGTATTGAACTAATCATACTTTTTATATTTTTATCGTTAAGTTCACATAACTTTACATCTAAAACACATCTTTACAATACATTTGGGTGAATATAAAAGGTCGTAAAAAAATTTTGAAATACAGGTGATAAATCCGCTAAATATCGTCTTAAGTCATTTCTATTAAACTAATCATACTTTTTATATTTTTAACGTTAAGTTCACATTATTTTACATCTAAAACACGTGTTTACAATACATTTGGGTGAATACAAAAAATAGATAAAAAATTTGGGAAAAAATTTGGTAAAAAATGGTGATAATTCCGCTAAATATCGTTTACTGTCATTTGTATTGAACTAATCATACTTTTTATATTTTTAACGTTAAGTTCACATTATTTTACATCTAAAACACGTGTTTACAATATATTTGGGTGAATACAAAAAATAGAAAAAAAATTGGGTAATAAATGGTGATAATTCCGCTAAATATCGTTTACAGTCATTTGTATTGAACTAATCATACTTTTTATATTTTTATCGTTATGTTCACATTATTTTACATCTAAAACACGTATTTACAATACATTTGGGTGAATACAAAAAATAGATAAAAAATTTGGGAAAAAATTTGGTAAAAAATGGTGATAATTCCGCTAAATATCGTTTAAAGTCATTTGTATTGAACTAATCATACTTTTTATATTTTTATCGTTAAGTTCACATAACTTTACATCTAAAACACGTCTTTACAATACATTTGGGTGAATACAAAAAATAGAAAAAAAATTTGGGAAAAAATTTGGTAAAAAATGGTGATAATTCCGCTAAATATCGTTTAAAGTCATTTGTATTGAACTAATCATACTTTTTATATTTTTATCGTTAAGTTCACATAATTTTACATCTAAAACACGTCTTTACAATACATTTGGGTGAATATAAAAGGTCGTAAAAAAATTTTGAAATACAGGTGATGAATCCGCTAAATATCGTCTTAAGTCATTTCTATTAAACTAATCATACTTTTTATATTTTTAACGTTAAGTTCACATTATTTTACATCTAAAAAACGTGTTTACAATACATTTGGGTGAATACAAAAAATAGAAAAAAATTTTGGTAAAAAATGGTGATAATTCCGCTAAATATCGTTTAAAGTCATTTGTATTGAACTAATCATACTTTTTATATTTTTATCGTTAAGTTCACATTATTTTACATCTAAAACACGTATTTACAATACATTTGGGTGAATACAAAAAATAGAAAAAAAATTTGGGAAAAAATTTGGTAAAAAATGGTGATAATTCCGCTAAATATCGTTTAAAGTCATTTGTATTGAACTAATCATACTTTTTATATTTTTATCGTTAAGTTCACATAATTTTACATCTAAAACACGTCTTTACAATACATTTGGGTGAATAAAAAAGGTCGTAAAAAAATTTTGAAATACAGGTGATGAATCCGCTAAATATCGTCTTAAGTCATTTCTATTAAACTAATCATACTTTTTATATTTTTAACGTTAAGTTCACATTATTTTACATCTAAAAAACGTGTTTACAATACATTTGGGTGAATACAAAAAATAGAAAAAAAATTTGGTAAAAAATGGTGATAATTCCGCTAAATATCGTTTAAAGTCATTTGTATTGAACTAATCATACTTTTTATATTTTTATCGTTAAGTTCACATTATTTTACATCTAAAACACGTATTTACAATACATTTGGGTGAATACAAAAAATAGAAAAAAAATTTGGGAAAAAATTTGGTAAAAAATGGTGATAATTCCGCTAAATATCGTTTAAAGTCATTTGTATTGAACTAATCATACTTTTTATATTTTTATCGTTAAGTTCACATAACTTTACATCTAAAACACGTCTTTACAATACATTTGGGTGAATATAAAAGGTCGTAAAAAAATTTTGAAATACAGGTGATAAATCCGCTAAATATCGTCTTAAGTCATTTCTATTAAACTAATCATACTTTTTATATTTTTAACGTTAAGTTCACATTATTTTACATCTAAAACACGTGTTTACAATACATTTGGGTGAATACAAAAAATAGAAAAAAAATTGGGTAATAAATGGTGATAATTCCGCTAAATATCGTTTACAGTCATTTGTATTGAACTAATCATACTTTTTATATTTTTATCGTTATGTTCACATTATTTTACATCTAAAACACGTATTTACAATACATTTGGGTGAATACAAAAAATAGATAAAAAATTTGGGAAAAAATTTGGTAAAAAATGGTGATAATTCCGCTAAATATCGTTTAAAGTCATTTGTATTGAACTAATCATACTTTTTATATTTTTATCGTTAAGTTCACATAACTTTACATCTAAAACACGTCTTTACAATACATTTGGGTGAATATAAAAGGTCGTAAAAAAATTTTGAAATACAGGTGATAAATCCGCTAAATATCGTCTTAAGTCATTTCTATTAAACTAATCATACTTTTTATATTTTTAACGTTAAGTTCACATTATTTTACATCTAAAACACGTGTTTACAATACATTTGGGTGAATACAAAAAATAGAAAAAAAATTGGGTAATAAATGGTGATAATTCCGCTAAATATCGTTTACAGTCATTTGTATTGAACTAATCATACTTTTTATATTTTTATCGTTATGTTCACATTATTTTACATCTAAAACACGTATTTACAATACATTTGGGTGAATACAAAAAATAGATAAAAAATTTGGGAAAAAATTTGGTAAAAAATGGTGATAATTCCGCTAAATATCGTTTAAAGTCATTTGTATTGAACTAATCATACTTTTTATATTTTTATCGTTAAGTTCACATTATTTTACATCTAAAACACGTCTTTACAATACATTTGGGTGAATATAAAAGGTCGTAAAAAAATTTTGAAATACAGGTGATGAATCCGCTAAATATCGTCTTAAGTCATTTCTATTAAACTAATCATACTTTTTATATTTTTAACGTTAAGTTCACATTATTTTACATCTAAAAAACGTGTTTACAATACATTTGGGTGAATACAAAAAATAGAAAAAAATTTTGGTAAAAAATGGTGATAATTCCGCTAAATATCGTTTAAAGTCATTTGTATTGAACTAATCATACTTTTTATATTTTTATCGTTAAGTTCACATTATTTTACATCTAAAACACGTATTTACAATACATTTGGGTGAATACAAAAAATAGAAAAAAAATTTGGGAAAAAATTTGGTAAAAAATGGTGATAATTCCGCTAAATATCGTTTAAAGTCATTTGTATTGAACTAATCATACTTTTTATATTTTTATCGTTAAGTTCACATAATTTTACATCTAAAACACGTCTTTACAATACATTTGGGTGAATAAAAAAGGTCGTAAAAAAATTTTGAAATACAGGTGATGAATCCGCTAAATATCGTCTTAAGTCATTTCTATTAAACTAATCATACTTTTTATATTTTTAACGTTAAGTTCACATTATTTTACATCTAAAAAACGTGTTTACAATACATTTGGGTGAATACAAAAAATAGAAAAAAAATTTGGTAAAAAATGGTGATAATTCCGCTAAATATCGTTTAAAGTCATTTGTATTGAACTAATCATACTTTTTATATTTTTATCGTTAAGTTCACATAACTTTACATCTAAAACACGTCTTTACAATACATTTGGGTGAATATAAAAGGTCGTAAAAAAATTTTGAAATACAGGTGATAAATCCGCTAAATATCGTCTTAAGTCATTTCTATTAAACTAATCATACTTTTTATATTTTTAACGTTAAGTTCACATTATTTTACATCTAAAACACGTGTTTACAATACATTTGGGTGAATACAAAAAATAGATAAAAAATTTGGGAAAAAATTTGGTAAAAAATGGTGATAATTCCGCTAAATATCGTTTACTGTCATTTGTATTGAACTAATCATACTTTTTATATTTTTAACGTTAAGTTCACATTATTTTACATCTAAAACACGTGTTTACAATATATTTGGGTGAATACAAAAAATAGAAAAAAAATTGGGTAATAAATGGTGATAATTCCGCTAAATATCGTTTACAGTCATTTGTATTGAACTAATCATACTTTTTATATTTTTATCGTTATGTTCACATTATTTTACATCTAAAACACGTATTTACAATACATTTGGGTGAATACAAAAAATAGATAAAAAATTAGGGAAAAAATTTGGTAAAAAATGGTGATAATTCCGCTAAATATCGTTTAAAGTCATTTGTATTGAACTAATCATACTTTTTATATTTTTATCGTTAAGTTCACATAACTTTACATCTAAAACACGTCTTTACAATACATTTGGGTGAATATAAAAGGTCGTAAAAAAATTTTGAAATACAGGTGATAAATCCGCTAAATATCGTCTTAAGTCATTTCTATTAAACTAATCATACTTTTTATATTTTTAACGTTAAGTTCACATTATTTTACATCTAAAACACGTGTTTACAATACATTTGGGTGAATACAAAAAATAGAAAAAAAATTGGGTAATAAATGGTGATAATTCCGCTAAATATCGTTTACAGTCATTTGTATTGAACTAATCATACTTTTTATATTTTTATCGTTATGTTCACATTATTTTACATCTAAAACACGTATTTACAATACATTTGGGTGAATACAAAAAATAGATAAAAAATTTGGGAAAAAATTTGGTAAAAAATGGTGATAATTCCGCTAAATATCGTTTAAAGTCATTTGTATTGAACTAATCATACTTTTTATATTTTTATCGTTAAGTTCACATTATTTTACATCTAAAACACGTCTTTACAATACATTTGGGTGAATATAAAAGGTCGTAAAAAAATTTTGAAATACAGGTGATGAATCCGCTAAATATCGTCTTAAGTCATTTCTATTAAACTAATCATACTTTTTATATTTTTAACGTTAAGTTCACATTATTTTACATCTAAAAAACGTGTTTACAATACATTTGAGTGAATACAAAAAATAGAAAAAAATTTTGGTAAAAAATGGTGATAATTCCGCTAAATATCGTTTAAAGTCATTTGTATTGAACTAATCATACTTTTTATATTTTTATCGTTAAGTTCACATTATTTTACATCTAAAACACGTATTTACAATACATTTGGGTGAATACAAAAAATAGAAAAAAAATTTGGGAAAAAATTTGGTAAAAAATGGTGATAATTCCGCTAAATATCGTTTAAAGTCATTTGTATTGAACTAATCATACTTTTTATATTTTTATCGTTAAGTTCACATAATTTTACATCTAAAACACGTCTTTACAATACATTTGGGTGAATAAAAAAGGTCGTAAAAAAATTTTGAAATACAGGTGATGAATCCGCTAAATATCGTCTTAAGTCATTTCTATTAAACTAATCATACTTTTTATATTTTTAACGTTAAGTTCACATTATTTTACATCTAAAAAACGTGTTTACAATACATTTGGGTGAATACAAAAAATAGAAAAAAAATTTGGTAAAAAATGGTGATAATTCCGCTAAATATCGTTTAAAGTCATTTGTATTGAACTAATCATACTTTTTATATTTTTATCGTTAAGTTCACATTATTTTACATCTAAAACACGTATTTACAATACATTTGGGTGAATACAAAAAATAGAAAAAAAATTTGGGAAAAAATTTGGTAAAAAATGGTGATAATTCCGCTAAATATCGTTTAAAGTCATTTGTATTGAACTAATCATACTTTTTATATTTTTATCGTTAAGTTCACATAACTTTACATCTAAAACACGTCTTTACAATACATTTGGGTGAATATAAAAGGTCGTAAAAAAATTTTGAAATACAGGTGATAAATCCGCTAAATATCGTCTTAAGTCATTTCTATTAAACTAATCATACTTTTTATATTTTTAACGTTAAGTTCACATTATTTTACATCTAAAACACGTGTTTACAATACATTTGGGTGAATACAAAAAATAGAAAAAAAATTGGGTAATAAATGGTGATAATTCCGCTAAATATCGTTTACAGTCATTTGTATTGAACTAATCATACTTTTTATATTTTTATCGTTATGTTCACATTATTTTACATCTAAAACACGTATTTACAATACATTTGGGTGAATACAAAAAATAGATAAAAAATTTGGGAAAAAATTTGGTAAAAAATGGTGATAATTCCGCTAAATATCGTTTAAAGTCATTTGTATTGAACTAATCATACTTTTTATATTTTTATCGTTAAGTTCACATAACTTTACATCTAAAACACGTCTTTACAATACATTTGGGTGAATATAAAAGGTCGTAAAAAAATTTTGAAATACAGGTGATAAATCCGCTAAATATCGTCTTAAGTCATTTCTATTAAACTAATCATACTTTTTATATTTTTAACGTTAAGTTCACATTATTTTACATCTAAAACACGTGTTTACAATACATTTGGGTGAATACAAAAAATAGAAAAAAAATTGGGTAATAAATGGTGATAATTCCGCTAAATATCGTTTACAGTCATTTGTATTGAACTAATCATACTTTTTATATTTTTATCGTTATGTTCACATTATTTTACATCTAAAACACGTATTTACAATACATTTGGGTGAATACAAAAAATAGATAAAAAATTTGGGAAAAAATTTGGTAAAAAATGGTGATAATTCCGCTAAATATCGTTTAAAGTCATTTGTATTGAACTAATCATACTTTTTATATTTTTATCGTTAAGTTCACATTATTTTACATCTAAAACACGTCTTTACAATACATTTGGGTGAATATAAAAGGTCGTAAAAAAATTTTGAAATACAGGTGATGAATCCGCTAAATATCGTCTTAAGTCATTTCTATTAAACTAATCATACTTTTTATATTTTTAACGTTAAGTTCACATTATTTTACATCTAAAACACGTGTTTACAATACATTTGGGTGAATACAAAAAATAGAAAAAAAATTTGGGAAAAAATTGGGTAAAAAATGGTGATAATTCCGCTAAATATCGTTTAAAGTCATTTGTATTGAACTAATCATACTTTTTATATTTTTATCGTTAAGTTCACATAACTTTACATCTAAAACACGTCTTTACAATACATTTGGGTGAATATAAAAGGTCGTAAAAAAATTTTGAAATACAGGTGATAAATCCGCTAAATATCGTCTTAAGTCATTTCTATTAAACTAATCATACTTTTTATATTTTTAACGTTAAGTTCACATTATTTTACATCTAAAACACGTGTTTACAATACATTTGGGTGAATACAAAAAATAGAAAAAAAATTGGGTAATAAATGGTGATAATTCCGCTAAATATCGTTTACAGTCATTTGTATTGAACTAATCATACTTTTTATATTTTTATCGTTATGTTCACATTATTTTACATCTAAAACACGTATTTACAATACATTTGGGTGAATACAAAAAATAGATAAAAAATTTGGGAAAAAA
Source organism: Diuraphis noxia (assembly GCF_037042655.1). Classification (NCBI taxonomy): domain Eukaryota; kingdom Metazoa; phylum Arthropoda; class Insecta; order Hemiptera; family Aphididae; genus Diuraphis; species Diuraphis noxia. Next base: position 611,322 of record NW_028301720.1, read on the forward strand.
TTTGGTAAAAAATGGTGATAATTCCGCTAAATATCGTTTAAAGTCATTTGTATTGAACTAATCATACTTTTTATATTTTTATCGTTAAGTTCACATAACTTTACATCTAAAACACGTCTTTACAATACATTTGGGTGAATATAAAAGGTCGTAAAAAAATTTTGAAATACAGGTGATAAATCCGCTAAATATCGTCTTAAGTCATTTCTATTAAACTAATCATACTTTTTATATTTTTAACGTTAAGTTCACATTATTTTACATCTAAAACACGTGTTTACAATACATTTGGGTGAATACAAAAAATAGAAAAAAAATTGGGTAATAAATGGTGATAATTCCGCTAAATATCGTTTACAGTCATTTGTATTGAACTAATCATACTTTTTATATTTTTATCGTTATGTTCACATTATTTTACATCTAAAACACGTATTTACAATACATTTGGGTGAATACAAAAAATAGATAAAAAATTTGGGAAAAAATTTGGTAAAAAATGGTGATAATTCCGCTAAATATCGTTTAAAGTCATTTGTATTGAACTAATCATACTTTTTATATTTTTATCGTTAAGTTCACATTATTTTACATCTAAAACACGTCTTTACAATACATTTGGGTGAATATAAAAGGTCGTAAAAAAATTTTGAAATACAGGTGATGAATCCGCTAAATATCGTCTTAAGTCATTTCTATTAAACTAATCATACTTTTTATATTTTTAACGTTAAGTTCACATTATTTTACATCTAAAAAACGTGTTTACAATACATTTGGGTGAATACAAAAAATAGAAAAAAAATTTGGTAAAAAATGGTGATAATTCCGCTAAATATCGTTTAAAGTCATTTGTATTGAACTAATCATACATTTTATATTTTTATCGTTAAGTTCACATTATTTTACATCTAAAACACGTATTTACAATACATTTGGGTGAATATAAAAGGTCGTAAAAAAATTTTGAAATACAGGTGATGAATCCGCTAAATATCGTCTTAAGTCATTTCTATTAAACTAATCATACTTTTTATATTTTTAACTTTAAGTTCACATTATTTTACATCTAAAACACGTATTTACAATACATTTGGGTGAATACAAAAAATAGAAAAAAAATTTGGGAAAAAATTTGGTAAAAAATGGTGATAATTAAGCTAAATATAGTTTAAAGTCATTTGTATTGAACTAATCATACTTTTTATATTTTTATCGTTAAGTTCACATAATTTTACATCTAAAACACGTCTTTACAATACATTTGGGTGAATATAAAAGGTCGTAAAAAAATTTTGAAATACAGGTGATGAATCCGCTAAATATCGTCTTAAGTCATTTCTATTAAACTAATCATACTTTTTATATTTTTAACGTTAAGTTCACATTATTTTACATCTAAAACACGTGTTTACAATACATTTGGGTGAATACAAAAAATAGAAAAAAAATTTGGGAAAAAATTTGGTAAAAAATGGTGATAATTACGCTAAATATCGTTTAAAGTCATTTGTATTGAACTAATCATACTTTTTATATTTTTATCGTTAAGTTCACATAATTTTACATCTAAAACACGTCTTTACAATACATTTGGGTGAATATAAAAGGTCGTAAAAAAATTTTGAAATACAGGTGATGAATCCGCTAAATATCGTCTTAAGTCATTTCTATTAAACTAATCATACTTTTTATATTTTTAACGTTAAGTTCACATTATTTTACATCTAAAACACGTGTTTACAATACATTTGGGTGAATACAAAAAATAGAAAAAAAATTTGGGAAAAAATTGGGTAAAAAATGGTGATAATTCCGCTAAATATCGTTTAAAGTCATTTGTATTGAACTAATCATACTTTTTATATTTTTATCGTTAAGTTCACATAATTTTACATCTAAAACACGTCTTTACAATACATTTGGGTGAATATAAAAGGTCGTAAAAAAATTTTGAAATACAGGTGATGAATCCGCTAAATATCGTCTTAAGTCATTTCTATTAAACTAATCATACTTTTTATATTTTTAACGTTAAGTTCACATAATTTTACATCTAAAAAACGTGTTTACAATACATTTGGGTGAATACAAAAAATAGAAAAAAATTTTGGTAAAAAATGGTGATAATTCCGCTAAATATCGTTTAAAGTCATTTGTATTGAACTAATCATACTTTTTATATTTTTATCGTTAAGTTCACATTATTTTACATCTAAAACACGTATTTACAATACATTTGGGTGAATACAAAAAATAGAAAAAAAATTTGGGAAAAAATTTGGTAAAAAATGGTGATAATTCCGCTAAATATCGTTTAAAGTCATTTGTATTGAACTAATCATACTTTTTATATTTTTATCGTTAAGTTCACATAATTTTACATCTAAAACACGTCTTTACAATACATTTGGGTGAATAAAAAAGGTCGTAAAAAAATTTTGAAATACAGGTGATGAATCCGCTAAATATCGTCTTAAGTCATTTCTATTAAACTAATCATACTTTTTATATTTTTAACGTTAAGTTCACATTATTTTACATCTAAAAAACGTGTTTACAATACATTTGGGTGAATACAAAAAATAGAAAAAAAATTTGGTAAAAAATGGTGATAATTCCGCTAAATATCGTTTAAAGTCATTTGTATTGAACTAATCATACTTTTTATATTTTTATCGTTAAGTTCACATTATTTTACATCTAAAACACGTATTTACAATACATTTGGGTGAATACAAAAAATAGAAAAAAAATTTGGGAAAAAATTTGGTAAAAAATGGTGATAATTCCGCTAAATATCGTTTAAAGTCATTTGTATTGAACTAATCATACTTTTTATATTTTTATCGTTAAGTTCACATAACTTTACATCTAAAACACGTCTTTACAATACATTTGGGTGAATATAAAAGGTCGTAAAAAAATTTTGAAATACAGGTGATAAATCCGCTAAATATCGTCTTAAGTCATTTCTATTAAACTAATCATACTTTTTATATTTTTAACGTTAAGTTCACATTATTTTACATCTAAAACACGTGTTTACAATACATTTGGGTGAATACAAAAAATAGAAAAAAAATTGGGTAATAAATGGTGATAATTCCGCTAAATATCGTTTACAGTCATTTGTATTGAACTAATCATACTTTTTATATTTTTATCGTTATGTTCACATTATTTTACATCTAAAACACGTATTTACAATACATTTGGGTGAATACAAAAAATAGATAAAAAATTTGGGAAAAAATTTGGTAAAAAATGGTGTTAATTCCGCTAAATATCGTTTAAAGTCATTTGTATTGAACTAATCATACTTTTTATATTTTTATCGTTAAGTTCACATAACTTTACATCTAAAACACGTCTTTACAATACATTTGGGTGAATATAAAAGGTCGTAAAAAAATTTTGAAATACAGGTGATAAATCCGCTAAATATCGTCTTAAGTCATTTCTATTAAACTAATCATACTTTTTATATTTTTAACGTTAAGTTCACATTATTTTACATCTAAAACACGTGTTTACAATACATTTGGGTGAATACAAAAAATAGAAAAAAAATTGGGTAATAAATGGTGATAATTCCGCTAAATATCGTTTACAGTCATTTGTATTGAACTAATCATACTTTTTATATTTTTATCGTTATGTTCACATTATTTTACATCTAAAACACGTATTTACAATACATTTGGGTGAATACAAAAAATAGATAAAAAATTTGGGAAAAAATTTGGTAAAAAATGGTGATAATTCCGCTAAATATCGTTTAAAGTCATTTGTATTGAACTAATCATACTTTTTATATTTTTATCGTTAAGTTCACATTATTTTACATCTAAAACACGTCTTTACAATACATTTGGGTGAATATAAAAGGTCGTAAAAAAATTTTGAAATACAGGTGATGAATCCGCTAAATATCGTCTTAAGTCATTTCTATTAAACTAATCATACTTTTTATATTTTTAACGTTAAGTTCACATTATTTTACATCTAAAACACGTGTTTACAATACATTTGGGTGAATACAAAAAATAGAAAAAAAATTTGGGAAAAAATTGGGTAAAAAATGGTGATAATTCCGCTAAATATCGTTTAAAGTCATTTGTATTGAACTAATCATACTTTTTATATTTTTATCGTTAAGTTCACATAATTTTACATCTAAAACACGTCTTTACAATACATTTGGGTGAATAAAAAAGGTCGTAAAAAAATTTTGAAATACAGGTGATGAATCCGCTAAATATCGTCTTAAGTCATTTCTATTAAACTAATCATACTTTTTATATTTTTAACGTTAAGTTCACATTATTTTACATCTAAAAAACGTGTTTACAATACATTTGGGTGAATACAAAAAATAGAAAAAAAATTTGGTAAAAAATGGTGATAATTCCGCTAAATATCGTTTAAAGTCATTTGTATTGAACTAATCATACATTTTATATTTTTATCGTTAAGTTCACATTATTTTACATCTAAAACACGTATTTACAATACATTTGGGTGAATATAAAAGGTCGTAAAAAAATTTTGAAATACAGGTGATGAATCCGCTAAATATCGTCTTAAGTCATTTCTATTAAACTAATCATACTTTTTATATTTTTAACTTTAAGTTCACATTATTTTACATCTAAAACACGTATTTACAATACATTTGGGTGAATACAAAAAATAGAAAAAAAATTTGGGAAAAAATTTGGTAAAAAATGGTGATAATTACGCTAAATATAGTTTAAAGTCATTTGTATTGAACTAATCATACTTTTTATATTTTTATCGTTAAGTTCACATAATTTTACATCTAAAACACGTCTTTACAATACATTTGGGTGAATATAAAAGGTCGTAAAAAAATTTTGAAATACAGGTGATGAATCCGCTAAATATCGTCTTAAGTCATTTCTATTAAACTAATCATACTTTTTATATTTTTAACGTTAAGTTCACATTATTTTACATCTAAAACACGTGTTTACAATACATTTGGGTGAATACAAAAAATAGAAAAAAAATTTGGGAAAAAATTGGGTAAAAAATGGTGATAATTCCGCTAAATATCGTTTAAAGTCATTTGTATTGAACTAATCATACTTTTTATATTTTTATCGTTAAGTTCACATAATTTTACATCTAAAACACGTCTTTACAATACATTTGGGTGAATATAAAAGGTCGTAAAAAAATTTTGAAATACAGGTGATGAATCCGCTAAATATCGTCTTAAGTCATTTCTATTAAACTAATCATACTTTTTATATTTTTAACGTTAAGTTCACATTATTTTACATCTAAAAAACGTGTTTACAATACATTTGGGTGAATACAAAAAATAGAAAAAAATTTTGGTAAAAAATGGTGATAATTCCGCTAAATATCGTTTAAAGTCATTTGTATTGAACTAATCATACTTTTTATATTTTTATCGTTAAGTTCACAATATTTTACATCTAAAACACGTATTTACAATACATTTGGGTGAATACAAAAAATAGAAAAAAAATTTGGGAAAAAATTTGGTAAAAAATGGTGATAATTCCGCTAAATATCGTTTAAAGTCATTTGTATTGAACTAATCATACTTTTTATATTTTTATCGTTAAGTTCACATAATTTTACATCTAAAACACGTCTTTACAATACATTTGGGTGAATAAAAAAGGTCGTAAAAAAATTTTGAAATACAGGTGATGAATCCGCTAAATATCGTCTTAAGTCATTTCTATTAAACTAATCATACTTTTTATATTTTTAACGTTAAGTTCACATTATTTTACATCTAAAAAACGTGTTTACAATACATTTGGGTGAATACAAAAAATAGAAAAAAAATTTGGTAAAAAATGGTGATAATTCCGCTAAATATCGTTTAAAGTCATTTGTATTGAACTAATCATACTTTTTATATTTTTATCGTTAAGTTCACATAACTTTACATCTAAAACACGTCTTTACAATACATTTGGGTGAATATAAAAGGTCGTAAAAAAATTTTGAAATACAGGTGATAAATCCGCTAAATATCGTCTTAAGTCATTTCTATTAAACTAATCATACTTTTTATATTTTTAACGTTAAGTTCACATTATTTTACATCTAAAACACGTGTTTACAATACATTTGGGTGAATACAAAAAATAGAAAAAAAATTGGGTAATAAATGGTGATAATTCCGCTAAATATCGTTTACAGTCATTTGTATTGAACTAATCATACTTTTTATATTTTTATCGTTATGTTCACATTATTTTACATCTAAAACACGTATTTACAATACATTTGGGTGAATACAAAAAATAGATAAAAAATTTGGGAAAAAATTTGGTAAAAAATGGTGATAATTCCGCTAAATATCGTTTAAAGTCATTTGTATTGAACTAATCATACTTTTTATATTTTTATCGTTAAGTTCACATAATTTTACATCTAAAACACGTCTTTACAATACATTTGGGTGAATATAAAAGGTCGTAAAAAAATTTTGAAATACAGGTGATGAATCCGCTAAATATCGTCTTAAGTCATTTCTATTAAACTAATCATACTTTTTATATTTTTAACGTTAAGTTCACATTATTTTACATCTAAAACACGTGTTTACAATACATTTGGGTGAATACAAAAAATAGAAAAAAAATTTGGGAAAAAATTGGGTAAAAAATGGTGATAATTCCGCTAAATATCGTTTAAAGTCATTTGTATTGAACTAATCATACTTTTTATATTTTTATCGTTAAGTTCACATAACTTTACATCTAAAACACGTCTTTACAATACATTTGGGTGAATATAAAAGGTCGTAAAAAAATTTTGAAATACAGGTGATAAATCCGCTAAATATCGTCTTAAGTCATTTCTATTAAACTAATCATACTTTTTATATTTTTAACGTTAAGTTCACATTATTTTACATCTAAAACACGTGTTTACAATACATTTGGGTGAATACAAAAAATAGAAAAAAAATTGGGTAATAAATGGTGATAATTCCGCTAAATATCGTTTACAGTCATTTGTATTGAACTAATCATACTTTTTATATTTTTATCGTTATGTTCACATTATTTTACATCTAAAACACGTATTTACAATACATTTGGGTGAATACAAAAAATAGATAAAAAATTTGGGAAAAAATTTGGTAAAAAATGGTGATAATTCCGCTAAATATCGTTTAAAGTCATTTGTATTGAACTAATCATACTTTTTATATTTTTATCGTTAAGTTCACATAATTTTACATCTAAAACACGTATTTACAATACATTTGGGTGAATATAAAAGGTCGTAAAAAAATTTTGAAATACAGGTGATGAATCCGCTAAATATCGTCTTAAGTCATTTCTATTAAACTAATCATACTTTTTATATTTTTAACTTTAAGTTCACATTATTTTACATCTAAAACACGTATTTACAATACATTTGGGTGAATACAAAAAATAGAAAAAAAATTTGGGAAAAAATTTGGTAAAAAATGGTGATAATTACGCTAAATATAGTTTAAAGTCATTTGTATTGAACTAATCATACTTTTTATATTTTTATCGTTAAGTTCACATAATTTTACATCTAAAACACGTCTTTACAATACATTTGGGTGAATATAAAAGGTCGTAAAAAAATTTTGAAATACAGGTGATGAATCCGCTAAATATCGTCTTAAGTCATTTCTATTAAACTAATCATACTTTTTATATTTTTAACGTTAAGTTCACATTATTTTACATCTAAAACACGTGTTTACAATACATTTGGGTGAATACAAAAAATAGAAAAAAAATTTGGGAAAAAATTGGGTAAAAAATGGTGATAATTCCGCTAAATATCGTTTAAAGTCATTTGTATTGAACTAATCATACTTTTTATATTTTTATCGTTAAGTTCACATAATTTTACATCTAAAACACGTCTTTACAATACATTTGGGTGAATATAAAAGGTCGTAAAAAAATTTTGAAATACAGGTGATGAATCCGCTAAATATCGTCTTAAGTCATTTCTATTAAACTAATCATACTTTTTATATTTTTAACGTTAAGTTCACATTATTTTACATCTAAAAAACGTGTTTACAATACATTTGGGTGAATACAAAAAATAGAAAAAAATTTTGGTAAAAAATGGTGATAATTCCGCTAAATATCGTTTAAAGTCATTTGTATTGAACTAATCATACTTTTTATATTTTTATCGTTAAGTTCACAATATTTTACATCTAAAACACGTATTTACAATACATTTGGGTGAATACAAAAAATAGAAAAAAAATTTGGGAAAAAATTTGGTAAAAAATGGTGATAATTCCGCTAAATATCGTTTAAAGTCATTTGTATTGAACTAATCATACTTTTTATATTTTTATCGTTAAGTTCACATAATTTTACATCTAAAACACGTCTTTACAATACATTTGGGTGAATAAAAAAGGTCGTAAAAAAATTTTGAAATACAGGTGATGAATCCGCTAAATATCGTCTTAAGTCATTTCTATTAAACTAATCATACTTTTTATATTTTTAACGTTAAGTTCACATTATTTTACATCTAAAAAACGTGTTTACAATACATTTGGGTGAATACAAAAAATAGAAAAAAAATTTGGTAAAAAATGGTGATAATTCCGCTAAATATCGTTTAAAGTCATTTGTATTGAACTAATCATACTTTTTATATTTTTATCGTTAAGTTCACATAACTTTACATCTAAAACACGTCTTTACAATACATTTGGGTGAATATAAAAGGTCGTAAAAAAATTTTGAAATACAGGTGATAAATCCGCTAAATATCGTCTTAAGTCATTTCTATTAAACTAATCATACTTTTTATATTTTTAACGTTAAGTTCACATTATTTTACATCTAAAACACGTGTTTACAATACATTTGGGTGAATACAAAAAATAGAAAAAAAATTGGGTAATAAATGGTGATAATTCCGCTAAATATCGTTTACAGTCATTTGTATTGAACTAATCATACTTTTTATATTTTTATCGTTATGTTCACATTATTTTACATCTAAAACACGTATTTACAATACATTTGGGTGAATACAAAAAATAGATAAAAAATTTGGGAAAAAATTTGGTAAAAAATGGTGATAATTCCGCTAAATATCGTTTAAAGTCATTTGTATTGAACTAATCATACTTTTTATATTTTTATCGTTAAGTTCACATAATTTTACATCTAAAACACGTCTTTACAATACATTTGGGTGAATATAAAAGGTCGTAAAAAAATTTTGAAATACAGGTGATGAATCCGCTAAATATCGTCTTAAGTCATTTCTATTAAACTAATCATACTTTTTATATTTTTAACGTTAAGTTCACATTATTTTACATCTAAAACACGTGTTTACAATACATTTGGGTGAATACAAAAAATAGAAAAAAAATTTGGGAAAAAATTGGGTAAAAAATGGTGATAATTCCGCTAAATATCGTTTAAAGTCATTTGTATTGAACTAATCATACTTTTTATATTTTTATCGTTAAGTTCACATAACTTTACATCTAAAACACGTCTTTACAATACATTTGGGTGAATATAAAAGGTCGTAAAAAAATTTTGAAATACAGGTGATAAATCCGCTAAATATCGTCTTAAGTCATTTCTATTAAACTAATCATACTTTTTATATTTTTAACGTTAAGTTCACATTATTTTACATCTAAAACACGTGTTTACAATACATTTGGGTGAATACAAAAAATAGAAAAAAAATTGGGTAATAAATGGTGATAATTCCGCTAAATATCGTTTACAGTCATTTGTATTGAACTAATCATACTTTTTATATTTTTATCGTTATGTTCACATTATTTTACATCTAAAACACGTATTTACAATACATTTGGGTGAATACAAAAAATAGATAAAAAATTTGGGAAAAAATTTGGTAAAAAATGGTGATAATTCCGCTAAATATCGTTTAAAGTCATTTGTATTGAACTAATCATACTTTTTATATTTTTATCGTTAAGTTCACATAATTTTACATCTAAAACACGTCTTTACAATACATTTGGGTGAATATAAAAGGTCGTAAAAAAATTTTGAAATACAGGTGATGAATCCGCTAAATATCGTCTTAAGTCATTTCTATTAAACTAATCATACTTTTTATATTTTTAACGTTAAGTTCACATTATTTTACATCTAAAACACGTGTTTACAATACATTTGGGTGAATACAAAAAATAGAAAAAAAATTTGGGAAAAAATTGGGTAAAAAATGGTGATAATTCCGCTAAATATCGTTTAAAGTCATTTGTATTGAACTAATCATACTTTTTATATTTTTATCGTTAAGTTCACATAACTTTACATCTAAAACACGTCTTTACAATACATTTGGGTGAATATAAAAGGTCGTAAAAAAATTTTGAAATACAGGTGATAAATCCGCTAAATATCGTCTTAAGTCATTTCTATTAAACTAATCATACTTTTTATATTTTTAACGTTAAGTTCACATTATTTTACATCTAAAACACGTGTTTACAATACATTTGGGTGAATACAAAAAATAGAAAAAAAATTGGGTAATAAATGGTGATAATTCCGCTAAATATCGTTTACAGTCATTTGTATTGAACTAATCATACTTTTTATATTTTTATCGTTATGTTCACATTATTTTACATCTAAAACACGTATTTACAATACATTTGGGTGAATACAAAAAATAGATAAAAAATTTGGGAAAAAATTTGGTAAAAAATGGTGATAATTCCGCTAAATATCGTTTAAAGTCATTTGTATTGAACTAATCATACTTTTTATATTTTTATCGTTAAGTTCACATAATTTTACATCTAAAACACGTCTTTACAATACATTTGGGTGAATATAAAAGGTCGTAAAAAAATTTTGAAATACAGGTGATGAATCCGCTAAATATCGTCTTAAGTCATTTCTATTAAACTAATCATACTTTTTATATTTTTAACGTTAAGTTCACATTATTTTACATCTAAAAAACGTGTTTACAATACATTTGGGTGAATACAAAAAATAGAAAAAAAATTTGGTAAAAAATGGTGATAATTCCGCTAAATATCGTTTAAAGTCATTTGTATTGAACTAATCATACTTTTTATATTTTTATCGTTAAGTTCACATAATTTTACATCTAAAACACGTCTTTACAATACATTTGGGTGAATATAAAAGGTCGTAAAAAAATTTTGAAATACAGGTGATGAATCCGCTAAATATCGTCTTAAGTCATTTCTATTAAACTAATCATACTTTTTATATTTTTAACGTTAAGTTCACATTATTTTACATCTAAAAAACGTGTTTACAATACATTTGGGTGAATACAAAAAATAGAAAAAAATTTTGGTAAAAAATGGTGATAATTCCGCTAAATATCGTTTTAAGTCATTTGTATTGAACTAATCATACTTTTTATATTTTTATCGTTAAGTTCACATTATTTTACATCTAAAACACGTATTTACAATACATTTGGGTGAATACAAAAAATAGAAAAAAAATTTGGGAAAAAATTGGGTAAAAAATGGTGATAATTCCGCTAAATATCGTTTAAAGTCATTTGTATTGAACTAATCATACTTTTTATATTTTTATCGTTAAGTTCACATTATTTTACATCTAAAACACGTGTTTACAATACATTTGGGTGAATACAAAAAATAGAAAAAAAATTTGGTAAAAAATGGTGATAATTCCGCTAAATATCGTTTAAAGTCATTTGTATTGAACTAATCATACTTTTTATATTTTTATCGTTAAGTTCACATTATTTTACATCTAAAACACGTATTTACAATACATTTGGGTGAATATAAAAGGTCGTAAAAAAATTTTGAAATACAGGTGATGAATCCGCTAAATATCGTCTTAAGTCATTTCTATTAAACTAATCATACTTTTTATATTTTTAACGTTAAGTTCACATTATTTTACATCTAAAACACGTGTTTACAATACATTTGGGTGAATACAAAAAATAGAAAAAAAATTGGGTAATAAATGGTGATAATTCCGCTAAATATCGTTTACAGTCATTTGTATTGAACTAATCATACTTTTTATATTTTTATCGTTATGTTCACATTATTTTACATCTAAAACACGTATTTACAATACATTTGGGTGAATACAAAAAATAGATAAAAAATTTGGGAAAAAATTTGGTAAAAAATGGTGATAATTCCGCTAAATATCGTTTAAAGTCATTTGTATTGAACTAATCATACTTTTTATATTTTTATCGTTAAGTTCACATTATTTTACATCTAAAACACGTGTTTACAATACATTTGGATGAATACAAAAAATAGAAAAAAAATTTGGTAAAAAATGGTGATAATTCCGCTAAATATCGTTTAAAGTCATTTGTATTGAACTAATCATACTTTTTATATTTTTATCGTTAAGTTCACATAATTTTACATCTAAAACACGTCTTTACAATACATTTGGGTGAATAAAAAAGGTCGTAAAAAAATTTTGAAATACAGGTGATGAATCCGCTAAATATCGTCTTAAGTCATTTCTATTAAACTAATCATACTTTTTATATTTTTAACGTTAAGTTCACATTATTTTACATCTAAAAAACGTGTTTACAATACATTTGGGTGAATACAAAAAATAGAAAAAAAATTTGGTAAAAAATGGTGATAATTCCGCTAAATATCGTTTAAAGTCATTTGTATTGAACTAATCATACTTTTTATATTTTTATCGTTAAGTTCACATAATTTTACATCTAAAACACGTCTTTACAATACATTTGGGTGAATATAAAAGGTCGTAAAAAAATTTTGAAATACAGGTGATGAATCCGCTAAATATCGTCTTAAGTCATTTCTATTAAACTAATCATACTTTTTATATTTTTAACGTTAAGTTCACATTATTTTACATCTAAAAAACGTGTTTACAATACATTTGGGTGAATACAAAAAATAGAAAAAAATTTTGGTAAAAAATGGTGATAATTCCGCTAAATATCGTTTTAAGTCATTTGTATTGAACTAATCATACTTTTTATATTTTTATCGTTAAGTTCACATTATTTTACATCTAAAACACGTATTTACAATACATTTGGGTGAATAAAAAAAATAGAAAAAAAATTTGGGAAAAAATTGGGTAAAAAATGGTGATAATTCCGCTAAATATCGTTTAAAGTCATTTGTATTGAACTAATCATACTTTTTATATTTTTATCGTTAAGTTCACATTATTTTACATCTAAAACACGTGTTTACAATACATTTGGGTGAATACAAAAAATAGAAAAAAAATTTGGTAAAAAATGGTGATAATTCCGCTAAATATCGTTTAAAGTCATTTGTATTGAACTAATCATACTTTTTATATTTTTATCGTTAAGTTCACATTATTTTACATCTAAAACACGTATTTACAATACATTTGGGTGAATATAAAAGGTCGTAAAAAAATTTTGAAATACAGGTGATGAATCCGCTAAATATCGTCTTAAGTCATTTCTATTAAACTAATCATACTTTTTATATTTTTAACGTTAAGTTCACATTATTTTACATCTAAAACACGTGTTTACAATACATTTGGGTGAATACAAAAAATAGAAAAAAAATTGGGTAATAAATGGTGATAATTCCGCTAAATATCGTTTACAGTCATTTGTATTGAACTAATCATACTTTTTATATTTTTATCGTTATGTTCACATTATTTTACATCTAAAACACGTATTTACAATACATTTGGGTGAATACAAAAAATAGATAAAAAATTTGGGAAAAAATTTGGTAAAAAATGGTGATAATTCCGCTAAATATCGTTTAAAGTCATTTGTATTGAACTAATCATACTTTTTATATTTTTATCGTTAAGTTCACATTATTTTACATCTAAAACACGTGTTTACAATACATTTGGATGAATACAAAAAATAGAAAAAAAATTTGGTAAAAAATGGTGATAATTCCGCTAAATATCGTTTAAAGTCATTTGTATTGAACTAATCATACTTTTTATATTTTTATCGTTAAGTTCACATAATTTTACATCTAAAACACGTCTTTACAATACATTTGGGTGAATAAAAAAGGTCGTAAAAAAATTTTGAAATACAGGTGATGAATCCGCTAAATATCGTCTTAAGTCATTTCTATTAAACTAATCATACTTTTTATATTTTTAACGTTAAGTTCACATTATTTTACATCTAAAAAACGTGTTTACAATACATTTGGGTGAATACAAAAAATAGAAAAAAAATTTGGTAAAAAATGGTGATAATTCCGCTAAATATCGTTTAAAGTCATTTGTATTGAACTAATCATACTTTTTATATTTTTATCGTTAAGTTCACATAATTTTACATCTAAAACACGTCTTTACAATACATTTGGGTGAATATAAAAGGTCGTAAAAAAATTTTGAAATACAGGTGATGAATCCGCTAAATATCGTCTTAAGTCATTTCTATTAAACTAATCATACTTTTTATATTTTTAACGTTAAGTTCACATTATTTTACATCTAAAAAACGTGTTTACAATACATTTGGGTGAATACAAAAAATAGAAAAAAATTTTGGTAAAAAATGGTGATAATTCCGCTAAATATCGTTTTAAGTCATTTGTATTGAACTAATCATACTTTTTATATTTTTATCGTTAAGTTCACATTATTTTACATCTAAAACACGTATTTACAATACATTTGGGTGAATAAAAAAAATAGAAAAAAAATTTGGGAAAAAATTGGGTAAAAAATGGTGATAATTCCGCTAAATATCGTTTAAAGTCATTTGTATTGAACTAATCATACTTTTTATATTTTTATCGTTAAGTTCACATTATTTTACATCTAAAACACGTGTTTACAATACATTTGGGTGAATACAAAAAATAGAAAAAAAATTTGGTAAAAAATGGTGATAATTCCGCTAAATATCGTTTAAAGTCATTTGTATTGAACTAATCATACTTTTTATATTTTTATCGTTAAGTTCACATTATTTTACATCTAAAACACGTATTTACAATACATTTGGGTGAATATAAAAGGTCGTAAAAAAATTTTGAAATACAGGTGATGAATCCGCTAAATATCGTCTTAAGTCATTTCTATTAAACTAATCATACTTTTTATATTTTTAACGTTAAGTTCACATTATTTTACATCTAAAACACGTGTTTACAATACATTTGGGTGAATACAAAAAATAGAAAAAAAATTGGGTAATAAATGGTGATAATTCCGCTAAATATCGTTTACAGTCATTTGTATTGAACTAATCATACTTTTTATATTTTTATCGTTATGTTCACATTATTTTACATCTAAAACACGTATTTACAATACATTTGGGTGAATACAAAAAATAGATAAAAAATTTGGGAAAAAATTTGGTAAAAAATGGTGATAATTCCGCTAAATATCGTTTAAAGTCATTTGTATTGAACTAATCATACTTTTTATATTTTTATCGTTAAGTTCACATAATTTTACATCTAAAACACGTCTTTACAATACATTTGGGTGAATAAAAAAGGTCGTAAAAAAATTTTGAAATACAGGTGATGAATCCGCTAAATATCGTCTTAAGTCATTTCTATTAAACTAATCATACTTTTTATATTTTTAACGTTAAGTTCACATTATTTTACATCTAAAAAAAGTGTTTACAATACATTTGGGTGAATACAAAAAATAGAAAAAAAATTTGGTAAAAAATGGTGATAATTCCGCTAAATATCGTTTAAAGTCATTTGTATTGAACTAATCATACTTTTTATATTTTTATCGTTAAGTTCACATTATTTTACATCTAAAACACGTATTTACAATACATTTGGGTGAATATAAAAGGTCGTAAAAAAATTTTGAAATACAGGTGATGAATCCGCTAAATATCGTCTTAAGTCATTTCTATTAAACTAATCATACTTTTTATATTTTTAACGTTAAGTTCACATTATTTTACATCTAAAACACGTATTTACAATACATTTGGGTGAATACAAAAAATAGAAAAAAAATTTGGGAAAAAATTGGGTAAAAAATGGTGATAATTCCGCTAAATATCGTTTAAAGTCATTTGTATTGAACTAATCATACTTTTTATATTTTTATCGTTAAGTTCACATAATTTTACATCTAAAACACGTCTTTACAATACATTTGGGTGAATATAAAAGGTCGTAAAAAAATTTTGAAATACAGGTGATGAATCCGCTAAATATCGTCTTAAGTCATTTCTATTAAACTAATCATACTTTTTATATTTTTAACGTTAAGTTCACATTATTTTACATCTAAAAAACGTGTATACAATACATTTGGGTGAATACAAAAAATAGAAAAAAATTTTGGTAAAAAATGGTGATAATTCCGCTAAATATCGTTTAAAGTCATTTGTATTGAACTAATCATACTTTTTATATTTTTATCGTTAAGTTCACATTATTTTACATCTAAAACACGTGTTTACAATACATTTGGATGAATACAAAAAATAGAAAAAAAATTTGGTAAAAAATGGTGATAATTCCGCTAAATATCGTTTAAAGTCATTTGTATTGAACTAATCATACTTTTTATATTTTTATCGTTAAGTTCACATAATTTTACATCTAAAACACGTCTTTACAATACATTTGGGTGAATAAAAAAGGTCGTAAAAAAATTTTGAAATACAGGTGATGAATCCGCTAAATATCGTCTTAAGTCATTTCTATTAAACTAATCATACTTTTTATATTTTTAACGTTAAGTTCACATTATTTTACATCTAAAAAACGTGTTTACAATACATTTGGGTGAATACAAAAAATAGAAAAAAAATTTGGTAAAAAATGGTGATAATTCCGCTAAATTTCGTTTAAAGTCATTTGTATTGAACTAATCATACTTTTTATATTTTTATCGTTAAGTTCACATTATTTTACATCTAAAACACGTATTTACAATACATTTGGGTGAATATAAAAGGTCGTAAAAAAATTTTGAAATACAGGTGATGAATCCGCTAAATATCGTCTTAAGTCATTTCTATTAAACTAATCATACTTTTTATATTTTTAACGTTAAGTTCACATTATTTTACATCTAAAACACGTGTTTACAATACATTTGGGTGAATACAAAAAATAGAAAAAAAATTGGGTAATAAATGGTGATAATTCCGCTAAATATCGTTTACAGTCATTTGTATTGAACTAATCATACTTTTTATATTTTTATCGTTATGTTCACATTATTTTACATCTAAAACACGTATTTACAATACATTTGGGTGAATACAAAAAATAGATAAAAAATTTGGGAAAAAATTTGGTAAAAAATGGTGATAATTCCGCTAAATATCGTTTAAAGTCATTTGTATTGAACTAATCATACTTTTTATATTTTTATCGTTAAGTTCACATTATTTTACATCTAAAACACGTGTTTACAATACATTTGGATGAATACAAAAAATAGAAAAAAAATTTGGTAAAAAATGGTGATAATTCCGCTAAATATCGTTTAAAGTCATTTGTATTGAACTAATCATACTTTTTATATTTTTATCGTTAAGTTCACATAATTTTACATCTAAAACACGTCTTTACAATACATTTGGGTGAATAAAAAAGGTCGTAAAAAAATTTTGAAATACAGGTGATGAATCCGCTAAATATCGTCTTAAGTCATTTCTATTAAACTAATCATACTTTTTATATTTTTAACGTTAAGTTCACATTATTTTACATCTAAAAAACGAGTTTACAATACATTTGGGTGAATACAAAAAATAGAAAAAAAATTTGGTAAAAAATGGTGATAATTCCGCTAAATATCGTTTAAAGTCATTTGTATTGAACTAATCATACTTTTTATATTTTTATCGTTAAGTTCACATTATTTTACATCTAAAACACGTATTTACAATACATTTGGGTGAATATAAAAGGTCGTAAAAAAATTTTGAAATACAGGTGATGAATCCGCTAAATATCGTCTTAAGTCATTTCTATTAAACTAATCATACTTTTTATATTTTTAACGTTAAGTTCACATTATTTTACATCTAAAACACGTATTTACAATACATTTGGGTGAATACAAAAAATAGAAAAAAAATTTGGGAAAAAATTTGGTAAAAAATGGTGATAATTACGCTAAATATCGTTTAAAGTCATTTGTATTGAACTAATCATACTTTTTATATTTTTATCGTTAAGTTCACATAATTTTACATCTAAAACACGTCTTTACAATACATTTGGGTGAATATAAAAGGTCGTAAAAAAATTTTGAAATACAGGTGATGAATCCGCTAAATATCGTCTTAAGTCATTTCTATTAAACTAATCATACTTTTTATATTTTTAACGTTAAGTTCACATTATTTTACATCTAAAACACGTGTTTACAATACATTTGGGTGAATACAAAAAATAGAAAAAAAATTTGGGAAAAAATTGGGTAAAAAATGGTGATAATTCCGCTAAATATCGTTTAAAGTCATTTGTATTGAACTAATCATACTTTTTATATTTTTATCGTTAAGTTCACATAATTTTACATCTAAAACACGTCTTTACAATACATTTGGGTGAATATAAAAGGTCGTAAAAAAATTTTGAAATACAGGTGATGAATCCGCTAAATATCGTCTTAAGTCATTTCTATTAAACTAATCATACTTTTTATATTTTTAACGTTAAGTTCACATTATTTTACATCTAAAAAACGTGTATACAATACATTTGGGTGAATACAAAAAATAGAAAAAAATTTTGGTAAAAAATGGTGATAATTCCGCTAAATATCGTTTAAAGTCATTTGTATTGAACTAATCATACTTTTTATATTTTTATCGTTAAGTTCACATAATTTTACATCTAAAACACGTCTTTACAATACATTTGGGTGAATATAAAAGGTCGTAAAAAAATTTTGAAATACAGGTGATGAATCCGCTAAATATCGTCTTAAGTCATTTCTATTAAACTAATCATACTTTTTATATTTTTAACGTTAAGTTCACATTATTTTACATCTAAAAAACGTGTTTACAATACATTTGGGTGAATAAAAAAAATAGAAAAAAAATTTGGTAAAAAATGGTGATAATTCCGCTAAATATCGTTTAAAGTCATTTGTATTGAACTAATCATACTTTTTATATTTTTATCGTTAAGTTCACATAATTTTACATCTAAAACACGTCTTTACAATACATTTGGGTGAATATAAAAGGTCGTAAAAAAATTTTGAAATACAGGTGATGAATCCGCTAAATATCGTTTTAAGTCATTTGTATTGAACTAATCATACTTTTTATATTTTTATCGTTAAGTTCACATTATTTTACATCTAAAACACGTATTTACAATACATTTGGTTGAATACAAAAAATAGAAAAAAAATTTGGGAAAAAATTGGGTAAAAAATGGTGATAATTCCGCTAAATATCGTTTAAAGTCATTTGTATTGAACTAATCATACTTTTTATATTTTTATCGTTAAGTTCACATTATTTTACATCTAAAACACGTGTTTACAATACATTTGGGTGAATACAAAAAATAGAAAAAAAATTTGGTAAAAAATGGTCATAATTCCGCTAAATATCGTTTAAAGTCATTTGTATTGAACTAATCATACTTTTTATATTTTTATCGTTAAGTTCACATAATTTTACATCTAAAACACGTCTTTACAATACATTTGGGTGAATAAAAAAGGTCGTAAAAAAATTTTGAAATACAGGTGATGAATCCGCTAAATATCGTCTTAAGTCATTTCTATTAAACTAATCATACTTTTTATATTTTTAACGTTAATTTCACATTATTTTACATCTAAAAAACGTGTTTACAATACATTTGGGTGAATACAAAAAATAGAAAAAAAATTTGGTAAAAAATGGTGATAATTCCGCTAAATATCGTTTAAAGTCATTTGTATTGAACTAATCATACTTTTTATATTTTTATCGTTAAGTTCACATAATTTTACATCTAAAACACGTCTTTACAATACATTTGGGTGAATAAAAAAGGTCGTAAAAAAATTTTGAAATACAGGTGATGAATCCGCTAAATATCGTCTTAAGTCATTTCTATTAAACTAATCATACTTTTTATATTTTTAACGTTAAGTTCACATTATTTTACATCTAAAACACGTGTTTACAATACATTTGGGTGAATACAAAAAATAGAAAAAAAATTGGGTAATAAATGGTGATAATTCCGCTAAATATCGTTTACAGTCATTTGTATTGAACTAATCATACTTTTTATATTTTTATCGTTATGTTCACATTATTTTACATCTAAAACACGTATTTACAATACATTTGGGTGAATACAAAAAATAGATAAAAAATTTGGGAAAAAATTTGGTAAAAAATGGTGATAATTCCGCTAAATATCGTTTAAAGTCATTTGTATTGAACTAATCATACTTTTTATATTTTTATCGTTAAGTTCACATTATTTTACATCTAAAACACGTGTTTACAATACATTTGGATGAATACAAAAAATAGAAAAAAAATTTGGTAAAAAATGGTGATAATTCCGCTAAATATCGTTTAAAGTCATTTGTATTGAACTAATCATACTTTTTATATTTTTATCGTTAAGTTCACATAATTTTACATCTAAAACACGTCTTTACAATACATTTGGGTGAATAAAAAAGGTCGTAAAAAAATTTTGAAATACAGGTGATGAATCCGCTAAATATCGTCTTAAGTCATTTCTATTAAACTAATCATACTTTTTATATTTTTAACGTTAAGTTCACATTATTTTACATCTAAAAAACGAGTTTACAATACATTTGGGTGAATACAAAAAATAGAAAAAAAATTTGGTAAAAAATGGTGATAATTCCGCTAAATATCGTTTAAAGTCATTTGTATTGAACTAATCATACTTTTTATATTTTTATCGTTAAGTTCACATTATTTTACATCTAAAACACGTATTTACAATACATTTGGGTGAATATAAAAGGTCGTAAAAAAATTTTGAAATACAGGTGATGAATCCGCTAAATATCGTCTTAAGTCATTTCTATTAAACTAATCATACTTTTTATATTTTTAACGTTAAGTTCACATTATTTTACATCTAAAACACGTATTTACAATACATTTGGGTGAATACAAAAAATAGAAAAAAAATTTGGGAAAAAATTTGGTAAAAAATGGTGATAATTACGCTAAATATCGTTTAAAGTCATTTGTATTGAACTAATCATACTTTTTATATTTTTATCGTTAAGTTCACATAATTTTACATCTAAAACACGTCTTTACAATACATTTGGGTGAATATAAAAGGTCGTAAAAAAATTTTGAAATACAGGTGATGAATCCGCTAAATATCGTCTTAAGTCATTTCTATTAAACTAATCATACTTTTTATATTTTTAACGTTAAGTTCACATTATTTTACATCTAAAAAACGTGTATACAATACATTTGGGTGAATACAAAAAATAGAAAAAAATTTTGGTAAAAAATGGTGATAATTCCGCTAAATATCGTTTAAAGTCATTTGTATTGAACTAATCATACTTTTTATATTTTTATCGTTAAGTTCACATAATTTTACATCTAAAACACGTCTTTACAATACATTTGGGTGAATATAAAAGGTCGTAAAAAAATTTTGAAATACAGGTGATGAATCCGCTAAATATCGTCTTAAGTCATTTCTATTAAACTAATCATACTTTTTATATTTTTAACGTTAAGTTCACATTATTTTACATCTAAAAAACGTGTTTACAATACATTTGGGTGAATACAAAAAATAGAAAAAAAATTTGGTAAAAAATGGTGATAATTCCGCTAAATATCGTTTAAAGTCATTTGTATTGAACTAATCATACTTTTTATATTTTTATCGTTAAGTTCACATAATTTTACATCTAAAACACGTCTTTACAATACATTTGGGTGAATATAAAAGGTCGTAAAAAAATTTTGAAATACAGGTGATGAATCCGCTAAATATCGTTTTAAGTCATTTGTATTGAACTAATCATACTTTTTATATTTTTATCGTTAAGTTCACATTATTTTACATCTAAAACACGTATTTACAATACATTTGGTTGAATACAAAAAATAGAAAAAAAATTTGGGAAAAAATTGGGTAAAAAATGGTGATAATTCCGCTAAATATCGTTTAAAGTCATTTGTATTGAACTAATCATACTTTTTATATTTTTATCGTTAAGTTCACATTATTTTACATCTAAAACACGTGTTTACAATACATTTGGGTGAATACAAAAAATAGAAAAAAAATTTGGTAAAAAATGGTGATAATTCCGCTAAATATCGTTTAAAGTCATTTGTATTGAACTAATCATACTTTTTATATTTTTATCGTTAAGTTCACATAATTTTACATCTAAAACACGTCTTTACAATACATTTGGGTGAATAAAAAAGGTCGTAAAAAAATTTTGAAATACAGGTGATGAATCCGCTAAATATCGTCTTAAGTCATTTCTATTAAACTAATCATACTTTTTATATTTTTAACGTTAATTTCACATTATTTTACATCTAAAAAACGTGTTTACAATACATTTGGGTGAATACAAAAAATAGAAAAAAAATTTGGTAAAAAATGGTGATAATTCCGCTAAATATCGTTTAAAGTCATTTGTATTGAACTAATCATACTTTTTATATTTTTATCGTTAAGTTCACATAATTTTACATCTAAAACACGTCTTTACAATACATTTGGGTGAATAAAAAAGGTCGTAAAAAAATTTTGAAATACAGGTGATGAATCCGCTAAATATCGTCTTAAGTCATTTCTATTAAACTAATCATACTTTTTATATTTTTAACGTTAAGTTCACATTATTTTACATCTAAAACACGTGTTTTCAAAACATTTGGGTGAATACAAAAAATAGAAAAAAAATTGGGTAATAAATGGTGATAATTCCGCTAAATATCGTTTACAGTCATTTGTATTGAACTAATCATACTTTTTATATTTTTATCGTTATGTTCACATTATTTTACATCTAAAACACGTATTTACAATACATTTGGGTGAATACAAAAAATAGATAAAAAATTTGGGAAAAAATTTGGTAAAAAATGGTGATAATTCCGCTAAATATCGTTTAAAGTCATTTGTATTGAACTAATCATACTTTTTATATTTTTATCGTTAAGTTCACATTATTTTACATCTAAAACACGTGTTTACAATACATTTGGATGAATACAAAAAATAGAAAAAAAATTTGGTAAAAAATGGTGATAATTCCGCTAAATATCGTTTAAAGTCATTTGTATTGAACTAATCATACTTTTTATATTTTTATCGTTAAGTTCACATAATTTTACATCTAAAACACGTCTTTACAATACATTTGGGTGAATAAAAAAGGTCGTAAAAAAATTTTGAAATACAGGTGATGAATCCGCTAAATATCGTCTTAAGTCATTTCTATTAAACTAATCATACTTTTTATATTTTTAACGTTAAGTTCACATTATTTTACATCTAAAAAACGTGTTTACAATACATTTGGGTGAATACAAAAAATAGAAAAAAAATTTGGTAAAAAATGGTGATAATTCCGCTAAATATCGTTTAAAGTCATTTGTATTGAACTAATCATACTTTTTATATTTTTATCGTTAAGTTCACATTATTTTACATCTAAAACACGTATTTACAATACATTTGGGTGAATATAAAAGGTCGTAAAAAAATTTTGAAATACAGGTGATGAATCCGCTAAATATCGTCTTAAGTCATTTCTATTAAACTAATCATACTTTTTATATTTTTAACGTTAAGTTCACATTATTTTACATCTAAAACACGTATTTACAATACATTTGGGTGAATACAAAAAATAGAAAAAAAATTTGGGAAAAAATTTGGTAAAAAATGGTGATAATTACGCTAAATATCGTTTAAAGTCATTTGTATTGAACTAATCATACTTTTTATATTTTTATCGTTAAGTTCACATAATTTTACATCTAAAACACGTCTTTACAATACATTTGGGTGAATATAAAAGGTCGTAAAAAAATTTTGAAATACAGGTGATGAATCCGCTAAATATCGTCTTAAGTCATTTCTATTAAACTAATCATACTTTTTATATTTTTAACGTTAAGTTCACATTATTTTACATCTAAAACACGTGTTTACAATACATTTGGGTGAATACAAAAAATAGAAAAAAAATTTGGGAAAAAATTGGGTAAAAAATGGTGATAATTCCGCTAAATATCGTTTAAAGTCATTTGTATTGAACTAATCATACTTTTTATATTTTTATCGTTAAGTTCACATAATTTTACATCTAAAACACGTCTTTACAATACATTTGGGTGAATATAAAAGGTCGTAAAAAAATTTTGAAATACAGGTGATGAATCCGCTAAATATCGTCTTAAGTCATTTCTATTAAACTAATCATACTTTTTATATTTTTAACGTTAAGTTCACATTATTTTACATCTAAAAAACGTGTATACAATACATTTGGGTGAATACAAAAAATAGAAAAAAATTTTGGTAAAAAATGGTGATAATTCCGCTAAATATCGTTTAAAGTCATTTGTATTGAACTAATCATACTTTTTATATTTTTATCGTTAAGTTCACATAATTTTACATCTAAAACACGTCTTTACAATACATTTGGGTGAATATAAAAGGTCGTAAAAAAATTTTGAAATACAGGTGATGAATCCGCTAAATATCGTCTTAAGTCATTTCTATTAAACTAATCATACTTTTTATATTTTTAACGTTAAGTTCACATTATTTTACATCTAAAAAACGTGTTTACAATACATTTGGGTGAATACAAAAAATAGAAAAAAAATTTGGTAAAAAATGGTGATAATTCCGCTAAATATCGTTTAAAGTCATTTGTATTGAACTAATCATACTTTTTATATTTTTATCGTTAAGTTCACATAATTTTACATCTAAAACACGTCTTTACAATACATTTGGGTGAATAAAAAAGGTCGTAAAAAAATTTTGAAATACAGGTGATGAATCCGCTAAATATCGTCTTAAGTCATTTCTATTAAACTAATCATACTTTTTATATTTTTAACGTTAAGTTCACATTATTTTACATCTAAAAAACGTGTTTACAATACATTTGGGTGAATACAAAAAATAGAAAAAAAATTTGGTAAAAAATGGTGATAATTCCGCTAAATATCGTTTAAAGTCATTTGTATTGAACTAATCATACTTTTTATATTTTTATCGTTAAGTTCACATAATTTTACATCTAAAACACGTCTTTACAATACATTTGGGTGAATATAAAATGTCGTAAAAAAATTTTGAAATACAGGTGATGAATCCGCTAAATATCGTCTTAAGTCATTTCTATTAAACTAATCATACTTTTTATATTTTTAACGTTAAGTTCACATTATTTTACATCTAAAAAACGTGTTTACAATACATTTGGGTGAATACAAAAAATAGAAAAAAATTTTGGTAAAAAATGGTGATAATTCCGCTAAATATCGTTTTAAGTCATTTGTATTGAACTAATCATACTTTTTATATTTTTATCGTTAAGTTCACATAATTTTACATCTAAAACACGTCTTTACAATACATTTGGGTGAATATAAAAGGTCGTAAAAAAATTTTGAAATACAGGTGATGAATCCGCTAAATATCGTTTTAAGTCATTTGTATTGAACTAATCATACTTTTTATATTTTTATCGTTAAGTTCACATTATTTTACATCTAAAACACGTATTTACAATACATTTGGGTGAATACAAAAAATAGAAAAAAAATTTGGGAAAAAATTGGGTAAAAAATGGTGATAATTTCGCTAAATATCGTTTAAAGTCATTTGTATTGAACTAATCATACTTTTTATATTTTTATCGTTAAGTTCACATTATTTTACATCTAAAACACGTGTTTACAATACATTTGGGTGAATACAAAAAATAGAAAAAAAATTTGGTAAAAAATGGTGATAATTCCGCTAAATATCGTTTAAAGTCATTTGTATTGAACTAATCATACTTTTTATATTTTTATCGTTAAGTTCACATAATTTTACATCTAAAACACGTCTTTACAATACATTTGGGTGAATAAAAAAGGTCGTAAAAAAATTTTGAAATACAGGTGATGAATCCGCTAAATATCGTCTTAAGTCATTTCTATTAAACTAATCATACTTTTTATATTTTTAACGTTAATTTCACATTATTTTACATCTAAAAAACGTGTTTACAATACATTTGGGTGAATACAAAAAATAGAAAAAAAATTTGGTAAAAAATGGTGATAATTCCGCTAAATATCGTTTAAAGTCATTTGTATTGAACTAATCATACTTTTTATATTTTTATCGTTAAGTTCACATAATTTTACATCTAAAACACGTCTTTACAATACATTTGGGTGAATAAAAAAGGTCGTAAAAAAATTTTGAAATACAGGTGATGAATCCGCTAAATATCGTCTTAAGTCATTTCTATTAAACTAATCATACTTTTTATATTTTTAACGTTAAGTTCACATTATTTTACATCTAAAAAACGTGTTTACAATACATTTGGGTGAATACAAAAAATAGAAAAAAAATTTGGTAAAAAATGGTGATAATTCCGCTAAATATCGTTTAAAGTCATTTGTATTGAACTAATCATACTTTTTATATTTTTATCGTTAAGTTCACATAATTTTACATCTAAAACACGTCTTTACAATACATTTGGGTGAATATAAAAGGTCGTAAAAAAATTTTGAAATACAGGTGATGAATCCGCTAAATATCGTCTTAAGTCATTTCTATTAAACTAATCATACTTTTTATATTTTTAACGTTAAGTTCACATTATTTTACATCTAAAAAACGTGTTTACAATACATTTGGGTGAATACAAAAAATAGAAAAAAATTTTGGTAAAAAATGGTGATAATTCCGCTAAATATCGTTTTAAGTCATTTGTATTGAACTAATCATACTTTTTATATTTTTATCGTTAAGTTCACATTATTTTACATCTAAAACACGTATTTACAATACATTTGGGTGAATACAAAAAATAGAAAAAAAATTTGGGAAAAAATTGGGTAAAAAATGGTGATAATTCCGCTAAATATCGTTTAAAGTCATTTGTATTGAACTAATCATACTTTTTATATTTTTATCGTTAAGTTCACATTATTTTACATCTAAAACACGTGTTTACAATACATTTGGGTGAATACAAAAAATAGAAAAAAAATTTGGTAAAAAATGGTGATAATTCCGCTAAATATCGTTTAAAGTCATTTGTATTGAACTAATCATACTTTTTATATTTTTATCGTTAAGTTCACATAATTTTACATCTAAAACACGTCTTTACAATACATTTGGGTGAATAAAAAAGGTCGTAAAAAAATTTTGAAATACAGGTGATGAATCCGCTAAATATCGTCTTAAGTCATTTCTATTAAACTAATCATACTTTTTATATTTTTAACGTTAAGTTCACATTATTTTACATCTAAAAAACGTGTTTACAATACATTTGGGTGAATACAAAAAATAGAAAAAAAATTTGGTAAAAAATGGTGATAATTCCGCTAAATATCGTTTAAAGTCATTTGTATTGAACTAATCATACTTTTTATATTTTTATCGTTAAGTTCACATAATTTTACATCTAAAACACGTCTTTACAATACATTTGGGTGAATACAAAAAATAGAAAAAAAATTTGGGAAAAAATTGGGTAAAAAATGGTGATAATTCCGCTAAATATCGTTTAAAGTCATTTGTATTGAACTAATCATACTTTTTATATTTTTATCGTTAAGTTCACATAATTTTACATCTAAAACACGTCTTTACAATACATTTGGGTGAATAAAAAAGGTCGTAAAAAAATTTTGAAATACAGGTGATGAATCCGCTAAATATCGTCTTAAGTCATTTCTATTAAACTAATCATACTTTTTATATTTTTAACGTTAAGTTCACATTATTTTACATCTAAAAAACGTGTTTACAATACATTTGGGTGAATACAAAAAATAGAAAAAAAATTTGGTAAAAAATGGTGATAATTCCGCTAAATATCGATTAAAGTCATTTGTATTGAACTAATCATACTTTTTATATTTTTATCGTTAAGTTCACATTATTTTACATCTAAAACACGTATTTACAATACATTTGGGTGAATATAAAAGGTCGTAAAAAAATTTTGAAATACAGGTGATGAATCCGCTAAATATCGTCTTAAGTCATTTCTATTAAACTAATCATACTTTTTATATTTTTAACGTTAAGTTCACATTATTTTACATCTAAAACACGTATTTACAATACATTTGGGTGAATACAAAAAATAGAAAAAAAATTTGGGAAAAAATTTGGTAAAAAATGGTGATAATTACGCTAAATATCGTTTAAAGTCATTTGTATTGAACTAATCATACTTTTTATATTTTTATCGTTAAGTTCACATAATTTTACATCTAAAACACGTCTTTACAATACATTTGGGTGAATATAAAAGGTCGTAAAAAAATTTTGAAATACAGGTGATGAATCCGCTAAATATCGTCTTAAGTCATTTCTATTAAACTAATCATACTTTTTATATTTTTAACGTTAAGTTCACATTATTTTACATCTAAAACACGTGTTTACAATACATTTGGGTGAATACAAAAAATAGAAAAAAAATTTGGGAAAAAATTTGGTAAAAAATGGTGATAATTCCGCTAAATATCGTTTAAAGTCATTTGTATTGAACTAATCATACTTTTTATATTTTTATCGTTAAGTTCACATAATTTTACATCTAAAACACGTCTTTACAATACATTTGGGTGAATAAAAAAGGTCGTAAAAAAATTTTGAAATACAGGTGATGAATCCGCTAAATATCGTCTTAAGTCATTTCTATTAAACTAATCATACTTTTTATATTTTTAACGTTAAGTTCACATTATTTTACATCTAAAAAACGTGTTTACAATACATTTGGGTGAATACAAAAAATAGAAAAAAAATTTGGTAAAAAATGGTGATAATTCCGCTAAATATCGTTTAAAGTCATTTGTATTGAACTAATCATACTTTTTATATTTTTATCGTTAAGTTCACATTATTTTACATCTAAAACACGTATTTACAATACATTTGGGTGAATACAAAAAATAGAAAAAAAATTTGGGAAAAAATTTGGTAAAAAAATGGTGATAATTCCGCTAAATATCGTTTAAAGTCATTTGTATTGAACTAATCATACTTTTTATATTTTTATCGTTAAGTTCACATAACTTTACATCTAAAACACGTCTTTACAATACATTTGGGTGAATATAAAAGGTCGTAAAAAAATTTTGAAATACAGGTGATAAATCCGCTAAATATCGTCTTAAGTCATTTCTATTAAACTAATCATACTTTTTATATTTTTAACGTTAAGTTCACATTATTTTACATCTAAAACACGTGTTTACAATACATTTGGGTGAATACAAAAAATAGAAAAAAAATTGGGTAATAAATGGTGATAATTCCGCTAAATATCGTTTACAGTCATTTGTATTGAACTAATCATACTTTTTATATTTTTATCGTTATGTTCACATTATTTTACATCTAAAACACGTATTTACAATACATTTGGGTGAATACAAAAAATAGATAAAAAATTTGGGAAAAAATTTGGTAAAAAATGGTGATAATTCCGCTAAATATCGTTTAAAGTCATTTGTATTGAACTAATCATACTTTTTATATTTTTATCGTTAAGTTCACATAATTTTACATCTAAAACACGTCTTTACAATACATTTGGGTGAATATAAAAGGTCGTAAAAAAATTTTGAAATACAGGTGATGAATCCGCTAAATATCGTCTTAAGTCATTTCTATTAAACTAATCATACTTTTTATATTTTTAACGTTAAGTTCACATTATTTTACATCTAAAAAACGTGTTTACAATACATTTGGGTGAATACAAAAAATAGAAAAAAAATTTGGTAAAAAATGGTGATAATTCCGCTAAATATCGTTTAAAGTCATTTGTATTGAACTAATCATACTTTTTATATTTTTATCGTTAAGTTCACATAATTTTACATCTAAAACACGTCTTTACAATACATTTGGGTGAATATAAAAGGTCGTAAAAAAATTTTGAAATACAGGTGATGAATCCGCTAAATATCGTCTTAAGTCATTTCTATTAAACTAATCATACTTTTTATATTTTTAACGTTAAGTTCACATTATTTTACATCTAAAAAACGTGTTTACAATACATTTGGGTGAATACAAAAAATAGAAAAAAATTTTGGTAAAAAATGGTGATAATTCCGCTAAATATCGTTTTAAGTCATTTGTATTGAACTAATCATACTTTTTATATTTTTATCGTTAAGTTCACATTATTTTACATCTAAAACACGTCTTTACAATACATTTGGGTGAATATAAAAGGTCGTAAAAAAATTTTGAAATACAGGTGATGAATCCGCTAAATATCGTCTTAAGTCATTTCTATTAAACTAATCATACTTTTTATATTTTTAACGTTAAGTTCACATTATTTTACATCTAACAAACGTGTTTACAATACATTTGGGTGAATACAAAAAATAGAAAAAAAATTTGGTAAAAAATGGTGATAATTCCGCTAAATATCGTTTAAAGTCATTTGTATTGAACTAATCATACTTTTTATATTTTTATCGTTAAGTTCACATAATTTTACATCTAAAACACGTCTTTACAATACATTTGGGTGAATATAAAAGGTCGTAAAAAAATTTTGAAATACAGGTGATGAATCCGCTAAATATCGTCTTAAGTCATTTCTATTAAACTAATCATACTTTTTATATTTTTAACGTTAAGTTCACATTATTTTACATCTAAAAAACGTGTTTACAATACATTTGGGTGAATACAAAAAATAGAAAAAAATTTTGGTAAAAAATGGTGATAATTCCGCTAAATATCGTTTTAAGTCATTTGTATTGAACTAATCATACTTTTTATATTTTTATCGTTAAGTTCACATTATTTTACATCTAAAACACGTATTTACAATACATTTGGGTGAATACAAAAAATAGAAAAAAAATTTGGGAAAAAATTTGGTAAAAAATGGTGATAATTCCGCTAAATATCGTTTAAAGTCATTTGTATTGAACTAATCATACTTTTTATATTTTTATCGTTAAGTTCACATAATTTTACATCTAAAACACGTCTTTACAATACATTTGGGTGAATAAAAAAGGTCGTAAAAAAATTTTGAAATACAGGTGATGAATCCGCTAAATATCGTCTTAAAGTCATTTCTATTAAACTAATCATACTTTTTATATTTTTAACGTTAAGTTCACATTATTTTACATCTAAAAAACGTGTTTACAATACATTTGGGTGAATACAAAAAATAGAAAAAAAATTTGGTAAAAAATGGTGATAATTCCGCTAAATATCGTTTAAAGTCATTTGTATTGAACTAATCATACTTTTTATATTTTTATCGTTAAGTTCACATTATTTTACATCTAAAACACGTATTTACAATACATTTGGGTGAATACAAAAAATAGAAAAAAAATTTGGGAAAAAATTTGGTAAAAAATGGTGATAATTCCGCTAAATATCGTTTAAAGTCATTTGTATTGAACTAATCATACTTTTTATATTTTTATCGTTAAGTTCACATAACTTTACATCTAAAACACGTCTTTACAATACATTTGGGTGAATATAAAAGGTCGTAAAAAAATTTTGAAATACAGGTGATAAATCCGCTAAATATCGTCTTAAGTCATTTCTATTAAACTAATCATACTTTTTATATTTTTAACGTTAAGTTCACATTATTTTACATCTAAAACACGTGTTTACAATACATTTGGGTGAATACAAAAAATAGAAAAAAAATTGGGTAATAAATGGTGATAATTCCGCTAAATATCGTTTACAGTCATTTGTATTGAACTAATCATACTTTTTATATTTTTATCGTTAAGTTCACATTATTTTACATCTAAAACACGTGTTTACAATACATTTGGGTGAATACAAAAAATAGAAAAAAAATTTGGTAAAAAATGGTGATAATTCCGCTAAATATCGTTTGAAGTCATTTGTATTGAACTAATCATACTTTTTATATTTTTATCGCTAAGTTCACATAATTTTACATCTAAAACACGTCTTTACAATACATTTGGGTGAATAAAAAAGGTCGTAAAAAAATTTTGAAATACAGGTGATGAATCCGCTAAATATCGTCTTAAGTCATTTCTATTAAACTAATCATACTTTTTATATTTTTAACGTTAAGTTCACATTATTTTACATCTAAAACACGTGTTTACAATACATTTGGGTGAATACAAAAAATAGAAAAAAAATTTGGGAAAAAATTGGGTAAAAAATGGTGATAATTCCGCTAAATATCGTTTAAAGTCATTTGTATTGAACTAATCATACTTTTTATATTTTTATCGTTAAGTTCACATTATTTTACATCTAAAACACGTATTTACAATACATTTGGGTGAATACAAAAAATAGAAAAAAAATTTGGGAAAAAATTTGGTAAAAAAATGGTGATAATTCCGCTAAATATCGTTTAAAGTCATTTGTATTGAACTAATCATACTTTTTATATTTTTATCGTTAAGTTCACATAACTTTACATCTAAAACACGTCTTTACAATACATTTGGGTGAATATAAAAGGTCGTAAAAAAATTTTGAAATACAGGTGATAAATCCGCTAAATATCGTCTTAAGTCATTTCTATTAAACTAATCATACTTTTTATATTTTTAACGTTAAGTTCACATTATTTTACATCTAAAACACGTGTTTACAATACATTTGGGTGAATACAAAAAATAGAAAAAAAATTGGGTAATAAATGGTGATAATTCCGCTAAATATCGTTTACAGTCATTTGTATTGAACTAATCATACTTTTTATATTTTTATCGTTATGTTCACATTATTTTACATCTAAAACACGTATTTACAATACATTTGGGTGAATACAAAAAATAGATAAAAAATTTGGGAAAAAATTTGGTAAAAAATGGTGATAATTCCGCTAAATATCGTTTTAAGTCATTTGTATTGAACTAATCATACTTTTTATATTTTTATCGTTAAGTTCACATTATTTTACATCTAAAACACGTCTTTACAATACATTTGGGTGAATATAAAAGGTCGTAAAAAAATTTTGAAATACAGGTGATGAATCCGCTAAATATCGTCTTAAGTCATTTCTATTAAACTAATCATACTTTTTATATTTTTAACGTTAAGTTCACATTATTTTACATCTAACAAACGTGTTTACAATACATTTGGGTGAATACAAAAAATAGAAAAAAAATTTGGTAAAAAATGGTGATAATTCCGCTAAATATCGTTTAAAGTCATTTGTATTGAACTAATCATACTTTTTATATTTTTATCGTTAAGTTCACATAATTTTACATCTAAAACACGTCTTTACAATACATTTGGGTGAATATAAAAGGTCGTAAAAAAATTTTGAAATACAGGTGATGAATCCGCTAAATATCGTCTTAAGTCATTTCTATTAAACTAATCATACTTTTTATATTTTTAACGTTAAGTTCACATTATTTTACATCTAAAAAACGTGTTTACAATACATTTGGGTGAATACAAAAAATAGAAAAAAATTTTGGTAAAAAATGGTGATAATTCCGCTAAATATCGTTTTAAGTCATTTGTATTGAACTAATCATACTTTTTATATTTTTATCGTTAAGTTCACATTATTTTACATCTAAAACACGTATTTACAATACATTTGGGTGAATACAAAAAATAGAAAAAAAATTTGGGAAAAAATTTGGTAAAAAATGGTGATAATTCCGCTAAATATCGTTTAAAGTCATTTGTATTGAACTAATCATACTTTTTATATTTTTATCGTTAAGTTCACATAATTTTACATCTAAAACACGTCTTTACAATACATTTGGGTGAATAAAAAAGGTCGTAAAAAAATTTTGAAATACAGGTGATGAATCCGCTAAATATCGTCTTAAAGTCATTTCTATTAAACTAATCATACTTTTTATATTTTTAACGTTAAGTTCACATTATTTTACATCTAAAAAACGTGTTTACAATACATTTGGGTGAATACAAAAAATAGAAAAAAAATTTGGTAAAAAATGGTGATAATTCCGCTAAATATCGTTTAAAGTCATTTGTATTGAACTAATCATACTTTTTATATTTTTATCGTTAAGTTCACATTATTTTACATCTAAAACACGTATTTACAATACATTTGGGTGAATACAAAAAATAGAAAAAAAATTTGGGAAAAAATTTGGTAAAAAATGGTGATAATTCCGCTAAATATCGTTTAAAGTCATTTGTATTGAACTAATCATACTTTTTATATTTTTATCGTTAAGTTCACATAACTTTACATCTAAAACACGTCTTTACAATACATTTGGGTGAATATAAAAGGTCGTAAAAAAATTTTGAAATACAGGTGATAAATCCGCTAAATATCGTCTTAAGTCATTTCTATTAAACTAATCATACTTTTTATATTTTTAACGTTAAGTTCACATTATTTTACATCTAAAACACGTGTTTACAATACATTTGGGTGAATACAAAAAATAGAAAAAAAATTGGGTAATAAATGGTGATAATTCCGCTAAATATCGTTTACAGTCATTTGTATTGAACTAATCATACTTTTTATATTTTTATCGTTAAGTTCACATTATTTTACATCTAAAACACGTGTTTACAATACATTTGGGTGAATACAAAAAATAGAAAAAAAATTTGGTAAAAAATGGTGATAATTCCGCTAAATATCGTTTGAAGTCATTTGTATTGAACTAATCATACTTTTTATATTTTTATCGTTAAGTTCACATAATTTTACATCTAAAACACGTCTTTACAATACATTTGGGTGAATAAAAAAGGTCGTAAAAAAATTTTGAAATACAGGTGATGAATCCGCTAAATATCGTCTTAAGTCATTTCTATTAAACTAATCATACTTTTTATATTTTTAACGTTAAGTTCACATTATTTTACATCTAAAACACGTGTTTACAATACATTTGGGTGAATACAAAAAATAGAAAAAAAATTTGGGAAAAAATTGGGTAAAAAATGGTGATAATTCCGCTAAATATCGTTTAAAGTCATTTGTATTGAACTAATCATACTTTTTATATTTTTATCGTTAAGTTCACATTATTTTACATCTAAAACACGTATTTACAATACATTTGGGTGAATACAAAAAATAGAAAAAAAATTTGGGAAAAAATTTGGTAAAAAATGGTGATAATTCCGCTAAATATCGTTTAAAGTCATTTGTATTGAACTAATCATACTTTTTATATTTTTATCGTTAAGTTCACATAATTTTACATCTAAAACACGTCTTTACAATACATTTGGGTGAATAAAAAAGGTCGTAAAAAAATTTTGAAATACAGGTGATGAATCCGCTAAATATCGTCTTAAGTCATTTCTATTAAACTAATCATACTTTTTATATTTTTAACGTTAAGTTCACATTATTTTACATCTAAAAAACGTGTTTACAATACATTTGGGTGAATAGAAAAAATAGAAAAAAAATTTGGTAAAAAATGGTGATAATTCCGCTAAATATCGTTTAAAGTCATTTGTATTGAACTAATCATACTTTTTATATTTTTATCGTTAAGTTCACATTATTTTACATCTAAAACACGTATTTACAATACATTTGGGTGAATACAAAAAATAGAAAAAAAATTTGGGAAAAAATTTGGTAAAAAATGGTGATAATTCCGCTAAATATCGTTTAAAGTCATTTGTATTGAACTAATCATACTTTTTATATTTTTATCGTTAAGTTCACATAACTTTACATCTAAAACACGTCTTTACAATACATTTGGGTGAATATAAAAGGTCGTAAAAAAATTTTGAAATACAGGTGATGAATCCGCTAAATATCGTCTTAAGTCATTTCTATTAAACTAATCATACTTTTTATATTTTTAACGTTAAGTTCACATTATTTTACATCTAAAAAACGTGTTTACAATACATTTGGGTGAATACAAAAAATAGAAAAAAAATTTGGTAAAAAATGGTGATAATTCCGCTAAATATCGTTTAAAGTCATTTGTATTGAACTAATCATACTTTTTATATTTTTATCGTTAAGTTCACATAATTTTACATCTAAAACACGTCTTTACAATACATTTGGGTGAATATAAAAGGTCGTAAAAAAATTTTGAAATACAGGTGATGAATCCGCTAAATATCGTCTTAAGTCATTTCTATTAAACTAATCATACTTTTTATATTTTTAACGTTAAGTTCACATTATTTTACATCTAAAAAACGTGTTTACAATACATTTGGGTGAATACAAAAAATAGAAAAAAATTTTGGTAAAAAATGGTGATAATTCCGCTAAATATCGTTTTAAGTCATTTGTATTGAACTAATCATACTTTTTATATTTTTATCGTTAAGTTCACATTATTTTACATCTAAAACACGTATTTACAATACATTTGGGTGAATACAAAAAATAGAAAAAAAATTTGGGAAAAAATTTGGTAAAAAATGGTGATAATTCCGCTAAATATCGTTTAAAGTCATTTGTATTGAACTAATCATACTTTTTATATTTTTATCGTTAAGTTCACATAATTTTACATCTAAAACACGTCTTTACAATACATTTGGGTGAATAAAAAAGGTCGTAAAAAAATTTTGAAATACAGGTGATGAATCCGCTAAATATCGTCTTAAGTCATTTCTATTAAACTAATCATACTTTTTATATTTTTAACGTTAAGTTCACATTATTTTACATCTAAAAAACGTGTTTACAATACATTTGGGTGAATACAAAAAATAGAAAAAAAATTTGGTAAAAAATGGTGATAATTCCGCTAAATATCGTTTAAAGTCATTTGTATTGAACTAATCATACTTTTTATATTTTTATCGTTAAGTTCACATTATTTTACATCTAAAACACGTATTTACAATACATTTGGGTGAATACAAAAAATAGAAAAAAAATTTGGGAAAAAATTTGGTAAAAAATGGTGATAATTCCGCTAAATATCGTTTAAAGTCATTTGTATTGAACTAATCATACTTTTTATATTTTTATCGTTAAGTTCACATAACTTTACATCTAAAACACGTCTTTACAATACATTTGGGTGAATATAAAAGGTCGTAAAAAAATTTTGAAATACAGGTGATAAATCCGCTAAATATCGTCTTAAGTCATTTCTATTAAACTAATCATACTTTTTATATTTTTAACGTTAAGTTCACATTATTTTACATCTAAAACACGTGTTTACAATACATTTGGGTGAATACAAAAAATAGAAAAAAAATTGGGTAATAAATGGTGATAATTCCGCTAAATATCGTTTACAGTCATTTGTATTGAACTAATCATACTTTTTATATTTTTATCGTTAAGTTCACATTATTTTACATCTAAAACACGTGTTTACAATACATTTGGGTGAATACAAAAAATAGAAAAAAAATTTGGTAAAAAATGGTGATAATTCCGCTAAATATCGTTTGAAGTCATTTGTATTGAACTAATCATACTTTTTATATTTTTATCGTTAAGTTCACATAATTTTACATCTAAAACACGTCTTTACAATACATTTGGGTGAATAAAAAAGGTCGTAAAAAAATTTTGAAATACAGGTGATGAATCCGCTAAATATCGTCTTAAGTCATTTCTATTAAACTAATCATACTTTTTATATTTTTAACGTTAAGTTCACATTATTTTACATCTAAAACACGTGTTTACAATACATTTGGGTGAATACAAAAAATAGAAAAAAAATTTGGGAAAAAATTGGGTAAAAAATGGTGATAATTCCGCTAAATATCGTTTAAAGTCATTTGTATTGAACTAATCATACTTTTTATATTTTTATCGTTAAGTTCACATTATTTTACATCTAAAACACGTATTTACAATACATTTGGGTGAATACAAAAAATAGAAAAAAAATTTGGGAAAAAATTTGGTAAAAAATGGTGATAATTCCGCTAAATATCGTTTAAAGTCATTTGTATTGAACTAATCATACTTTTTATATTTTTATCGTTAAGTTCACATAATTTTACATCTAAAACACGTCTTTACAATACATTTGGGTGAATAAAAAAGGTCGTAAAAAAATTTTGAAATACAGGTGATGAATCCGCTAAATATCGTCTTAAGTCATTTCTATTAAACTAATCATACTTTTTATATTTTTAACGTTAAGTTCACATTATTTTACATCTAAAAAACGTGTTTACAATACATTTGGGTGAATAGAAAAAATAGAAAAAAAATTTGGTAAAAAATGGTGATAATTCCGCTAAATATCGTTTAAAGTCATTTGTATTGAACTAATCATACTTTTTATATTTTTATCGTTAAGTTCACATTATTTTACATCTAAAACACGTATTTACAATACATTTGGGTGAATACAAAAAATAGAAAAAAAATTTGGGAAAAAATTTGGTAAAAAATGGTGATAATTCCGCTAAATATCGTTTAAAGTCATTTGTATTGAACTAATCATACTTTTTATATTTTTATCGTTAAGTTCACATAACTTTACATCTAAAACACGTCTTTACAATACATTTGGGTGAATATAAAAGGTCGTAAAAAAATTTTGAAATACAGGTGATGAATCCGCTAAATATCGTCTTAAGTCATTTCTATTAAACTAATCATACTTTTTATATTTTTAACGTTAAGTTCACATTATTTTACATCTAAAAAACGTGTTTACAATACATTTGGGTGAATACAAAAAATAGAAAAAAAATTTGGTAAAAAATGGTGATAATTCCGCTAAATATCGTTTAAAGTCATTTGTATTGAACTAATCATACTTTTTATATTTTTATCGTTAAGTTCACATAATTTTACATCTAAAACACGTCTTTACAATACATTTGGGTGAATATAAAAGGTCGTAAAAAAATTTTGAAATACAGGTGATGAATCCGCTAAATATCGTCTTAAGTCATTTCTATTAAACTAATCATACTTTTTATATTTTTAACGTTAAGTTCACATTATTTTACATCTAAAAAACGTGTTTACAATACATTTGGGTGAATACAAAAAATAGAAAAAAATTTTGGTAAAAAATGGTGATAATTCCGCTAAATATCGTTTTAAGTCATTTGTATTGAACTAATCATACTTTTTATATTTTTATCGTTAAGTTCACATTATTTTACATCTAAAACACGTATTTACAATACATTTGGGTGAATACAAAAAATAGAAAAAAAATTTGGGAAAAAATTTGGTAAAAAATGGTGATAATTCCGCTAAATATCGTTTAAAGTCATTTGTATTGAACTAATCATACTTTTTATATTTTTATCGTTAAGTTCACATAATTTTACATCTAAAACACGTCTTTACAATACATTTGGGTGAATAAAAAAGGTCGTAAAAAAATTTTGAAATACAGGTGATGAATCCGCTAAATATCGTCTTAAGTCATTTCTATTAAACTAATCATACTTTTTATATTTTTAACGTTAAGTTCACATTATTTTACATCTAAAAAACGTGTTTACAATACATTTGGGTGAATACAAAAAATAGAAAAAAAATTTGGTAAAAAATGGTGATAATTCCGCTAAATATCGTTTAAAGTCATTTGTATTGAACTAATCATACTTTTTATATTTTTATCGTTAAGTTCACATTATTTTACATCTAAAACACGTATTTACAATACATTTGGGTGAATACAAAAAATAGAAAAAAAATTTGGGAAAAAATTTGGTAAAAAATGGTGATAATTCCGCTAAATATCGTTTAAAGTCATTTGTATTGAACTAATCATACTTTTTATATTTTTATCGTTAAGTTCACATAACTTTACATCTAAAACACGTCTTTACAATACATTTGGGTGAATATAAAAGGTTGTAAAAAAATTTTGAAATACAGGTGATAAGTCCGCTAAATATCGTCTTAAGTCATTTCTATTAAACTAATCATACTTTTTATATTTTTAACGTTAAGTTCACATTATTTTACATCTAAAACACGTGTTTACAATACATTTGGGTGAATACAAAAAATAGAAAAAAAATTGGGTAATAAATGGTGATAATTCCGCTAAATATCGTTTACAGTCATTTGTATTGAACTAATCATACTTTTTATATTTTTATCGTTATGTTCACATTATTTTACATCTAAAACACGTATTTACAATACATTTGGGTGAATACAAAAAATAGATAAAAAATTTGGGAAAAAATTTGGTAAAAAATGGTGATAATTCCGCTAAATATCGTTTAAAGTCATTTGTATTGAACTAATCATACTTTTTATATTTTTATCGTTAAGTTCACATAATTTTACATCTAAAACACGTCTTTACAATACATTTGGGTGAATATAAAAGGTCGTAAAAAAATTTTGAAATACAGGTGATGAATCCGCTAAATATCGTCTTAAGTCATTTCTATTAAACTAATCATACTTTTTATATTTTTAACGTTAAGTTCACATTATTTTACATCTAAAAAACGTGTTTACAATACATTTGGGTGAATACAAAAAATAGAAAAAAAATTTGGTAAAAAATGGTGATAATTCCGCTAAATATCGTTTAAAGTCATTTGTATTGAACTAATCATACTTTTTATATTTTTATCGTTAAGTTCACATAATTTTACATCTAAAACACGTCTTTACAATACATTTGGGTGAATATAAAAGGTCGTAAAAAAATTTTGAAATACAGGTGATGAATCCGCTAAATATCGTCTTAAGTCATTTCTATTAAACTAATCATACTTTTTATATTTTTAACGTTAAGTTCACATTATTTTACATCTAAAAAACGTGTTTACAATACATTTGGGTGAATACAAAAAATAGAAAAAAATTTTGGTAAAAAATGGTGATAATTCCGCTAAATATCGTTTTAAGTCATTTGTATTGAACTAATCATACTTTTTATATTTTTATCGTTAAGTTCACATTATTTTACATCTAAAACACGTATTTACAATACATTTGGGTGAATACAAAAAATAGAAAAAAAATTTGGGAAAAAATTTGGTAAAAAATGGTGATAATTCCGCTAAATATCGTTTAAAGTCATTTGTATTGAACTAATCATACTTTTTATATTTTTATCGTTAAGTTCACATAATTTTACATCTAAAACACGTCTTTACAATACATTTGGGTGAATAAAAAAGGTCGTAAAAAAATTTTGAAATACAGGTGATGAATCCGCTAAATATCGTCTTAAGTCATTTCTATTAAACTAATCATACTTTTTATATTTTTAACGTTAAGTTCACATTATTTTACATCTAAAAAACGTGTTTACAATACATTTGGGTGAATACAAAAAATAGAAAAAAAATTTGGTAAAAAATGGTGATAATTCCGCTAAATATCGTTTAAAGTCATTTGTATTGAACTAATCATACTTTTTATATTTTTATCGTTAAGTTCACATTATTTTACATCTAAAACACGTATTTACAATACATTTGGGTGAATACAAAAAATAGAAAAAAAATTTGGGAAAAAATTTGGTAAAAAATGGTGATAATTCCGCTAAATATCGTTTAAAGTCATTTGTATTGAACTAATCATACTTTTTATATTTTTATCGTTAAGTTCACATAACTTTACATCTAAAACACGTCTTTACAATACATTTGGGTGAATATAAAAGGTTGTAAAAAAATTTTGAAATACAGGTGATAAGTCCGCTAAATATCGTCTTAAGTCATTTCTATTAAACTAATCATACTTTTTATATTTTTAACGTTAAGTTCACATTATTTTACATCTAAAACACGTGTTTACAATACATTTGGGTGAATACAAAAAATAGAAAAAAAATTGGGTAATAAATGGTGATAATTCCGCTAAATATCGTTTACAGTCATTTGTATTGAACTAATCATACTTTTTATATTTTTATCGTTATGTTCACATTATTTTACATCTAAAACACGTATTTACAATACATTTGGGTGAATACAAAAAATAGATAAAAAATTTGGGAAAAAATTTGGTAAAAAATGGTGATAATTCCGCTAAATATCGTTTAAAGTCATTTGTATTGAACTAATCATACTTTTTATATTTTTATCGTTAAGTTCACATAATTTTACATCTAAAACACGTCTTTACAATACATTTGGGTGAATATAAAAGGTCGTAAAAAAATTTTGAAATACAGGTGATGAATCCGCTAAATATCGTCTTAAGTCATTTCTATTAAACTAATCATACTTTTTATATTTTTAACGTTAAGTTCACATTATTTTACATCTAAAAAACGTGTTTACAATACATTTGGGTGAATACAAAAAATAGAAAAAAAATTTGGTAAAAAATGGTGATAATTCCGCTAAATATCGTTTAAAGTCATTTGTATTGAACTAATCATACTTTTTATATTTTTATCGTTAAGTTCACATAATTTTACATCTAAAACACGTCTTTACAATACATTTGGGTGAATATAAAAGGTCGTAAAAAAATTTTGAAATACAGGTGATGAATCCGCTAAATATCGTCTTAAGTCATTTCTATTAAACTAATCATACTTTTTATATTTTTAACGTTAAGTTCACATTATTTTACATCTAAAAAACGTGTTTACAATACATTTGGGTGAATACAAAAAATAGAAAAAAATTTTGGTAAAAA